>NW_023270855.1:37952791-38088857 GCF_011800145.1 Mirounga leonina | reverse complement strand
AGGAGGAGGAGCAGCAGAGCAGGAGGAGCAGGAGCAGCAGCAGGAGCAGGAGGAGCAGCAGGAGGAGGAGGAGCAGAGCAGGAGGAGCAGGAGGAGGAGCAGGAGCAGCAGCAGGAGCCGGAGCAGCAGGAGCAGGAGGAGCAGGAGCAGGAGGAGGAGGAGGAGGAGGAGCAGAGCAGGAGGAGCAGGAGCAGCAGGAGCAGGAGGAGCAGGAGCAGCAGCAGGAGCAGCAGCAGGAGCTGGAGCAGCAGGAGCAGGAGGAGGAGGAGCAGCAGCAGGAGCAGGAGGAGCAGGAGGAGGAGGAGCAGGACAGTGCCTGCCCCTACTCAGGCTCAGGCGTTACCACCACAGATCGCACGGGGCCCTAGGATCAGGGAGGATCCGATTGCCAAGGTAACGGGCAGACCCCCAGTTCTGCCACCTTCTTCCTGGCTGGGTGGCCCAGGGCAAATGAAGCGAGTTCTCTGTGTCTCAGCTTCCTCACCTGTAACACGCAGACAACAGATAGCACTGGTGCGGAGATCTAGCCCCTGACATCGCTCAGGCATGTGGTCACCCAGTGCCTGGCACATGGTCAGTGCTCCATAATTGGCGGAGCGAGAGAGGCTTGTTCAAGGTCGCCCAGTGAGTTAGGCAAGGGCAGCCAGGCTGCGCGGTAGAACGACGGCACGTGCACATTGCCACATGCCGTTTAGAGCACCCAACCCGGCTCAACCATGCTTCCAAAGGCAGAGGGGGACGCCAGTGGGTTTCCTCAGTGACCGTGCAGAGGGAAGACACACGACAGGCAGAACACCTCTGGGGGCCTGCCACCCGGAGCCTGGCTCTCAGCCCTGTGCTTGCAGGTTTGCTGCAGGAGAGCTGAGAGGGGGCGACGACAAGTCGCCAGAGTGCCTGGGCGTCATGCCATCACCCCTCTGGGGAGCTGGAGCGCCACATGATTTCACTCAAGGATACAAAAGAAAAAATGGCAAGGAGCTCTGTCCCTTCTATTGCCCCCCACAGCCTGACATCTGCACACCTGCAAGACATCCTCTTGTCACCCGAGAGATGCCCCTCAGGGATCTCATGAGCTACACGAGGAAGAAAGGAATCTTGGACTCTGGTTCAGGAACATTAAAATGCACTCTGCTCATCTGGTTTGTTCATAAAATTGTGAATGCCCTAGGGGAAACAGAAAGCTATTTTCACAACATTCCCTAGTCTGGTTGAGATTATGTGTGGAGGAAAACATTCCCATTTTTGTCATGGCTACAGAGGTTTCCTTTTCCTGTGTTTTCATCATCCCCCCTGCACAGCCAGGCCAGGCCCTGAGGAGGGCTGGACAAGAGCATGCTCCAAGACTGGGGGACGCGTTAACCAGTGCAGGGCTGGGCGGGGGGCGGGGCGTCCGCACACCTCCGGGAAGGGTGGAGGCGCCTGCGTCACCCGAGTTGTCCCATAATCCGCCCGGCCACAGGGTGGAAGTGAAAAGGCCATCTGGGAGAGGCCCTCTGGTCCCCCGTAGGCCATTCTCTCTCGTGTCGCCTTTTGTGATTTTCAAAAGCAGGTGCAAAGAAGTGAGTGAGGGGTAGGTGAGCCGGGAACAAACCCGGTGCTGCCCTCAGTGAGTCATGCCTTCATCCCAGACCGCCTTCTCCCCGACACACGTGGCCTGGGGAAGCCACACATCCCTGGAAAGGGTGTCAGGGTCTCTCAGACACGAACCAGAAACACGCTGCTCAGCAGTCGTGTCCCTGCTCACTGCCTCCTCTGATGGCCTCAGAGCCCTGCCTCGAGGCCCCGGTTTGTGCCACATGGTACAGATGAGAGGCAAGGACCGAGACCCCCCAGTTTTCCCGGCTCCTTTCCCACCAAGCACTGTGAACCAGGTGGCCTCAGCCAAATGCATTTGTCAGGCCAGGGCAACACTGACACAGTGGGGTCAACAGGGTCATAACTTTGGGACACATCTATTGGAGGGAGGGAGGAAATGAGACAAACCAATGGTGCTTTAGAAGGTCCCTTCACAAGTCAGCTGTTCTGTCGTGGGCCCTCATGCAGCTCCTGAGGTGGAGGGGCAAACCTGGATGGCGCGTGCCACCCTGCCCGGTGCCTACCCAGCGAGAGCTGACTGAACCGGGGCTCGGCTGCCCCAGGGCGGCCTAGCCGCTGGCTCACTTATGACTTTGACCCACAGCCTCTGCCCATTACGGATAATGTGGGCCAGCTCCCTTTCTCCTGCAGGGGCTTTGCGTTGGGAACAGAAGTTAAAGCTGAGAGGATTGGGGGCTGGAGACAAGAGAAAAGGTGAAAGAGAAGGTCTCATCAGTGGCAAAGCCCAGGCCTCTGCCCTGAGGCCGCACCCGGTTCTGAGGACTCCTCCTTGCATTGCCCACCAGCCTGACCCCCCCCACCCCAGCTGCTGGGCCCCAGGAGAGGCGAGATCACCCCAGCATGAGGCCGCAAAGAGCAGAGAAGGCCGGGAGCTGCCCTGGTGCCCGTGCCAGGCCTCCAGCCTCCCAGTCAGGTGGCTTCACAGGCACCCCTCCCTCCTTCTCCAGCTCCCAGGGCCCCAAGTTCATTGGGCCTCATGAGTGCAGCGTCCAGGGGCCCTCAACTCCTGAGGAACCTGACCCGGCAACAGAACAGCATGCCAAATCGCCCACCACAACTTTGTGCACGCGTACGATCATTACGTTCGATGGCGGGGGGCGGGAGGGCGCACAGTGCACAGCACCAGCTGTGACAAGCTGTGGGGAGCTTCTCCATGAGGCTGCTGGAGCCCGCAGAGGCTGGTGCAGAGTTCTGGGTGCACTGACTCTGGTGAGGACCTAGTCAGGAGGGGAAAGACCGAACTCCCTACATTTCACCTCCAGCCCCTTCCGCCTAAGCCACACTGCCCAGGGATGATGGAGGAGTTGCTGGGCAAAGAACCAACTGCACTTTGGGACAGGGGCACCCAGCAACTTCTGTTAATTAAGAAGTATTTAGAAGCCTTCTTCCTTAGGCCCCTAAAGGAGGCCGAACAACACTAGGAGCCCAGTTTTCCAATTTTGCTGTGATGGACCCAGATAATTCTGGTTAAAAAGGAATTGACATTAAATAGCAGGACTGATAATGCCATGGTAATTGTGGTCAGACAGATGACGCAAATCAATAGAAGTCTTCCTTCCCCTCAAATCCTTCCCCCAAAGCATCTTTTTCTCCCTACCTTTGAAAGTTAATTAGCAAATGAAACACTGACATTAAAAGCTCCCTCGCCCAGGTACAGCAAGCACAGGCAGAACAGAACAACAGCATCTGATCGGCTCACAAGTCCAATGTCCAAAGTAAATACAGGGTCCAGCACCTGATAAAGGTGAGAGCGTACCCTGGACTCGCCCAAATCACACTAAAATAACACACTTGCCCTACTGGCCCAATATCTGAGCCCTCACCTAGGGAGCCAGCAAGGGAAAGCTCCAGAGGCAGCAGTCAGGCCCACCTGCACTTCCAGGAGGCGGCCAGGGGGTGGAGGCAGAGGTCGGTGAAGTGCAAAGAGCCGGCTGCCTCCGCCCGACAGCCCAGGGGGCAGGCGCTAGTGGTAAGTACACAGGCATTCGCAGGGACTTTTCCTACCGACAGGGAAGCAGGTGGTGGGAAGGAGCCCCGGGCTGCCGGCCTAGCTGGCTACCTTTCGAGAGGAGCGGCCCTGGGCTGGCAGTGGCGCCAGCGGGACGGCACGGGACGAGGAGACACGGGGCAGGGACTGTCAGGCCCAGCTGCCCTCCACGCTGGAGAGCAGAGCAGGAACCGGGGTGGGCCTGCTCCCGAGAGCTGGGGGGCTGGCAAGGTTCGGGCAACAGGGACTCTTCCTGGAGCAGAGAACGGACATTGTGAGCCGCTGGTCTCGGGCCCTGACGCAGGTGAGGGCGATGGGGTATGCCAACCTTGGTTCGCCAAAAAAGCTGATCCCAGAGCCCTGCCCGCAGACATGGTCCCAAAGGTCTGCAGTGGGTCCTGGGAACCCACATTTCTGACTTGCAACCAGGCAATTCCAAGGCAGGTAGTTTAAAGGCCATGCTTGGTGTCTGGGGTCAGGTGGGCATGGGGTGGGTAACAGGGCTCTAGGGGAAGGAGTGGTGGTCAAGGGCAGCAGAGAAGGAACTTGTGAGGGCTAAAGGCCCATTTCTGTGCACTCAAGAGACAAAAGTGCATGAGAGGGAGGGAAGGCTGCCTCTGTGTGCCGTACCCCCTCCCCCCGGCTCCCCACCATGGGACAATCGGTTCTTCTGAGACAGCCTGACCGTGCCTCATAAGCGCATAACCACGGCCATGTTTTTGGAGGGTCTCTGACTGACAAGTGATATCTTACATTTAGTTACTTTTCCAATTAGTGGGATGCATTCTCCCTTTGAATAGATAAAAGGCCCAAGTGCCTGGGTGCTAGTCTCAGTGCACTGGTGGGTCTTGATCCTTGGCCCTTCGGCTCTGGCTCCCGGCCAGTGGATTTACATGTGTGCATTTTAGGCAAACCACCATCTGATGCAAGGTGCCCTGCTCTCTGGGTGTAAACAGAAAGCTTGGGACATCAGGGCCAGATGATCACTGTTATCATCCAAGTTTGCGCAGGTAGCTCTGAAGGTCAATCACACCCAAAAGGAATTAATGTATTATCGAAAGAAGAAAAATGCTTTGTCACCTCAGAACAATGCCCAGTGACGTTGCCTGCTGGGTGTAGGGAGCTGGGCCTCGACCTGGAGCAGCCAGACTCCCAGGCTTGCCACGCTGGTCCTGAAGCTGGCATTCGGGGTTACTGACCAGCGCTGGAAGCAACGGGTCGGTGGGAAGGGCTTGCCTTAAGCACATACCCCATTTTATTCTGAAGGGAAATCGTACATCACTTCACCGTGGGCTGCCATCTGTGCAATCTTCACATGAGCAGCGTTCCCTTCGGGGGCCAAGGTAGCTCACACTGGATCGCTGCTTCCTTCAGAGCCTTCTCGTTCAGGTGGCTGGGCCAGCGGTCTCACACCAGCCTGCACTGGCGCTGGGAAGGTGGTCCGGGGCATGCAGCAATGACGATGAGGGGCATGACTCCCCCCAGCTAACTCTGGGAAATGTGACCCACAAGACTCCGCATTTCCATTTCCTGGACTTCTCATTGAGAAATGTCGTTCCCTCTCTAAAAACCCCAACCACAGTGTTTGCATGGGAGAAGCCACAACTCCTGGGCCACCTCTGGTCTCATCCGGTGCACACCAGGTCTCCTTCCTGCTTTTACAGAGTAAGTGACATGTTCCTGCGACATGTAATATGGCCACATCTCTCTTTCTGGGCCAGATCATTGTTAACTATTTCATCCAAGATATAGCTGGTTGGCTTACAGAGCTCCTTAGGTCAATCACGCCCAAAAGGAACACATTAACCAAAAAGAAAAATGTTGATGAGAACAAAATGGTGACAAAAATAAGGTATCCATTTTAAAAGAGCTGTTGGTCTTCCCTTAAAAGTGGAACTCCTCCTTCCTGTTTGTTTGAAGCTTCAAAGGGATGGTGTTTGGGCTGGCAGTTCTCTCCGACGTCTCGCCTGCCGGCATCGGTCCTCCCCCGCTGCAGACCCCTCAGCAGGGCTCTCCTGCACAGCTCATGAGATCCGCCCACAAACCCGCCCCACAGCTGGTCCACGTGCCACAGGTGCCAATGCCTCTGAGGTCACGAGGTTTTGTCAGCCAGTCTGGACACACCTAACTGAGTCCTCACAAAACGGATCAGCTTGGTCTCCGTGAGGAACGCTGTCCCAAGAGTCATTCCCAAACAGAAGGCCCCCACGGCGACGTGCGCCAGCCTGGCTGGCCAGCCCTGCTCACAGCAGAGGAACACCTGCGAGAGAACCCACCGTCACTGCCCTGGCCCCTCCACCTGTACCTCCTACCTCGGGGGCAAGCCAGGGGGAGCGAGGCCATGCTGTGCCAGCTTGGAGTCAGATAAAAGGTGTGACAGCTGCGTACTGAGGGGCTAACTCTGTTCCCACTGGTGACACTGTTTGGCCACACCTATCATCACACACTGTCCTCGAGCCTTGCGGAAGGGGGAAGGGGAGGCAGACACTTGCCCAGCTGGTTCAGGAAGAGCAGGAAGGGAAGCCCAGAGCCAGGGACAGTGGACAGCCTGCAAAAGCATGTGGTGTGAGGGCTGCGGGGAGTCTCACCTCGGAAACACCAGTAATCCCACCACTGAGGGCGAATGCCCCGAGGAGGGCGGGTGATAGGTACAGGCCCGCCAGGGGCCTGTGCGGGCTCCTTTCATAGTAGCGGTGGATGAAGCAAAGGCTCTGTGTGATGCGAATGCCCATGTTAAAGCAGTTGGCCAAGATGAAGCCCACGCTGCCGCACCATCGAGTCAGGAGGTAGGATAACACCAGGAATGAAGACGAGAGGGCCAGCATTGTGAAATTGTACCTGGGGAGAGGGAGACAAGCAAAGCAGGGGAGTGGATACCTTGTCTCAAACAAGCCTGCTCCAAAACAAGTGACCGTGAACATGGAATCACAGAAAGCACCTCTGAGTTGCCATAACCCAGCTGGTTTTCTTAGCTGTGAACTCCATATGGATGACATGGGAATGTCACCATCCCCCTTCCCCCCTGAACAGAAGAGTGAGGAAATGAACTCAAAATATTATGGTTTTTAAGCATAACTGGTTAGTTTAAGTGACACTTTGTGATCCAAACACATAAAAATCCTGTTCAGCCCAAGTCTTCAATGTGAGGCACAGCAATATGACACGGGTAATAATTATATGTGAATGCAAACTATGCGACAGCCATGGTCAGGGTCACAGGCATACAATGATGAGTGAACACACATGGCCCTTGCCCTGTGAGGTCTGGATGTGTTTTACAGACAAGGAAAACCAGGCACAGGTAGGCTGAGTAATTTGCCTAAGGAGTGACCTCACTCTGGTCCCTAAACTTAGGGAAATGCAGAAGCCCCATAACCTTGGCCAGTGGATTTCACTTAAAGTAACGAGCCTTCAAAATCACATGCACATGGGGAGCAAGCCCTGAACCACGTCAGTGTCCCCCAGACTCTTATACATCCTTCCCTCTGCTCTCCACGTCCCCAGAGCCCTCTGGATTCCTCACTGCATGGATTACGCTGCCCTTCCACTTAGCTTAGTTAACTTCAGTTCTCAGCAAGGGAAACTGAGTCTCAGCAAAGACAAAATAGCTGCTATAGTCCTCACCAAAAGGCTTGTGGTACAGCCACGAACAAAATTTTCCAGCATCTGGTTTCTGCCTAGTGAGCAGCAGGCATTCTAAGTACATAGTTGTTGAGGGAACCAAACGGTTAGGTCCCCCAGCCCTGTCTGCTGGGTTAGGGAGGCCACTCAGGTTCTGCAAACAAGGGGTGGTAGGAAAGCCATGTGTCTGCTGAATGCCCAGGTACTGGTCCTTGGGCTGACCAAGTCCAAGGTGCCTTGGAGATAAACTTTATCAGAGGGGGTGATAATAATAATACTACACACGCACACACTATCCTCCAACAGGGGAGGTGTGCTTTTCACTAACTACTGACCAATGATCAGAAGAGCCAACTTCACAACCAGCCACTGAGGGTGGGGACCATCACAGACCAGTTAGTTATCTGACCTCTTTTCCAAAAAGAAGTAGAGATGTATGATCGTTTTTCCCCCCAGAAACTCTCTCAAATCCTTGGAATTGAGGTTATAGGTTCACAAACTTTCAAAGTCATCCTCACCCAACTCCAAGTAAAACATCAATAACAAATGAAATCAGTAGCTAATTCATGCTAATTCAACAGTGTGGCTTCTTTGGTGTGGCCATCTGGGAAGAGCTGATAATGATAGGGGTCCACCGTTTTTCACTAGAATAGGGCTCTGCAGCTCTTGAACTTTCCAGAACTCACAAATCTAGAGCCTTAAAAGCAAATCGACTTCAGGAAAAAAAGAAATTTAAAGACGCAATTAAAATACCACTTTTTAAATTGAATAAACCTGTTGCAAGAGGGTTCTCTTACAAATGAAAATAAATAAATAAAGCTAAGCAAAATTGCCTTGGTCTCCACAGTACACTGAAGTTTGCATAAAAGATGGAGGTTCCTGGTTCTATCCCACAACTTCATGGGATCTGTAGAATACTGAATTTCATACAAAGTAGTCTGTAATGGTATTTATACTGGTGTATGTTAAAACTGATGGAAACTGAACATTAGGTAAAGGAGAAGAATTTACCTCGTAAGCTAGTAACTAATGTTAGGATTGAGAAACCGGTGGCCATCAGATAACCTTTTAAGTGTAAGGATAAAAAATTAAAGTTGGCTTTGATCAGAATTTTAAATGCTTTATCTGTGGTGTCCATGATCATTATGAAACCACTAGCCACCTTAGGGGAAAAAATATGGTTGGCTTTATTTAAAAGTACACCATTGCTCATTCCAAGTCTTAAGTCATCTTGGGTGAACTCATCTTATCCATTCCTACAGGCTACTGAGAAAAATCATGTAGTTGGTGTCAATACCAGTTTATAGTTTCTGATCTAACCTTATGTGTTGTCAACACTTTTCTCATTGCTGTTCAAACCCCTCAAAATCCTTACCATTGCACCATAAACTTGCCAGCCCACCAATGGTGCCCACTTTGATGTCAAGCATAGCACCACACTGTGTTTCCATCCTGTCTTCCAGTAGACGAGGTTTCTGCTTCCCAGGGCGAATTTGAGTGTGGGCAACACAAAAGAGGAACTGCCCCAATTCTAACTTTACTGACTTAACCCACAGTTTGATTTCAAAATCTAATTGCTGGTTTCCTTGAACCAGTTTTTGTATTTTTTTTTTCAGGGGTCTTAAGCTCAGTTAAATGATTTCCAGAAAACATAGCAGGCTCAAAACATCTTGAGACCTAAATTATTTCCACTCAGAAAGAGATCCTAAGCCATATATATTCTGTGTATCTCATTATACTAAAAAAAAAAAAAAATGCCACTTTTAAAATCAATGCAAAATTAGTGACAATAATGACTATTCTACAAGGCTTGGTTAACATAAACAGTTATTTATGAATGCTTAGTTTTTCCATGGCCCCAAGAAGATACTGGGCTTAAAATTAGGCTTATCAAAAGATGGCCGGTCAAGGACGTTGACTGTGGCAGCAACTGAAGTGCCCCCCAGTGGGTGCTGGTTGAATACAGCAAGGCACGGCCATCAGTGTAGCCTCGGCAGCCACGGAAGGGATGGCGCCAGTCTCTCATCGCCAATGTGGGGAGATCGCACTCATCCTTCACTCGACAGTTACGGAGTCCAGCTCCAAGGTGGACATTCATGGGCCAACAAATCAGACGGTCTTAGGCTTTTGCGTCACTGACCTCTGTGCCAGACAGACTCTGCTTGGTCATCCAGCCTCAGCCTAAATGCCACCTTCTCAGAGGGGCCTCCCAATCTAAAAGAGCCCCACTCTCACGGCATTACCCTGTTTTAGTTATCCGTACTGCGCAATATTTCCCTATTTATTTACTTGTTTGCCATCTGCCTCCCCCACTGTCAGCTCTAGGAAAGCAGGGATCCCGTCTCTTTTTACTGCTATATTCCTGGAACTTAAAATGATGCCTGGTAGAGAGTAGAGGCTCAAAAAGCACTTGTCAAATGAACAAAAGAAACTGAGATATCCTTAACAAAACAGAACAAAAATTCTTCAATAGGGCAGATTGAAAAATCCATCAATCATATTCAATATATATTATGCAGTTATTAACAAAAAAGCAACTTGGAATTCAAAGGATGTTCTATTTTTTTTTAAGATTTTATTTATTTATTTGACAGAGAGAGAGAGAGAGAGAGAGCACAAGCAGGGGGAGCGGCAGGCAGAGGGAGAGGGAGAAGAAGGCCCCCCACTGAGCAGAGAGCCCAATATGGGGCTCGATCCCAGGACCCTGGGATCATGACCCAAGCTGAAAGCAGACGCTTAACTGACTGAGCCACCCAGGCGTCCCAAAGGATATTCTAATATTTCACATCCAACCAAATGCCCTATTTTTATTTAGAGAAACACTGATTGACCTGAAGTTAAGTAGATTTTATCAATTTTATCAATTTTATCAAGTTAAGATTTTATCAATACGGTATTTTTTTTCAATTCAGAATCTGAAAGGTCCAATGTAAATCAATCATGACATTTAACAAAGCTACCCAATCCTACCATAAAAATCCTTACTAGAGTTTTATGTCTGGTTAAATTCACAGAGATGAGAAACTGCTGGAGTCTGTGATGAGCCCAGGGGCCATGTGCTCAGACCAGGGCGGAACCTGGGCTGCTATGGTTAATACATGTAGGAAGACCATGCTTAAAGTCACATTTAACTCTTCGGGGAAGTGCGTTACTGCAGATAAGAACTGCGTTAGAAGGCGCTCTGGTTCTGTCTTTTCTCTATGTTGACTACTCATACCATGAAAATAATTTTCCAGATGTTTATATACCATCAAAATCCCACTACAACTAACTTAAAAAGTTGTTTCTTTTTGTTCAATGCTATGTAAAAGGAAAGAAAGCAACTAGTCACTGTGTTCCCTCATGATTTGATTGTAAGATCCATTTTAACATTTTTAAGCAGGCTTAATGCTGATTCTCCCCCTCCACACTAATGCTGAAATGATTACAACAAAATTCCCTTCAATAGATTCCTAGTCCAGAGCTCCTTCCACCACGGCTCAGTGCCTCCTTTAATATGTTTTACATTATATCTAAAAATTATTTCATGTTTGAAGCACCTTTCAAAAAAAAACACATTATCTCAAAATCAAACTTAAATTCAACCTTTGCATCCATGAAAAAGATAAGGGGTAGGGAGGATGGCCTCCAAGTAGTTTTACACCTATACATTTAACTATCTGAAGTAAAAACCCTATCTGCACCAATATTTGAAAATTATGGGCTGTGAGCTAAAAGTAGGTGGGGAAATCAACTGAGAGGGTCATGACATGGCAGTTTGAAAAATGAAATATAACAGAATTAAAAACCATCAGTGTGTCTTACGCATAACGGGGGGTATTTCCTGCTTCGTGAAAGCTTTGCTCGGTCACGCCCACCTGAATATGTACAGCGTCACAGGGCTCCATGTAGTTTTACTTATAAGCTGGTCTGGAGCAGCGGTTCCTAAGGCCCTATCATCAGAAATCTCCTGGGGCTGTGTGATGACAGATCCCTTGGCCCAAGCCTCTCAAATGCTAGTTCAGTTGGTCTGGGCACTCAAGGCCTTTCAGAGACAACACAAAAGCCCCCAAAGGACCCAGGCGTGAGGGAGCAAAGCAATAACAAGGACCACTTACCCCATTACCTACAGCCACCCCTCTACTGTCTTTGCCTTCTCTTCCTCTCCTTTCCCCCCGTCCATTTTATCCTTCTCCTCAACCTCATCTGGTAGCGGTGCCTTAGCATACTGCCATGTTTCTTCTGGCATTTGGGACACGCCCTGGGTGTCGGTTGGAAGCTCTAAACTAGTTCGTGTCAGAATCACTGAGGAGCTTTTAAAAACACACACACATGCTTGGGGGCTGCGGTCTGTAGGTGTGCTAGGAGAGAGTGGTGGAGGAAGGGCAGACAGGAATCTGCACATCTAACAGGCTCCATGGGGGATTGTGACTGATAACCGGTGTTAGGAACCACCGTTTGAGGTATCAGGGCAGAGGTCCTGATCTGGGGTCAACGGATGGGAAAAAATGGTGGCAAAACATGTATGTGCACTTGGGCCTTTCTCTCAGGAGAGGTGACAAAGACCCCTGAGCCTCTCTGGGGCCTCTGAATCAGAGTCTCGGGGGTAGGACTCTGCATCTTGAAGAAGTTCCACGGTAACCCACTGGGGCGCTGGGCAAGGAGGTGGAGGAGGGGAGCTTGTCTTGGGCCTGTCTCTGCAAACCTAGACTAACAAGGCCCTTCAGGGCCCAGGTTTCTACCTCCTCCAAAGGGAGGCAAAGGGTGGTTGCTGCCCCCAGGATGTGGGGAAGACAAGCACCGGAGTACCAGGGACGGTGCCACAGTAGTGGGGGAGTGCTACCTCTAAAAGGCTTTCTGGGAATGCGCGTTCAGCAGGAAAAGAAAGAAGATTGGCAAGTTACTTCAGTTTGGCCGAAGGCTGGGATTAAAGGCGGGATTTTACGGTTACCTACCTGTCGACCTCCTCTTTGCTCATGGCAGCAAATGTGAAACACTCGGTCACTCCGTTGACGGCAAGCAGGAGGACGTAGAGACAGTAGGAACGCAGCAAAACAGGACCTAAAAGGAAACAACCGACCGAGACTCTAGAGCCCAAACAGGAGGCCTGCATGTACCAGAACCGGGTCAGGAGTCCAGCTGGTGTCGTCAACAGGCAGACACACACTTGAGCCTATGGCCTTAATTATCTGGAAGGACTTCCAGTACTCCATGGCACTGATTAAAATAAACAGCTAAAAAAGAAAGGGCAGTTAAGAATAAACCTACAGGGGCACCTGGGTGGCTCAGTTAGCTTAGTGTCCGACTCTTGGTTTTGGCTCAAGTCATGATCTTGGGGTCTCGGGATTGAGCCCTGCTTTGGGCTCCCTGCTCAGCGTGGAATCTGTTTGTCTCTCTCCCTCCCCCACTTAAGTGCTCCCTCTCTCTCTTAAATAAATAAATAAAATCTTAAAAAAAAAAAAGGAATAAACCTACAAATGTCTCACTTAACAACTAAAAGCTTATCTGGCCAGGAAGCAAATCTTCTTGCTTTTTAAATCAGCATAAAGAGATCTGCTGGTTTGAGCACTCAACGGCACTAGTGGCCTTGCATGGTAAGAGAACTCGGCTGAAGAACTCGGCTGAAGAGGTCCTGAGGACAAGACCAGGGGGAGAAGCCCAGGACTTGGGAGCAGCAAGAAACTACAGACAGAACACACCCACAAATCTGCAGAGAGAATCAGAATAACCATGATGTTTTCTTCTAAAACATAGTGATGCAGTCCTATAGCTAACTAATAAGCTTTGGAAAAATCTGCTAACAAAAGACTGGGAGCCTTAAAAATGGAATTGATCTCCTCTTTTAGGAGGGCCATTACCAAGAGGTAGCCAAGCAACTTCTAATAAAACAACCTATGACCCAGCAATCCCACTCCTAAATATACATCCAACAGAAATAAATGTACATGTTCACATAAGCATTTGTACAAAAATGCCCATAGCAGTTTTACTCATAATAGTCCAAACTGACCATCAATAAGAGAAAGGATAAACAAACTGTGGGCATCCATATAAAGAAATTTCTCAGAGAAGCAATCCAAGAGAAAAAAAGTACTGATCCATGTAAAAACATGGATGAATCCCAAAAACTGTATATTGAGAAAGAAGCCAAACACCAAAGTGTCCATGCTGTATGATTTCATTGATATGAAGTCCCTTTTATTTTTATTTTTTATTTATTTATTATTTTTAAAGATTTTATTTATTTATTTGATACAGAGAGAATGAGATACAGAGAGCATGAGAGGGAGGAGGGTCAGAGGGAGAAGCAGACTCCCCACCGAGCAGGGAGCCCGATGCGGGACTCGATCCTGGGACTCCAGGATCATGACCTGAGCCGAAGGCAGTCGCTCAACCAACTGAGCCACCCAGGCGCCCCATGAAGTCCCTTTTAAAAGGAATACTAAAAAGCAAAGAAACACATTGACAACAATACAATAATAGTGGGGGACTTTAACACCCCCCTCACTGAAACGGACAGATCGTCTAAGCAAAAGATCAACAAGGAAATAAAGATTTTAAATGACACACTAGACCAAATGGACTTCACAGACATATTCAGAACATTCCATCCCAAAGCAACGGAATACACATTCTTCTCTAGTGCCCATGGAACATTCTCCAGAATCGATCACATCCTAGGTCATAAATCAGGTCTCAACCGGTACCAAAAGATTGGGATCATTCCCTGCCTATTTTCAGACCACAATGCTTTGAAACTAGAACTCAATCACAAGAGGAAAGTTGGAAAGAACTCAAATACATGGAGGCTAAAGAGCATACTACTAAAGAATGAATGGGTCAACCAGGAAATTAAAGAAGAATTAAAAAAATTCATGGAAACCAATGAAAATGAAAACACAACTGTTCAAAATCTTTGGGATGCAGCAAAAGCAGTCCTAAGAGGCAAGTATATAGCAATACAAGCCTTTCTCAAGAAACAAGAAAGTTCTCAAGTACACAACCTAACCCTACACCTAAAGGAGCTGGAGAAAGAACAGCAAATAAAGCCTAAACCCAGCAGGAGAAGAGAAATAATAAAGATCAGAGCAGAAATCAATGAAATAGAAACCAAAAGAACAGTAGAACAGATCAACGAAACTAGGAGCTTGTTCTTTGAAAGAATTAACAAGATTGATAAAGCCCTGGCCAGACTTATCGAAAAGAAAAGAGAAATGACGCAAATCAACAAAATCATGAATGAAAGAGGAGAGATCACAACCAACATCAAAGAAATACAAACAATTATTAGAACATATTATGAGCAACTCTATGCCAGCAAATTAGATAACCTGGAAGAAATGGATGCATTCCTAGAGATGTATCAACTACCAAAACTGAACCAGGAAGAAACAGAAAACCTGAACAGACCTATAACCACTAAGGAAATTGAAGCAGTCATCAAAAATCTCCCAACAAACAAAAGCCCAGGGCCAGATGGCTTCCCAGGGGAATTCTACCAAACATTTAAAGATGAATTAATACCTATTCTTCTGAAACTGTTCCAAAAAATAGAAATGGAAGGAAAACTTCCAAACTCATTTTATGAGACCACCATTACCTTGATCCCCAAACCAAACAAAGACCCCATCAAAAAGGAGAATTACAGACCAACATCCTTGATGAACATGGATGCAAAAATTCTCACCAAAATACTAGCCAATAGGATCCAACAGTACATTAAAAGGATTATTCACCACAACCAAGTGGGATTTATCCCTGGGCTGCAAGGTTGGTTCAACATCCACAAATCAATCAACGTGATACAATACATTAACAAAAGAAAGAACAAGAATCATATAATCCTCTCAATAGATGCAGAAAAAGCATTTGACAAAGTACAGCATCCTTTCTTGATCAAAACTCTTCAGAGTATAGGCATAGAGGGTACATACCTCAATATCATAAAAGCCATCTATGAAAAACCTACAGCGAATATCATTCTCAATGGGGAAAAACTGAGAGCTTTCCCCCTAAGGTCAGGAACATGGCAGGGATGTCCACTATCACCACTGCTATTCAACATAGTATTAGAAGTCCTAGCCACAGCAATCAGACAACAAAAAGAAATAAAAGGCATCCAAATCGGCATAGAAGAAGTCAAACTCTCACTCTTTGCAGATGATATGATACTTTATGTGGAAAACCCAAAAGACTCCACCCCAAAACTGCTAGAACTCATACAGGAGTTCAGTAAGGTGGCAGGATATAAAATCAATGCACAGAAATCAGTGGCATTCCTATACACCAACAACAAGACAGAAGAAAGAGAAATTAAGGAGTCGATCCCATTTACAACTGCACCCAAAACCATAAGATACCTAGGAATAAATCTAACCAAAGAGGCAAAGGATTTGTACTCAGAAAACTATAAAATACTCATGAAAGAAATTGAGGAAGACACAAAGAAATGGAAAAACGTTCCATGCTCATGGATTGGAAGAACAAATATTGTGAAGATGTCAATGCTACCTAGGGCAATCTACACATTCAATGCAATCCCTATCAAAATATCATCCACTTTTTTCAAAGAAATGGAACAAATAATCCTAAAATTTGTATGGAACCAGAAAAGACCCCGAATAGCCAGAGGAATGTTGAAAAAGAAAAGCAAAGCTGGTGGCATCACAATTCCGGACTTCTAGCTCTATTACAAAGCTGTCATCATCAAGACAGTATGGTACTGGCACAAAAACAGACACATAGATCAATGGAACAGAGTAAGAGCCCAGAAATGGACCCTCAACTCTATGGTCAACTAATCTTTGACAAAGCAGGAAAGAATGTCCAATGGGAAAAAGACAGTCTCTTCAACAAATGGCGTTGGGAAAATTGGACAGCCACATGCAGAAGAATGAAACTGGACCATTTCCTTACACCTCACACAAAAACAGACTCAAAATGGTTGAAAGACCTCAATGTGAGACAGGAGTCCATCAAAATCCTAAAGGAGAACACAGGCAGCAACCTCTTCAACCTCAGCTGCAGCAATTTCTTCCTAGAAACATTGCCAAAGGCAAGGGAAGCAAGGGCAAAAATGAACTATAGGGACTTCATCAAGTCACAAACCAGTCAACAAAACCAAAAGACAACCGACAGAATGGGAGAAGATATTTGCAAATGACATATCAGATAAAGGGTTAGTATTCAAAATCTATAAAGAACTCATCAAACTCAACACCCAAAGAACAAAGAATCCAATCAAGAAATGGGCAGAAGACATGAACAGACATTTTTCCAAAGAAGACATCCAAATGGCCAACAGACACATGAAAAAGTGCTCAACATCGCTCGGCATCAGGGAAATCCAAATCAAAACCTCAATGAGATACCACCTCACACCAGTCAAAATGGCTAAAATTAACAAGTCAGGAAACGACAGATGTTGGCAGGGATGCGGAGAAAGGATAACCCTCCTACACTGCTGGTGGGAATGCAAGCTGGTGCAACCACTCTGGAAAACAGTTGAAGATAGAGCTACCATATGATCCAGCAATTGCACTACTGGGTATTTACCCCAAAGATACAAATGTAGGGATCTGAAGGGGTACGTGCACCCCGATGTTTATAGCAGCAATGTCCACAATATGCCAAACTGTGGAAAAGAGCCAAGATGTCCATCGACAGATGAATGGATAAAGAAGATGTGGTATATATATACAATGGAATATTATTCAGCCATCAAAAGGAATGAGATCTTGCCATTTCCAACGACGTGGATGGAACTGGAGGGTGTTATGCTGAGTGAAATAAGTCAATCAGAGAAAGACATGTATCATATGACCTCACTGATAAGAGGAATTCTTAATCTCAGGAAACAAACTGAGGGTTGCTGGAGTGGTGGGGGGTTGGAGGGATGGGGTGACTGGGTGATAGACACTGGGGAGGGTATGTGCTCTGGTAAGTGCTGTGAATTGTGCAAGACTGTTGAATCACAGATCTGTACCTCTGAAACAAATAATACATTATATGTTAAGAAAAAAGAAGAAGATAGCAGGAGTGGAAGAATGAAGGGGGGGAAATTGGAGGGGAGACAAACCATGAGAGATGATGGACTCTGAAAAACAAACTGGGGGTTCTAGAGGGGAGGGGGGTGGGAGGATGGGTTAGCCTGGTGATGGGTATTAAAGAGGGCACGTTCTGCATGGAGCACTGGGTGTTATGCACAAACAATGAATCATGGAACACTACATCAAAAACTAATGATGTAATGTATGGTGATTAACATAACAATAAAAAATAAAAAATAAATAAAAGCAATACTAATCTGGGGTGCCTGGGCACCTTAGTCGCTTAAGCGTCTAACTCTTGGTTTTGGCTCAGATCATGATCTTGGGGTCATGGGATCGAGCCCCACGATGGGCTCTGTGCTGAGCACAGAGTCGGCTTCTCCCTCTGCCCCTCCCCCGCTCATGCTCGCGCGCTCTCTCTCTCTCTCTCTCAGGTAAATGGATAAATAAAATCTTTAAAAAAAATTATAAAAGCAATACTAATCTATGGTGATAGAAATCAGAACAGTGGTTGCCTCTGAGGTGGAGGGGGGGCAGTTGACTGGAAAGAGTCCTGAAAGAACCTTCTGGGGTAATGGAAATGTTGTAGATCTTTTTTTTTTTTTTTTTTAAAGATTTTATTTATTTATTTGAGAGAGAGAATGAGAGGGGGGAGGGCCAGAGGGAGAAGCAGACTCCCCGCCGAGCAGGGAGCCCAATGCGGGACTCGACCTCGGGACTCCAGGATCATGACCTGAGCCGAAGGCAGTCGCTTAACCAACTGAGCCACCCAGGCGCCCGGAAATGTTGTAGATCTTAACCAGGATGTTGGCCCCCACCGATGCTGCATCCAAGTCCCACACATGGAGATGGCAGCACAGGGGATGGGGGGGTCAGAGGCCAGTTCAGGTCACAGGTAAGTCTACTTTCCAGGTGAGGACAAAGACTGATACACAACTGGGACAACTGAGGCAGCAGTGTTGCAAGTTCCACTTTCAAAACTCAGGTGGTTCAGTTGAGCCACAGAAAGTTGCCATTCTTTTCTGATTAAATTCAGGCTGGAGACAGTCAAGTTTTGTGGAGTGTTGTTGTTGTTGTTGTTTTTAGATTTTATTTATTTATTTAGAGAAAAAGAGAACACACAAGTCAGGGGAAGGACAGAGGGAGAGGGAGAGAGAGAATCTGAAGCAGACTCTGTGCTGAATGCAGAGCCCCATGCAGGGCTCAATCCCACCACCCCTGAGATCATGACTTGAGCCAAAATCAAGAGTCAGAAGCTTAATCGATTGAGCCATGCAGGCGCCCCAAGTTTTTTGGAGTGTTTAAGTAAATGAAGAAGACTAGCAGGGAGGGGAAAGCAGCACTGTTCATCTATTCCGGCACAGGAAAGGTATTCGGATCCACAGCACTAGTCCAAGGAGTCAGGAGCAGGACAAGGAGACGCGGGGTGGCGTGGAGGCGAGGGAAGGAAAGCAGCAGGGGCCCAAGGGGGACGGACTACCAGGAGCCACTACGGGCTTTACAGAGAGCTCGAAGTTTGCTCAAAGTGTAAGGCAGCTACAATGAGGAGACAAATGCTAGAAGACCCTGTTGGGACATTGACACTGATGGAGCCCTGGGCCAGACAGAGACGACAGTGGTCCTGGCTCACCAGACAGCACATTCTTGCCAGAGACTGAGGAACCAGACCATTCTTAAGACTCCTCTTTCAGAAGATGATACCAAGAGAATATCTTTTTGAGTCTAAAATTATTTATTCTTCTTACAGGGTTATATTAGTTTCAGGTATATAATACAGTGATTCAACAATTCTATACATTACTCAGTGCTCGTCGTCGTGTTGATTCTAAAATTATTAATGGGTCTGACAATAAGCCATTAGAAACAGAATTTACTACCTTAGAAATCAACTACCACTGACCCTTTTAACTGATAACTCTTACTACCAACACTGAAAACGGGCACCAGCCTCTCACTCGCACCAAAGGCCGACATAGTCGCAGCTTCTAGACCTTCTATGACTAAGTACTCCACCAGGTGAACACTGTGCTAACGGGACAGCCTTCTCACGGCCACGTCCTGTGACTGCGTGACAATACAGGCTGTTCCTTGGCGATCACCTTTCTAGAGGGGCCGTGCTGCTGTGAAATGGTTGCATGCCCAGTCTCTGCACATGACTTACTAACGGCTTCCTAATGAGCCTCCCCGCCTGCCTGATGGAAACGCAGGCCTCACAGTACCAGCCCCAGGCAGCTGCGACCACATCACGGTTTTCACAGCAGGGGTTTCTCCAAACTGAATGACCTTTGCTCTTGGGTAGAAACTTCACCCCTCCTCCCCTAACACCTAAAGTTTGGGCCCAAAACATGCCAGTGAACTTGTAAAATGGCCTTTGACAAAGCCCTTTACATTGAGATGGAGCAGCAGAAAGAAGTCTTCAGAGTTCTTGTCTAGTGACCCGAGGAACTGAAAAATCTTTGCCGAACCCAAGATGAAACGGACTGCAAATGGACTGCCAGCCTAAGGCCCAGCACATTTTGAAACTGGTCAAGTCCCCAGGGCCTGGCAAGTGCTATGAGATGTTCAGTGGCATGGCACTAGGTGTTTCCAAGTTAGATACACTCGATGTTTTTGTCCTTCAAAAACCAAGAGTCACTGGATTAAATATACCGTTCTGCTTGCCGAGATCCATTTTGTTCTCTGCAAATGGCTCTGAGTTATCCTTCAGAGGCTCATGCATCAGGCTGTGAGATTTATGTGGCATTTACTACCTTCAGATGTGTTTAGTATCAAGCGGAGACTCAGTAGAGCCTGCTCTTTGCCTTCTTCCCTCACCCCAGAGGGTGCACAGGGAAGTGCCCAGCAAAACACATTTTAGGCCTGGGAGGACAGCCAAGGATGAATAATGACTTCTGCAAGTGAGACTGGGGGACTGACTGCCCTGGTGCCAAAGCCCCCCGACGGCACTGAGCTGTTTCTGACCTCGTGCGAGGGCAACGGTCTCGAAGCCCCAGCCATGGACAGTGCTCCCTACACTGACAGATACCAACCTGTGTGCACACAAGTTCTTGAATTTCACAAGACTCTTCTATTTCTGTTCGGAAATTAGAACAAATCTGGCAAAACTCTTGTGCATACCTGATCCAGAGCTAAGCATGGCCCCTCCATAGATATCCAAAGCCAGCTGAGAATAGGCAAAGCCAAAAATGGTGATGGTTAGGCCGGTCAGCAGGGCCAGCTTGAGCAGCGACTCCAAAACCGCAGCGGCCACGGCAATGTCCTCCTGGGGCGGGGGGCAGAGGGAAGGAAGTTGGATGAATCATGAGCTAAAGAAAAACTTCACATCTGGCCTTCTCTCTCTGCTGTCTTACAGATCACTCTTTTAACTGCTGAGAGGCATCCCCGTTTTTCTGCAGCCTGTGTTTGTTTTCATGTCAATTAGCATGAAGGAAATGAAGGGGAAAAGCCAATCTGTGCCTCCTTAGGTAGTGCAGGGGAGGTGTGGTTTTTAGCTCATTTAGGATCCGTTATTTCAAAGGCTGCTTAGGAAACACTCACTTTCTCTCCGATATTTATTCTTAAAATGGAGAGCAAGTTTTTACGTTGCTAGCTAGCTAGCTTTGTCAGAGTGCTTCTCCTGACAAACGTCTCCAAATCCTGACGTTCCTGTCGAAGTATGCTTAGGAAAATATTCCTAAACCAACCGAGAACCAGATTAGTTCATTTTGAGATATTGTGCATAAATTATATTTTGCAAAGTATCTTCTAAGTCATGTAAGAGGCCAACTTAGCTTCCTTTTAATTCTCCGATAAGTCACACATTTTCAATGGTTTTAGAAAAAGGGAAGTTTCTACAACCAAATACGCCTGGATTAAAATCTCTTCTGCATTTGCCAATCAGAGTAGGTAGATTCTCACGGTCAGAGTGCATCTGGGCACTTCACAATCTTTAAAAAGCTTAAACAACTGGTGTGGTGAGTGAAATCAAATGACCATGTCCTTTACTCCCCAAGCTGTACGCAAGCCTTACTCCAGCCCCTACGTCCTTCGGCTCACCTTTGGTTCTTGAGAATCTGAGGATGGAGGAGGCAATCTCAATCTTCCAGCTAAGCCTAGACCATGGAAAGGGGGTCTGTGCCACACTGGGGTTGGCTGCAGAGAGTTCTGGGTCAAGAATGAGGTCACAGAGAAGGAGTAAGGGTAAGAAGGGAAAGGCCAACCAGGGCAAAGGGAGAAGGCTGTGAAAGAAGTGAGCTCAGAGTCCTGCCATCATTCAGAAGGTGATGGAAGAATAAGACCTAGAAGGATATTTCAAACAGAGGGAAACCGACTGCTCTACATTTTAGTCTGTTTATCCTGCAACTGGAAAATTCACTTGAGAGATAGTGACATTAGAACCAAGACTACCTGCTTCTGAAGTGTGGCATCCTTTCCTCTCTCCAGCACCTTAGCAAAGAATATATAAAAACTCTCCTCTATTGGCTGGAAAATTAACCTGGCCACAAGAGAGCCAAGATTATTCACTACATCGTATACACCTAGAAGACAAAAAGGAAGAAACAACAATCCTTCTGGTTTTTTCTATTTGAATTTTCACAGCACCATTAACATTTTTTTCTGATTTAATTTTTTAAACTGTTTGAGATCATTATAGACTCACATGTAGTTCTAAAAAATAACAGCTCCGTTACCCAGTTTCCTGAACAGTCACATCTTGTGAGCACAGCTAGGATACTGACATTGATACAGTCAAATACAGAATATTTCCATCACCAGCACCTTTTTATAAAAATCATTAATTCTCTAAAAATTCTTTTTAGGTCAGTGAAACTATTTTGCATGATACTATATTGGTGGATATGTGTCATTATACATTATATATTTGTCAAAACTCATAGAATGTACAATACCAAGAGTGAAACCTAATGTAAACTATAGACTTTGGGTGATAATGATGAGTCAATGTAGGTTCACCAGTTGTAACAAGTGTACAACTTGGTGCAGAATATTGATAATTGGGGAGGTTGTGAATGTGTGGGGTCAGGGAGATGTATGAGAACTCTGTACTTTTCACTCAATTTTGCTATGAACCTAAAAGTGTGCTAAAAAAAAAAAAAAGGTTATTAGTTAAAAAAAAAAAAAATCAGGGGTGCCTGGGTGGCTCAGTCGGTTAAGCGGCTGCCTTTGGCTCAGGTCATGATCCCAGGGTCCTGGGATCGAGTCCCACATCGGGCTCCTTCCTCAGCGGGGAGCCTGCTTCTCCCTCTCCCTCTGCCTGCCACTCCACCTGCTTGTGCTCTCCCTCTCTCTATCTCTGTCAAATAAATAAAATCTTAAAAAAAAAAAAAATCATTAATGCCGGGCACCTGGGTGGCTCAGTCAGTTGAGTGTCCAACTCTTAGTTTCGGCTCAGGTCATGATCTCAGGGTCCTGGGATCGAGCCCTACATCGGGCTCCATGCTCAGCAGGTAGTTAGCTTGAAGATTCTCTCCCTCTGCCCCTCCCCTCACTCTCTCTCTCAAATAAATAACTAAATCTTAAAAAAACCCATTAATACCAAGTTGATTTTTGAAAGTTTTCTTTCCTCTACTGCAGGATTACAGTTAAAAATAAATATGAAGAGGGGCTCCTGGGTGGCTCAGTTGGTTAAGCATCTGACTTCTGCTCAGGTCATAATCTGAGGGTCCTGGGATCAACCCTGTGCTCAGATTGAGTCTGCTTGAGGATTCTCTCTCTCCCTCCCTTTCCCTCTGCCCAGCCACTGCTTGTGCTCTCAAATAAATAAATTTTAAAAAATCTTAAATAAATAAATAAGAAGAAAATACTGAGACCTATCTAGCTGCACAAACACAGGGCGGATCTGTGATTGTGATGACGAAGCTCCCTCTTCTCTCAACCCTGCAATGGGCACCAAAGCTCTGCAGAAACCAGGGGAACTCAAAAGAGAACCTGCCACCCGAGTCACATGAGAGGGCGTAGTCAGAACACTGTAGATATTTGCAGAGACCTGCAATTTTCAATCTTCAGGAATCATTTTATTACAGTCTTCATCTTTTAGAATCATCAGGCGTATTTTTCACTAAATGTATCACACTGCTGAGAAAAATATTAGAAAGTATCTACTAATGGTATTCACTACAGAATTTTCATCTTACCCTGATCGCCAAAATTTAACACGTTCAAAAACGTCATTACGTATCGCTCGCCTACAAATAGAGAAGCAAAATAATTAGCATTTCAAGGGCACATTATTCTCTCGTTTCCTTTTTTCTTATCGTCTATCAACTCTCTAGCTGGCAGATACTCTCAAAGGAGAAAAATTACATAATCAATTAAAGATACCTTCCTTGTCCTAATGTTGATTTCAAATAATCTCAAAACAGTAACAATTGGGAAAGTGCTGGGGGATTTATTGACAGCAAATCTCCAAACCAGTTAAATTAAAAACAAAACAAAATCAATAAAACCAGTCTAATAACTTAAAAAGGGAGGGGATTACAAAAATGTTAATAATGAAAATGATTGTCCCAAATTTTAAATGTAAGTTCTGTGAAATGAGAGGTCCATGGTCATGTGCACAGACTCATCAAGTTGTCTCCCTGGGTGGAGAAAGCTCCATGGAGGCTGGAAAGGCTCTGGAGCCCAAGATCATGATTCAAATATAAGACAGGCTAATGCCTTCAAGGTGAAGACACCAACCCAGAGCCCCACCCCCACCTTCCATACATTTCATTATCTGTCAGTGGAAAACACAACCCACCATGGAGACAGAGCTCTGCAGTGACCACAGCCCTAAAGGGCAAAGTTTCACCTCCTAGCAACCTGCTCAAAAAGGAAAGCAATATTTGGTCCTGGCCTCCCTGCACTCTCCCAGACTGCGTCTGTGGCAGGGGCCTCTGCAGGCCCTCCCAGGCGTGGCCCACAGGACAGCACTCACTCCTATCTGCATCTCTGCACTGCTCTGATCCATCCTCACTGCTAACAGTCCTGGCTTCAGCAATACAAATCTTAAGGCAACCCCTGCTTCCACACCTTTAAATTGCTCTTTGCTGTTTGCAAAAAGTCCAGGCTCCTTAATTCTGCATTTGAGGCCTTTTATAAGTTGACCCCAGGCTATCTTTTTGGCCTTTCTTCACCAACCTCATCTACACCTCCCAGCATTATATTGTCATCCTTTGCTTTACCCGATCAGGTTTTAGCCCCTCCAGCTGCTCTGCTTCAGGCTGGGCCCCTCCTGCTCCCAGCCTCAGCTCTAAGCATGCTAGCCACCTAGACTGGCTTCTCCGTAGGGACCTCCCTGTGCTCTGGTACAATCGGCCTCTCTTCCCACACTCTGTAAGCTCCCTGGGGGCAGGAACCACATCTCCCTCATTTCTCTGGCCCTGGTTTCCTAGCAGAGCTCCAGGAAATGCAAAGGCACTTGAGAGACGCTAATGTTTCCAAGTACAGCTCTCACAGTCCTGATTCAGATCTAACCACACAAAAGTCTGCGTCTTGGGTAAGAGAATGAGCTCCTTGAGGCTGTGGCCTGTAACTCATTCATCTGTGTATTCTCAGCACCTGGCACACAGTGTTCAGGAAATGTGGGGGCAGAAGGTAACAGCATCTATATTTTTGCTATTACAATGAATGATTTCAACTTTTTTTAGAGTTGTGATTTTTAGATAAAAAGAATTTGGGGGTGGGGGGTTCTTGTCCAGTCACTTCCTTATTTCACAACGACGGAGATGGAAGCCCTCAGAGGTTCTTAACAGCCCTCTGCCAGTCAGGCCAGGGTGGTCCAGCCATGGAGAGAGCGAGCAACCGGCACCACATTGAGGCCTGGCCCACTTACACTTGCTGCAGTCTAGCCACTGTGGTCCAAACAACCAATTTAGGGCCATTGCTTGGACTGGATCCATTCCTCAACTCATTTAAACTGCTCTTAAAACTTTGGGAAGAAAAGAAAGTGCATAAAGCAAATGCCCTTCCCAAGTTCCCTCTACTGGTTTTCCTGTTCTAACAATGTGAACTATCACAATATACAATTTCACTACAGATACCTTTCTTTATCAAAAGATACTTGTTGAATACCAATCATGTGCCAGTTCCAGCAGGGTAGTGGGGAAACAGTGGTAAACTGCACATCCCGCTCCCAAGAAACATGTCATTAAGGCACCTTCACTCAGCTCTCCAAAGGCTTGTGACCCTTACTTCCCCCAGGGGTCCTGTAAACAAGTTCCACTTTTGTAATGGCAATGTTACAGGCTCAGGCTAGAACTAAGCACTCTCAAGGCTCAAGGCTCAAGACCCTCAGACCCCTCCTGGTCCTATCCCTTAACTCACAGACGGGGCAAGGGAGGCTTAGGGGAGTTACTCCCCTTTGGAAGCATAATTAACAAAAAATAAAGACAGAGAGGGGAAAAGGGAAATAATAAGGTAATAATGATGGTTGTATTAGAATGCTAGAATTGTAGGGAACTTTTTTCTATTTTCCAAAATTTTTGTAATGAGGTTATACTATTTTTATAATTAAAAGGCAATGTTTGGGATGCCTGGGTGGCTCGGTGAAGTATCTGCCTTTGGCTCAGGTCATGATCCCAGGGTCCTGGGATGGACCCTGCATCAGGCTCCCTGCTCAGCGGGGAGCCTGTTTCTCCCTCTCCCTCTGCCAGCTGCTCCCCCTGCTCGCGCTCTCTCTCTCTGTCAAATAAATAAATAAAATCTTAAAAAAATAAAAATAAAAAAATAAAAGGCAATGTTTGAGGGGTGCCTGGATGGCTCAATCAGTTAAATGACTGACACCTCATTTTGGCTCAGCTCATGGTCTCAGGGACATGAGATTGAGCACTGCATCTGGCTCTGTGCTGGGGTGGAGCCTGCTTAAGAATCTCTCTTTCCCTCCCTCTGCCCCTGCCCTGCAGCTCATGCACACCACGTTCCCCCTCGCTCTCTTAAAAAAAAAAAAAAAGACAATTTTTGAAAAGATTTAAAAATATGTTCAGTGATAGATATATGGATGTATAGACATATGAAATTTAGAGAGAAACCACTACCTTTACCCACTTCTAGCTACCTCAAATCTCATTCTTTGAATTAAAGCTGGGCATAAATAAACCAATACACATACGCAGAAAAACTAGATGTACTTTCAGTTCCATGCCAGCCCTCTGTATAGAGAGCTCTGTCACTGTTAAACTGGAAAGCTTTAAGAAATTGGAAGTCTGGCCAAAATATCACACAGATGAATCTTATTATTTAACAAAATAAAATGATGAAAACCCAGTTGTTAAAAGTTATGTTCAAAAAAAGAGGTGTACAAAAAGTTAGAATAGGATAATGAGATTATGGATCATTTTCTCTATTTTCCAAATTTTTTCAAATCGATATAAAACTTCATAATACATTTCTTTAAATGATAAAACATGGGGTTTGGGAATTAGACTTGGATTCAAGGTAAGTTGTTCCTCATTACTTAGGACCCCATAGAAGTTATACAACAGCACTGTCCCTCATTATCAAACTAAATCAATGTTAGTTTCTCTCTCCCTATTTTAAAAGCTTCCATTTCTAGGGTTCCTCTGCCCACAGGGGCTCTAGAAAGCAGGAAGTCTGGGTATAGGTAATCCGCAGTTCTGTGGAATCCCCTCACTTATACTGTGGTGTCCTGACTGCTCAGGGTGACCTTTTACTTACCTTCTGTCAAAATCTGCTTCAAGAAAGACTGTTTGAAAAAACTCCAAGTCAATTTAGCCTCTTTCCAATTTATAAAAGCCTAGAAGAGAAAACAAAACAAAAACAAAAGCTCCCAGGCACTGCAAGTCTACGAGTACAAGAAGCCTCCACAAGAGGCAAACTCATCTTGGTCCCTAAATCCCAACTTGGAGAGTCCCCACTCATTTTTCATTTAATGCTAAGCACACAGAAGGCATCCAACGAATCCTGGCAAAGGGTTTCCATCGCTAGACACGAAGACAAAGTCTCTAGGTGGAAAGAGCGTCGGGGTAAGGAGCCTGCCCAAGAGTCATTCACTGAGACCCCTAAGGAACTGCACTGTCCCCTCACTGCCCAGATGGTAAGCTGACCATATCTAACACACACAACTCAGAGTCATTTCTTGCCTTAAAAAACGTCTGAAGCATCCCAAGCTGCAGAACAAATTCTGCTCCATACACCCCACATCTTAATGCATTTAGCCACCCAGGGTCCCTTTACATACAGTATAAGAGCTTTGTTTGTGTATTTCAAAAGGAAGCCAGGCTTCCTAGGAAGGTCAGTCAAACCGCTCAGAACTGGTATGACAGAGGAAAGGAAAAAACAAACCCAGAACTTTTGATATGGCTCTTCCAAAACTGTCCCATTTCCTAAGGACAAGGAGGGTAAGAAGAAAGCAAATACTTAGGAAGGGCAGAGGTCAACCTGTTAAGAGGCAGGTGGTCTCAAAGCCAGATTGCTGACCACAAAATGGAGGAGTAAGGCAGCTAGCTGGACAAGACTTCTGTCTTTCTATCTCCCGCAGTCCTCTCTGGAGGCCCCTCCTCTCTCATGGAGGCATCCTGGGATCCCAGAATGTTTAGTCTAGGTGTTAGGTGCTTAATTTCAGGGTACCTGCATTTTGAAAAATTCTTATTAACTCAAAATGATGACTTTGAAAGGTAGGATTTCAGGGGGCTCTTTGGGAGGAAAGGGGTGAATCACAAAGGCCAAGCCCACTCTACCTCTCCAAAAGATCAGTTACAGCTATGGAATTTGGCCGAAGGGCAGATGTAGAACCTATCCCAGTCACATGGGCCCCTGATCTCGGACCAAAGCCCATTTGTGTAGAGTACTGCTGTCCAGTGGAAATATAATGTAGGCTACACATAGAATTTAAAATTTTTTAGCAGCCACAGTGAACAGTTAAAAAAAAAAGGTAAAATTATTTTATTTATTTAACCTAAAACACGATCATTTCAACATGTAAATAAATATTAGAGGCATTTCATATTATTTTTTTCATACGAAGTCTTTGAAATCCAGTGCTTGGGGTGCACGTACAGCCCATCTCGATTCTAAATGCTCTAGAGCCCCACGTGGCTGGTGGCTACCATTTAGGATGGAGTAAGTCTAGAGTATCCCTTGAAAACAAGGTCATATTCAGTGTTCAAATCTCTTCACCCCTCGGTTTCAGAGCCTTTCTTCCAGACACTGTAAAGTCAGGCCTGAATCCTCCCAAACCATGCTGCCCTCAGAGACTCACTGGACCTGCAGCAGATGCCACCGCGAGCTCTAGGCCAGAAGCAAATCTCCCCTCTCGCTGTGCAAGAAAATTAGGCATCTCCTTTCCCCAGAACAAAGGGTGCCAGAGCATTTACCACCACTAGGGGGCACTGTGAACCACATCATCCCCAGCACTGATCCCGCCCTTCGCTCCAGGGGAGGCTTGGGCAGCAGCACCTTCTCTGTCACACTCTGCGCCCCCACACCAGGCGGTCCCCTGGGGGGGGCCTGGGCAGCAGTCCTGTGCTCTCTTCCAAGGAAGTGAACAGTTACAGCTGGCCAGAGGGTCTTCGTGGAGCCTCCTTGCCAGAGGTTGCGAATGGGTTTGGGAACATGACGGAGCTCTCTAAAAAAAGGTTGTTTACCAGCGTGTAATCTTCACAATGTATCTGACCTGAGACCTCATGCGGGAGCATTCCATTCTCCTAATGCCTTCAATTTAAGTAGACCCACGGTTTAGAAGGAATGGTCGGTCACACTGCTTATCTCCAAAATGCTCACTCAGGACACAGAGGCAGGAAGTCTGATCAGAGATTGGGTTTCTTCTCAGAGGTGTCTGCTAAGTGGTAGAAAAGAAGCAGCATATTCTTTGGGCTTCTACCATTTTCTTTAGAATGGATTTGTCACTTGGGAGGTCAAATGAGGCCTATTTCACAAGAGCTAGGTTGATACTGCTTAGCTGGTCTTTATGGCTGTGCATTTCTCTAGAATCCTCTGACCAATAAGCCATTCTACTGCCTCGCTGTACTGGTGGAGAAACTGAGGCATGGATGGCAAAAGGTGATGGGTGGTATCTCGGGGGAAGGTTTGCAGTCAGAACTCGGGGACTCATGATGGAGTGAGTCAGTCTTCCCCTTCCCAAACTCTTCTGCCCCAGGATGGTCCAGTAGCCATGTGCCTCCCACACTGACAAGAGTCACGGGGTGGGTGTGCGGGGTGGTATGCAGCCATGGTCCTGTGTCCTGCCCCATATCACCTCCACATCCCACACAAGACCCCTTTCCCTCCCTCTTGCTCTGGGGCCATCGACTCTGCCCCAGCTGTGTCCACACTCACACATCCACCCACCCTCCCACTGTCCTCATCACTCTCATTTGGACAACTACCACTGCCTCCTTGTGAGCTCTTTCACCTCCAACCTGTTCTCTAGCCCATCCTTCTCCTGGGAGGCTTCGGGCTTTGGAGTCAAGCTCAGACACTGAGGCTTAAGCTGCAGCGACCAACTTCTAAGTGCAAAAGCTATGGGTAAGACACCTAATTTTGCTAAGCCTCCGTTCTCCCATCTTCAAAATGGGATAAGGAGTCTTATCTCCTGGAGCTGGTCTAAGGGCTGAATGAGAGAAAACGAGACACTCCATAAATGTGAAACAGGTGGTAAGCGCCTCAACATAGGCAATTGGATCACAGCACTGTTCACAAACCTTTCATTAGGCTCCCCTACCCCTGAATCAAGCCTGTACTCCAGGGCACTGAGGCCACCACTACCTGGCCCTAGCCCTGCAGGCCATAACCTCCTTCCCCCTTTTGTTTCCTCGCCCTTCCCCCACTGTCCAGCCAACCCAAGTACCGCAGTCATCTCTGCAATCCCAATGCCAACACAGCGATGGGCATATAATGGGCCCGAAGCAAACATTCTTTCTTCCCAAAGCCGCAAATGCACATTTCCGCCACACGTGCATGTTCACCTCTGCCTGTCCGTGTCGAGGCCCAGCTCAAAAGAAGCTTCCTCCAGGAAGTCTTCCTCAATGTTCCCACATGGAATTCATGTCCTTTCTCTGGGCTTCTATTTTGTTAACACTACACGCACACCGTCTTGCAGTGGTTAGCCGAGTACACACCTCATCTCCCCTCCACAGTGCAAGTTCTGAGGGTGGGGACCCCACTCAGGGCACCTGGAATAGTGCTTAACACAGAATACTGCTTATTACATGCTTCCTGTTTAAATACCTCAGGTTTACGTAAATACTCCTATGAAATCACTCAGAAATGTCAAAGAATATAAAAGGCAGCCATTATTTGAGGTATCATTTATTTTAAGGCTAAATAAATCTCTTTACAGAAGATGGGACTCTATAAGCACAGGAAACAAATCTCCCAATTTGGTCAAATCGGTTTTGGATGTTACTGCTTGAGCAGCTCTGTCTGAGGGAGCCCCCAGGGCACAAAGCTGCTCCCGAGAGTCAAGTTGGGTACACTGCTGGTGGTAAAGTCATCCACTGCATTCAGATTCACCTCATTTCTTTTCTCTTTTACAAAAACTAAACTTGAATAATGAATTGTTCTGCCTGGAACTTCCCAATTGTTAAGCCAACAAATAACTACTTTGGGCAATAAGCCAATTTCTTTTGGAGGACTACACAGCAGAGAGATTAAACACGAAGACTAAGGACAGTCCACAGACACAAGTTAGAGAGAAGTAGGTCCAAATCAAGTGTGTGATGTTGGTTTGGTCATTTAACTCCTCTGAACCTCAGTTTTCTCATCTGCAAAATGGAGACCATATCTCACAGGGTTACTAGGAAGGTTCAACATACAAGTCCATGTCAAGTGCTCAGCATAGTGCCAAGCAAGGGTAAATATGCAGTCCATGGTAGTTATTATAAACAGCTTTGTCCAAGTTCAAATACCTTCACAATTCCTTAAGTTTTCAAAGGGGCCTCATGGGTCGGGTAGACCAATAATCTCACCTTAAAAATAAGGACCCTGAGGTCTGGAGAGAGTCCTACAGGCTTTATATCTGCACTCACTGCCTCCCAAACGCACAGGAAGCTCCCCGAGGCCCAGCAATCACCTTCCTATATGTCTATATCCCAGATGGCACCCAGCATGGGGCTGTGCTCTGTCTGTCAGCAGGAACCGTGCCACCGTGTAAGACAGGTACATCCCTTCTCACGGTCAAGGCTTCTGTCCCGGCAGTAGGAGCCTGGGTACTTGCAGGAAGGAAGGCCAGATTAAACCACTGAGCTCCCAGCCCAGGGCCGTCAGACACTGCCGGGCTGGGCTCTGCCGTGGAGCCACTCATCACTCACGGATAGCCACTTGTGTCCGCCGCAGTATGAAGTACTTCCCATGCCCCTTTTCATTGCACTCCCACAAGCACCTTAGGAGAGAGGTACTCTTAGTATCCCCACTTGACAGATAAGGAAACTGTAGCTCGGAGCTGTGAGCCCACCACTGAATTAAATACACACTAAGGCTCTTTTCACTACGCTCTGTCTCCTTGCCTGTATTAATGGTCCAAATGCTCCTTTCCAAAATAGTGCTGGGCACCAGGGCTGGCCCAGTATGAAAAGCTGGCCAGGCCTGGTACAGATGAACCCTGGGGAACACTCTCAGACCTGCTCTGTGGGCAGGCAGCCGCAGCTCCAGGCAGAAGTGATCCCAAGTCCTTCTCCTCTAAGCCTGCAGATGAGGCACTGTTGTATCCCAAAACTGCCATGTCGATTTAGGTTAAAGGTGAGATCTGTTTGATCAGAATGGAGAACTCTTATCTAACAAATAAGAACATATCTTTCTTTACATAATATCTGGTCTTTCTTGAAAAGCTGTATAACAGGATTCCATAAGTTCTGAAATTTGCATCTCAAATATTTACTACTTTTTCAAGTAAAAAGAGGAATAAGGAGAAGTCCAGCTGAAGCCTTACCTCAGCTACGTGCACCGCATCTAGCCGGCAAACAAGCATGGGAAAAAGGGAAAGTGGGTTGGCCCCGTTCACAAAGCATCTGAGCAGAGGCAGTGAGGCGTAACGTCACGTGTACCACTCCAGGGCCGCAAACAGTAGCAACGACCCCACCAGAGTCAGGAAATAAAAGTCAAATGGACTGACAGTTGAAGAGTTCAGAAGAAGAAGGTTATGCCTCGCTCCTACACATCAGCACCTAGAATCCTCAGTGGTCTCCACAGGAGAGTGGGTCACCCGAAAGACCAGCCTGACTCTAGGCAACGGAGCTATGCAGGGGTCATCCCTGCTTTGTCAGCGTGCTGGACTCTCTGGGCTGGAAGTCAATCCTGGGAAAAACCAAGACACAGCCGAACAGAGAGACTGGCACGCGGTGGTTACAGCCTGTGCTCTGTGGGGACCCAGCCACTCCAGGCCCCTACCCTCACTCTGACCCTCACCTTGGGCAGAGAGTTAGTCTCTAACCCTCAGTTTCTCAACCCTAAAATAGAAATAATAAGGTCAGCCTCACAGAGTTGGTATAAACTTTAAATATAAGGCATGTAAAGCATTCAGCATAGTGGCTACACAGTGGTTCTAAACGGGGTCAGTGTTATCCCCCCTGGGACATTTGGTTATCATAGCTGAGAGGTGGTAGCTCCCGGCATTTAGTGAGTAAAGATCAAGAGTGCTGCTAAACATCCTACGATGCACAGGACAGCCCCACGACAAAGAATCATCCAGCCCAAAATGTCGGTAGTGCCAAGGCTGAGAAGGCCTGGCCGAGCACACCGCGAGCACTCCATAAATAGGAGCTATGGAATTATCCCTACTACTTCAGCAATCGACAAGAAAGTAATAGTTTCCTTCTTTCCGGGATAATCAGCACCTGTGATTAAAATGATAAGAGAGAGAGTATATTACTTACTCTGCTTCTTGTAATATTGGGTAACAGATCTGTTATTCTGGAGACAGGAAGAGTCTGTTGCTTGGTTGATTCTGAGGAGCCCAATAACTTTGTGAAATAAATAACATAGCAGAGCACCAGAACTGCAGTATACAAAAGCTGAAAAAGGAAAATAATGGATTTAAATGGCACTGTTTTAATACAGGCAGAATTAAGATATGCCTGGAAATTTGACCTCAAAGGCCAAGTCAGAAAGGGAACTGTCTTTAGGAACCGCACCTCCTAGTGAGCAATGCCTCCCACTCTGGGGAAGAGCACTGCTCACGAAGAGCCCCTCCACTGCAGCCTCCCTGGGGAAAGTACTCCAAGGACGTCACCTGACTGGGAGAACGGTTCTTCTGGGCGGGCAGAACAGCATGTCCCTGACAGACATCCCCTAGTGCCACCACCACAGCATGGTCAGACGTGTTCTCAAAGGAAGGCCTCTCCTGCCTCGACAGCACCCTGCAAGGACCCTCAAGTCCTGTGCTCATATGCAGAGACTTGCCATCCTAGATGACAGCGGCTTTCCCATAAACGCATAAGCCGTGACGAACTGAGCTGCTGGCTCCCTCCTCTCTGCCCAGTGCATGGGCAGGGCAAGAGCCACTCCAGGATGGGGGAGGGCCTGGAGGGTGCGGGGGTGATAAGAGGGCCCACCCTTCCCTCCACACAGCCAGGACAAAACGGTGGCTTTTGGCCAGGAGCCGAAGCCTGGGGTTTTGTTTGCAGGTTGGGAGGAGTATCCAAACAGCCCCTTTTCACAAGCTCCCTTCTGTCTTCTCTCCCTGCTGGGAACAGCAATGCACACTAGCTCAGGAAGGAATGGGACCTCCATGTCCCGCTTTCAATCTGGAACGCTAAGCCTGCTCCTGTGGCAAAGGCAGGGAGCAAGGAGAAAGGGGAGCCTTGTTTAGCAGGTTCAGGCTCCTCGGCTCTCCACCCTTATCCGTGCCTGAGGACAGAGCCCACCATCCACCATCCTCTTCCATGCCTCAAGCCCTGTAAGAAGACACAGCAGCTCTGCTGTGAGCCATACCACCAGATGCAACATCCTCTGTGACAAGAGGACTCCCTTCCCCACCTCCCCTCATCTTCCCACAGACCAGCGCCTGGGGAAATAGTAACAATCTATGGGTAGTCTCCATGCAGGGTATCCTACGTGATCCTTCCCCCATTTTTATTGAGGAAAAATTCACATAACACTGACAGTTTTAACCATTTTAAAACATACAATTCAGTGGCTTTTAATACATTCACAGTGTTGTACCATTATTTCATTCCAGAACATTGCTTTCTTATTATAAGAAATTATTTCATTCCAGAACATTTCCATCACTCCAAAAGGAAATCCTGTGCCCATTAAGCAGTCACTCTCTGCTCCTCCACACCCCAGCAATCAAAATCTTCGTTGTCTCTATGGACTGGCCTATTCTGGACACTGCATATTAATGGAATCATGCAATTGGTGGCCTTGTATCTGGCTTCGTCCACTTAGTATAACGGTTTCCAAGGTCATCGTGCCATGGCACGTTATCATTTTTATGGTCGAGTAATATTCCATTGCACACATATGCCACATTTTGCTCATCCCATTCATCAGGTGATGGACATCTGGCTTGTTTCCACCCTTTGGCTGTGGTGAACAGTGTTGCTGTGAACATCTGTGTACAAGTTGTATGAACACATTTTCAACCTTTTGGGTATATACCTAGGCACAGAACTGCTGGGCATATGTCAGTTCTACATTTAACTTTTTGAGGAACTGCCAAACCGTTTTCGACAGTGGCCGCACCATGTTACATCCCCACCAGCGATGTGTGAGGACTTCAATTTCTGCATATCCATGTCAACACTTGTTCTTTTCTGGTTTTTTGATAACAGCCATCCTAATGGGTGTAAAGTAGTATCTCATTGTGGTTTTGATTTACATTTGTCTAATGACTGATGATATGGAGCATCTTTTCATGTGCTTATTGGCTATTTATTTGGATATCTTCTTTGGAGAGATGTTTATTGAGGTCCTTTGCCCCCTTTTTGGATAGTCTTTTTGTTGTTGAGTTGTAAGAATATGTATTCTAGAGTGACCCTTTTATTTGATATATGATGCCATGTGGTAAGGGGCTGTTTAAGGAGGAACCTGGAGGTGGGTTGGACAAAGGGGAATCCCAGAGCCCTGGTGGGGATTGCCTGCTGATATGAGGTGCTGTTGGCTCTTAGACCTCTCACACAGACACTGATGAAGACTGTACCAGAGAAGAGCTCTCTGAAGTCTTATAATAAGAAAGCAAATAAACTCAGAATGGGCCTTGCTGACCTAGGATGTATCCTGGTGGGAGCATCAGAAAGACATAGTGCAAGTGTCTTTCCCAAGAGGAATCAACCAGTAACTGGGCATCTTCATGCCCTTCTGTCCTATTAGGGAGAGTATATAAAAAAACATGATGAATGTGGAGAACTATAGTTCCAGATCTAATAAACATGGCAAAAATAATCACAGATAACTCCTCTAAGATACACAACTATTTGCAAACTGTTTTTAGGAAGCAATTCTCATTCTCATAATATTGATTGGAAATCTACTTTTCCTGTGTTTCACAACAATTATTTGTAGTTTTTGCTCAGGACACGGGAAAGACTTTCACATAAATCGCTACTAAAAATTTTAACTTATCTTCCCATACATTAAGAAAAATTGCAAAAACTGCTTTGTACTATAAGCTGTTCCAGTAACTGTGTGATCTTAGGTTTCATTTTTAAAATGAGCACTGAACTCTAGTTGTACTTTCATTAGAGCCAGGGATATGAACTAGAACTAGAACACGGGATGGCAACGAGGCCGGGCCTGCCGGGATTGAGAGTGTGCCTGCCAGGACCTGGTTCCTGTGCTCTGCATTGTGTGACATTGCAGTCCAAGTTCCAAACAGGCTTGGCAGAGTTTCCTCCTATTCTGAAAACACCTGATTGCAATCCAGGGAAAATCACACACATTCAGTTCGATTCCCACCCCACCCCCCTCACTGCTTTTTTCCCTCCTCCAAAAGACAGTAAGACAATCAAAGGTGAGTTTTGTACGGGCTTGCCCACAGAACATCTAAAGGAGTCACTATGTTTGACAGCGAGGCCTGTGGGGCCCTCACCAGGCCCCTGGGGACACCAGTGGCAACAGCACATGGAGCAGGATGGACAGCCAAAGGAAAAGCACTGTCAAGACCATCTTTCTAGAGTTTCCAGCCTGCCTCACATGCATGAATACTGCAAATGTAAATCACACAGTAATGGGAACAAGAAGAAAACATCCAATGGAGAAACACAGATTATACAATAGTGAAAAACTGTAACTCTTACCTGGGCCAAAGAGAATATGTAGAGCCCCCAGTGAGGCAACCATAGCACAAAAAAAGCTGTCAGGACACTCTTGAGGATGACTGACAGGCTCTCGGCAATCACCTGCAGAAACACGGTAAAGGGTGCACTTCACGTTATTAAAAACTAAAGATGCACAGGAATGATGAATAGGAAGCTGGGATAGTGGTTACCCTGGGAGCGGAGATGGGGCACAGGGTTAGACACAGCACTGATAATGTTCTAGTTGGGCTGGGCGGTAAGTTCATGGATCTTCAGTATACCATCATGCTTTAAGATTTACACATATGCTATATATCCTTTTGTACATATCAAATTACATATTTTGAAAGATGAAAAGTTACTATTAGTATACAATTAAAAATAGAATCACTAGAAAAATCTGAAAAACGTTTACAGTCCTCTTACATTCTTATCTAAACTGATAACTTCACTATCCGTAAACCTGTTTTGCATTAAGAGTACAGCAGAGGTAAACCTAAGCCCAGCCCATCTGCCAAATTTCAAGGGAATGAACTAAACTGATCATGTTACCTTTTTCCAAATTTCTTTTTAGATGCATTCTAAAAAAAAAAAAATCATTCTCTCCTAGGAAACATTTTTAAGAAACCACTCTTTACCTTATTCTTCACATTTCCCATCAAAGCAGAAGGTACACTGACCTTGAGTTTGACAAACATCTGTGCTTGTGCCAAGACCCAGAAGGGCTCTCCCAGAAGCTCCACCACGGCCGAAAGGCCAAACACCACCACTCCAGTTCCATAGTGGGGGACGACATTAGGATCAGGCACTTCAAGCAAATGTAACCACACCCAGCCCAGGAGCAAGGACCAAAACACACCCAGGGGGACTCTAGAAAAGGGAAAAAATGTTTTTTAATATGCTAAATATAAAAATAAATGTATATTAAAATAGTAGCACTGAACAGAAAGAAAATATAATCATAAAAATAGCTACTACTTATTAATGCACTTCCTACACGCCAGGCACTAGATCCACCCCCTTTACTTCTCGGACACCTCACAACGATCCTGTCATTATCCCCATTTAAGTGATGAGGGAACTAAGGCTGATGACAAGCACTGGGTAATCTGGCCAAGGTCATGGACAGCTAGCTAGTCAAGGGCAGAAGCAGGACCCGATCCCCATCTAACGCCAAAATCTCCACTCCTATCCACTGTGTTACGCTGACGAGATAAGCAAAATTCCCAGAAAGTACGTGCCTGTCGTTGGCACCCTGAATGACTAAAAGACAGCATCCAGTTGGTTTTTGCACCCAAATAAGCAACAGTCCAGTGCACAGTGTCCCCTTGCATGTGCACCACAGAGCACTTCAATATGACTGAGTAGTTAACTGTCAGGCCTCGAATAAAATGAACACCTACCAGCCTCACAACAGTCATTTCCATGAGGCAAGGAGTTATGTAAGGCAGCACTGAGAAACAACCTCAAGCACCAGCCCTCCCTGCAGGGATCTAACTGCAGAAAAGCCATTACAAGTTTTAGCTGATGTATTTGGCCTTCAAGAATATTCTAAAAGGCTCAGAACTGAAATCAACCTAACAAAATTGAAGAAAGATATAATGAAAGCCCTAAAAGGCTTTCAAAAAATACTAAGTGGTGGTTAAAAGCTCAGAAAAGACTATGGGGGAAAGATTAGGAATAAAGAAGATGGCACAGGCCCAGTAAGGCCCAGAATGGGCATCAGGAATGGCAGAAACAATCTCCCGAGAGGGTAGAAACAGGACTAGAAACCTGGCCCCGAAACCCCCACCCAGAGCTCTTGGCCACCCACAGAGAAAACAGCCAACAAACTCCTTCTACGTGGACGCTCTCTCCTTCCTGTCCCACGCCCAGTCCTCAGAAACACCCATGAAACCGAAGCTGGAGACAATTCAGCTTTGGGCAAGGTTGCTGTTTAACCATTTAGACTTAAGACACTTGCTCTCGCACTGTCTCCTGCCAAAGCACGACTCACGTTAGCCACAAGAGGTTGAAGGTCTGGCTCCAGTCTTGCTGGGCGCCCCCACTCAGACATGCTCTACGGAAGGCCTCTCTGGCCAGGAAGATGGTAGTTGAGTAAAGCAGTGTTAGCCTGTAAAGGAAAGGCAGAAATCAATAATGACTCTAGTTTTTTTTCACAGAGAGAATTTCTGAGATTTTGCCAGCGACAGGAAGAAAAAGTCTCGGGCATAAACCACTGGTGGCGATGTGAAGGGCAGTGAGTTCCTACAGGGCCCCGTACTAATCTGATCCACTTGAACAACAGAGTTAGGAACTGAACAAGGGACACCTGAGTGTGTGCCTATGGAGCATTATGCCCGGATAGATAACTGCCGCGGTGGCCCCCAAAACCAAACGCTTCACAGCAATAGGAAGAGGTGTGGCCCTGACCATAAGGAGGAGAAAAGGACAAGATATGACCGCACACAGCAAGGGGACCTCTTGGTCATCCTGAGACTGGTGACCCAAGAGTTCTTATAAGAGATGCTGAGGCTCTACTGAGTGGAAGCTCTGGCCAAAGGCATCTCAGGACAGGCAACAGACTTGTTACAGAGGTCACTGCAACCGAGGTCAGCAAGGCTTGTCTGCATACTTCCTGGGTGGGCAGTACGTAGGTGGACCCTCTTGCACCTGGGTGAGTGGTAGCTAAGGTTTTCCTCATCAACAGGCTGTGGCTGATGAAGCCAGACTGGGGACAGCCCAGGGCTAAGGTCTCTCTGAGGTTGTCCAAGGATCATGCTGCTACCCAGTGCTTCCGTCCACCACTGCCAATGAAAATACTGAACCATATGTTAAGTAGGGGGCAGGCCTGACCACGGTTGTCAAAGCAGAGACCTGCCAATCTGGAGGAGACCAGATGGCAAGAGGCCCAAACTGTTTTCAAATCTGAGCATGTAAGAGGAGATTTGGTCTTCTTTCCTGCTTTTTTTTTTTTTTTATTTTTTAAAAAGATTTATTTCTTTATTTGAGAGAGAAAAAGAGAGATGAGCAGGGAGAGGGGCAGAGGGAGAAGCAGACTCTCTGCTGAGCAGGGAGCCCCACATGAGGCTCTATCCCAGGACCCCAGGATCATGACCTGAGCTGAAGGCAGATGCTTAACTGACTGAGCCACCCAGGTGCCTCCTCTTTTTAAAATTTTTTTAAAAGATTTTATTTTTAAGTAATCTCTACACCCAACGTAGGGACCGAACTCACAACCCCAAGTTCAAAGTCACATGCTCCACCCACCGAGCAGCCAGGCACCCCTCTTCCTGCTTTTAAAACAGTATTTCTCAAAGTATGGTCCCTACTCTAAAATTACCTGAGGAGCTTGTCAAAATACTGATTCCTGGGCCCCTCCTCAGTCCCACCTAGTGCAAAACTCCCCAGATGATTCCTTTGCCTGTCAAAATTTGAGAACCTTCTCCAAGCTCTGAGAACAGAGCCCAGAGCATATGTTTGGTGGGTATTCGATCGGAAATGTTGTCTGGAACACACTGTCTTGTTTATCAGGACATGAGGATACACCTGAGAAGCTGAGCTATTCTGAGCACTCACATCACTTCATATACTTTTGTGTCATTTGTGAATACAGAATATGTGTGGGTGCCCTTGAACAGAAAGGAGAGTAGAAAAAACAAAATGGAGTCTAAAAGACAAAGCAAGGCAGCTTTCTAAGAGCCGCCGAGAGACTCATGACAAGGACTCAAGCTCTCACCCTAACTACCATTTTCCAATTATAAAATTTACTGATGAGGGAAGGCAGCCTGCTCCAGCTCTGCAATTATGAAGCACATCCTCATATACTGCAGAATTCCTGCTTCCTTCGCTGTCAGCAGGACAAGAACACAGGATTAGACCTGAGACAGGGCTTGCAAGGAATTACTCCCACTCCTCTCCTGGGTTCTCAGAGTAGGCAAACCGGAACAGGCGGCAGAGAAGTGTGCATTTGGAGGCCGATAATGGCAAACATTCCATGGGACCATTAAAAGCAACAACGCCTGCTCATTCCCCCACCCCGGCATACTCTTCCTCAGCCCGCTGCTAAAACACTCTGCTTCTGGGAAAGGCCTATGCTTCTAAAATCCAAAAGTGACACATAGGTGCCCTCACTAGAGGCGTGAGTTGTGGGCAATGCCAGGGCACGTCCCTTCTTACCTGACATTCACTATGCCAACGATTTCCTTTGACAGGAAGCGAAGAATAAATGCATTCAAGACAAAGGTGATCAATCGAAACAACACCTACAGATAAAGAGGAAAAATTCGTGAGATTAAATTATGTTGGGAATATTTATTTGTGAAATGAAAACAATGTGGCTGTTCTTCCTAATAACGTACTGACATACAACAGCTCTGCCATAGAGACCCTCTCAAAAATGCACCACCGGTCTGCATTTCTTCTGAAATTGTCCTTGAGGTCCTGAGCACATCTGTGCGGTGGTCAAAGAACCCACAAAGGCACTTGGAAGGCTCTCTAATTTATTGATAAGAGGGAGCCCCTGACATATTCAGTGAACTTCTTTAGGTTCAAAGTTAGGCACTCCAGAAGACAGAGAATTCTAGTTAGTGCTTCACATGGGCCCTCCCTCCAGCCTGTTTAGAAATAGCACACGCTTAGCAAGTGGGAGCCTGCAGGGTATGGCAGAATCTCTAGGAATCACAGGGTCTAATTTCTCTTTTTTTTCCTCTGCCTAGTAATATCTGGGGATTCTGATAATGACATTTAATCTCTTTGAACTTGTCTTCTCAATTAGAAAAGAAAAAAGCCTGTATTTATTTACTAAATATTTGCCACTTTCCTGAGAGGAGCTGAATTTTTTTTGAGTACAGGGGCTCCTGGCTGGCTCAGCCAGTAGAGCATCTGACTCTTGATCTTGGGGTTATGAGTTTGAGCCCCAGACTGAGTGTAGAGATTACTTAGAAATAAGATCCTTAAAAAAATTTTGGGTACCGTTGACACACAATGAAGTAACTTGCAGTAAATGACAACTGCAAATAATAAGATAATATAAAATGGGGAAAGAAAGACAGAGTCTAGGTATTGCCATCTGAAGGGGATATATCCCAAGATTTCAAACCTGTCAATTCAAGAAAACTACCTGAGCAAAGAATTCTTCCAGGAGACAGAGAACAACAGGCTGCTAAGCAGGGATGCTAAATGGGGATGTTGGTCTGACCAGGTGCAAACCTCAGCCCCCCTCTGCATCCAGGCAGCACGGCAGGTGTAACTCAAGTGCACTCCACAGCAAATGACAAATAACTCTCAGAGTTACCTGTGAACAGCTGCAATTTGTTTGGTTTTTTGAGAGAGAGAGAGAGAGAGAGAGAGAGAGCACGCACCCTTGTGGAAGGGGGAATGGGGAGGAAGAGGGAGGAGCAGAGGGAGAGGGACAGAGAGAATCTTAAAATCTTAAGCAGGTTCCACACCCAGTGTGGAGCCAGACTCGGGGCTCGATCTCACAACACTGAGATCACGACTTGAGCCGAAATCAAGAGTTGGACACTTAACTGACTGAGCCACCCAGACTCCCCTCAACAGCTGAACTGTGAAAGATTCAATCAAAATATGTCAATGGGCCATGATGGTTTGAAAATCTCTGGGGAAAGGTATGACCAAAAACGGAGAGTACAGTTTAACACTGTCAGTGTCTGTTAACACTGAAGTGTCACAGAGCAATAAGGTCTCTAAAGCCAATCTTAACCTTTATGGAGTCAAAGGTGGCCTTTTGAGAAAGGCCTGATGAAAGCTCTGTAGCTCTCCTTGGAAACATGCAGATACATATATACCAAATTCTTGACTCAATTTTAGACGTTTGAAGCCAATTCATGGAGCCCTGAATGGAAAAAGTGCTCAGCTGAGTCTCAAATCACCATTTAGCTGTTAAACCCATCATCTCCTAACTCCTATGAGCCTCAATTTCCTTCTGTCAAATGAGGCTACCTATCGCATAGGGTTGAGAACAAGGATCAAACAAGATTGTGAAGGTGAAAGCATTTTTGAAAAATACATACAAATGAAAGACCTTAATACTTTCACTATGACCAGCTCAGAATTAAGACAGAGAATAAGCTTTCAAATTCTTGCAGAATACAATGTAATTGCAAACCTATCTTAAGTGTCTGCACTGTAATTTGAGAAGGCCTAGAAGATTAAACATACACGGATTAAAACACTCAGGAAGCCTAGATTATGGCTATATTTTTAAAACAATGTACACCTATTTATGCTAACTTAAAAGTCAAAGTTATCATCGTCTAAGAAAATGTCTCGGGCTATATCCCTATCTCCTAATTGGTTTGAAGAAAGGGTTGAGTTAATGATGCTCTGAAGTTGTTCATGCTACCCAGTATTTGCTCCATATAGTGGCCGTTATTAGCAACACGATCTTCATTTAACTTTGTAAAGGACTTTAGTTTATTTTTTATATTAAAAATGAGGGATTTATTACATGCGTTGTATATATATTGTGGGTTTTTTTTTTTAAATTTTAGTTAACAGACAGTGCCCAATATCGGTTTCTGGAGTAGAATTCAGTGATTCATCCGGTACACACAACACCCAGTGCTCATCATAAGTGCCCTCTTTAATACCCATCACCCATCTAGCCCATCCCCCACCCACCTCCCTCAAGGGCTTTACAGTTTAGAAACAGCTCTTTCACATCTGTTAATCATTTGATCCTTCAAAGCAACTGGGTAAACCCACAGGAATCAAATTAAGACTCAGAGCAAAGTGATTTGCCCAATGTCACACAACAATCATATGACCCAGCTTCACTTTATAGGTAGGCCACCTGACTCCTAGTCCATTGTATTTTCTGCTAAGATGTGGTCTGTTTCTTTTTTTATGAATCTAATCTGGGTGGTAAGGTATCATCAAAGCCTTAACAATCAGCATTGTGGATAAAGCACTGAACTCAGTTATTTATGTTGTGGAATAGAAGAAAAAAGACTTGGTAAATTCACAGTTCACCTACTTTAGGGTTAGGTGAATGTTTACTAAACACGTATCTTGTGCAAGGAACTCTTCTACATGCTTTATGTGATTATTTAATTTCATCCCTATAATGACCATTTAAAAAATCCTTATTACCATAATAAAAACTAACATTTACTAAGTACTTATAATGAGCTAGGCACTTAACAGTCATGCCATCTAATCTTGCTAATGACCCTAGGAGGTTGCATTATTGTTCTCATTTAAGATAAGGAAAACTGATGCTCAAAGTAAAGTGATTTTTCACAAGGGCAGGGATCTGCCAAGTAACAAGGACTAAATGAGCGCAAGTGCGCCGGGTTCTTGTAATACCCAATTGAAACACTGCCTCTAAAATAAGGGGGAGGGTGGATTCAGGACTTCTCTGAGTAAGGGCTGAATGGCTTAAGAGTGTAACGCAGAAAAACTGAGCCACTCAGAATGACCAGCTCCTAGGGTTACTAGAGTCTTTAGAGACCATTTGGACCAAATGGCATGTACCTTATCTGAAAGATGATGAAAATTAAGGCCAAGAAGGGGAAGTGACTTATCCAAGGTCACACAGCCAGAAGGAAAATGCAGCCGATATTTACTAAGTGCATACTAAGAGTCAGGTACAGCATTAGGTACAATTAATTATCTGAATGACTCCAGTCAAGCCTCATAGCAACTTTATGAGCTAGGAACTATTATGACCCCAATTTTCCGATGAGGAGCTGAGGCATAACACGAGTCCTTTGTCCTGGGTCATGGAGCAAGCACAAGGTAGAACCAGGATTCCTACACCCAGATATCTTTTTCTTAGTTACGCCATACTGTCTCTCTAAACTCAGTGGGAGTCAGAAGGTTTGAAAAAGGTGTTGGAGGGTCAGCGATGGGGCATGGAGAAAGTGAACCCCTTCCCTTAAAAGCATGAGATTCTAGAGCACCAAAGGCACCCCTGTCACCTGACCGGTCTCCTACTACCATATGGGAGCTACAACGCTCAGAACGAAAGTGACTTGTTTGCAGTCTCCCAGCTAGGGCTCTGCACTCCAGGCCCAGGCGCCCCTTCTCCGCCGCCACTGCCTCCTGCCCAACCCCTCTGTAAGTGGGGTCCACGCCGGGACTGGGTGTGCCCCGGGGCGCGCACTCAAGGGCCCCAGGGCCGCCTCCCCGCGCATCCCGGCTGCGGGTCAGGCTGGGGCCGGCCGGGCAGAGAGTACCTGCAGGAGCAGACCGGAGGAGGCCAGGCGGGCCGCTTGACCCAGCACCTCCCGGCTGCCCATAGCTTCGGCGCCCGGCTTCGCTCGCCGGGAAACGCCGCCACCAACCGGCCTCGTCGCAAGAGGATAGCGTCACGGAGCTCCTCGCTCTCTGATTGGTGATCTTGGGGCAGCGGAGGCGGAGCACGGGAGGTTCTGGTCCATTAAGCGGCCGGCTTGGGTGACGTCAGTGTGCCTGCGCCGCGTCGCTCCTCTCGTCTGAGTTGAGCTTGTGAGCTTTCTGTCCCTGTCCCTCCCCGTCCCAAGTAAGTTAAGAGAAGCTGTTACAGTAGCCAAAATCCCTTGGAACACTACATCTAAAACTAATGATGTAATGTATGGGGATTAACATAAGAATAAAAATAAAAAAATAATGAGAAACAAAACAAAACAAAAAAAGGGCACATATTGCATGGAGCGCTGGGTGTTATATGCAAACAATGAATCATGGAACTCTACATCAAAAACTAATGGTGTAATGTATGGTGAGTAACATAACATAATAAAATTAAATTAAAAAAAAAAAAAGTAGCCAAAATCCCTTCCCTGAGGCTCTCAGCCTACCAACCAAGAAACACTAACTTCTCCGGCCTCGTTCCTAAGATTCTTGCCTTTTGGCCTTGGTTTACAAGGTTGCGCCACAGCCCCCAGAATTAGGACGGGAATTGCCAGCATTTTACACAGAAAGGACTGAAGGACCGGAAGTTAAATCAGCATTTTCACGTGTGCGGTTTTGTGTAATCCTTTCTAAAGAGCTGAGAATTGGACCCTGTTGTCAGATGAGTAAGATGAGATGTGGAGATGTGAGGTGACCTGTTCAAATCTAAACAACTTGTGCCTGAGTGGAGCCGACCCTGGGCTTCAGATCCTAAACTTTTGCTTACAGGCTACCAGTTGTGAGGACACAGCAGAGGAATGGCCGGGAAGTGCTTTATAAAACGTAAAGCACCCAACACACAGCATCAGCTGCTCTGCCATTGTTCTTATCTTCTATGCAGTCGTAGGAAGCCCGCTTGCCCAGTTTCTTTTAGGCCTTCCCTGATCTGACCCCAGTCTACCTTTCTGAACCATCTTTCACACCACCACTGCCCTTTTCCAACGCTCGCCAGGCCTAGCCATTACGAACCCTTACCATTCCTCGAACAGCCCTATCTCCTTGGCCTTCGTTCCCGGTTGCCCTCTGCCCAAAGTGCCTTCCCTGATGGCATCCCCCACCAACCACTCTCCCAGACCCCATTGTCCTGACTTTCCTGAGTACTACAGTCAGCACCTGCTATGGACTGAATGTTGGTGTCCTCCCAAAATTCATGTTGAAGCCCTAATCCCCAGTGTGATGGTACTTGGGGGTGGGGCCTTTGGTAGGTAATGGGTCATGAGCGTGGTACCCTCATGAATGAGGCTAGTGCCCTTATAAGAAGAGACGAGAGAGGGAGATGCTCTCTCTCTGCCATATGAGGATACAGCAAGAAGGCAGCCATCTACAAACCAGCCAGCACTTTATCTTGGATTTTGCAGCCTCCAGAACTGCAATAAATAAATGCCTGTTATTTAAGCCACCTAGTCCTTGGTATGTTGTTATAGCAGCCTAAGCACCTGGAAAGCACTTTGTGACCTTTATAGCTTCTAGCCCAGTCTGCTTTGCAGTGAAGAGGCCAGAATATGTGTCTCTGCCTAAATAGCACATGAGCTTTAAGAAGGCAAGAGTGAAGCCCACCTGGCTTGGCCTCCTGCAGCAGTGCGGGAGAAGGCTCCTAGGAGTTCCATAAATGCTTCCTGCCGTGTCACAGCTGCTATCGCTGTTGCAAACACACCACAGGGCTCAAGGCCTATGCCCTCTCCTCCCCAACTCCATCTTGCCACAGTAATCAAACTGTGTCTAATGATAGAGGTGCAGAATGTGTTTGACTATGAAACAGCCCTGGCCCTGACTCCTCATTCCATTACTCACTACCCTGGTAACCTCAGTATGCTCATATTATAGATAGATAGATACTATCTATCTGTTCTGTGAGGGTAATCATAAGAATGAAAGCAGACAAAAGTCTGGCCCTTCAGGAACCTAAAATCTAGTGGAAGGGAGACTGACTGAAACAGTCCTAATAATAACATTTCACGTAGTGATAAGTGCCATAAAAAAATGAAACCAGATAAGGTAATAAGAGAGGCTTTTGGAGCGGGACGGGGCATGCTGTTCTGGAAGGCAGGGTAAATCAGGCAACCACCTGGGAGAGGAGTGTGCCTAGAGAGGAGGGCAAAGTGCTAGAGGGTCAGCCTAATGTATTTGGCCTAATGGCTGAGATGCCCAAGGGCTTGGCCTGGGCAGCTTGCCCATCCCCATGGACCTTGAGCTGGCAGGCGAGGTAGGCTTCTTCACCCTTTATTCCCAGTCAAGCAGCCGCCTCCTCCATGGCTCGTCCCTGAAGCAGAACCAACCAAGAGCTCTTCATGTCCACATACTCCTAACCCTGGGCATCCTGGTGGGCTGGTCTAGGAGGGACGAGGAGATCATTTTGCTGGGGGCAAAGAAGCCAAAAGGGAAATGCTCCAAGCTAAGTCCAAAGAGCAAAGCCTCAGGGGAGTCCAGGATACAGACTCTGAGGGGTTCCTGGGCACAGAGTTGGGGGCCTTTTTCTCTTATTCTGGAGGTTAGGACTTAGTAAGGAGAGACTGAGCATGCACTTTGTGCTCCGAGCCATACTGGGTGCTGGGGTGGGTGGGGAAAGGAGCCGCGCTAAGGGTCAACGAGCACGGACCACCAACTCCATGGTAGGCACTCGTGTGTGCATTGCACATGCGTGTTTCAACTTCTTTATCCCCTTCAACAACTCTTGGGGTGGATATTACAGATGAGGATAACGAAGCACAGAGATGTTAGTGACTCACCCAAGGTCATTCACCTAGGGAGCAGTCAAGCTGGTATTTGAACCCAGAGGCTTTCTGACTCTAAATGCTTGAAGATGTTCCTGCCCTCAAAAAGCTTCAGGTCCCAAAGGAGACCTAAGAGTCCCCATATCTAAATCACAGAGAACATGTGTGGCATCAAGGGGATAGACTCTGGGAGGCCTGCAGTGGTCGAGTGGCAGTGGGCTTGCGGCTTCCCTCCCCTCCGTGCTGAGCCTCCCCAAAGACCTTGCCTCTCTTAAGAGCACTGGCACCCACAGGGCGTGGCACAATCCACAGGCTTTGTGTAGAGGGCTAAGCTCAGGGCCGGTGAACTGCTGCCTGTTTTGTACAGCCTACAAACTAAGAACGGGTTTTCCATTTTCAAATGGTTGCGGGAAAAATCAAAAGAAGAATATTTGACGACACATGAGAAGTGTATGAAATTCAAATTCCAGTGTCCACAAGTAAAGTGGTGTTGGAGCGCAGCCACATCCACCCACTTGTCTGCATACTGTCTGCAATTCCTGTCGTGCTACAAGAGCAGAATAGTGTGTCCCCCAGAGCTGAAAACATTTACTGTCTGGCCTTTTACAGGAAACGTCTGTCGATCCTGGTGATGACTGTCGAGCCCCAGCGCCTGACATGCAGTAGACATTTGGATATTGAATGAATGAATGCATGGGTAAATGAATGGTGAAGCACTAGGAAAAAAGGGAAGATGAGAAGGGTTCTTCCCCAGGGGTCACCTGGTTTGGAGAACCAGTGATCCCTGGAGAACACCAGACTATAATTGGTGGTCATTGAAGGAGCTGTTTCCCCAGGCTGCCCCCCTCCATCTTGCCTTCTGTGCCAGGTGGCCTCCCTGCCAAGGAAAGCTGACCCAAGCAGTCTATTTTATTACAAAGCTAGAGGGAGTGCCAAGGCTGACACCAAGCCAGCTAGGCTCCCCAGGCAGCAGGGCAGGGAGGGGGGACTGCCAGCGGGCAGCGAGGTAGCGGGGAAGCTAGGGCTAATTGTGCTTTGGGCCTCAGGGGAGTGGAGGACGCTGAGCTGGGCTCCATCCCAGGCACCAGCCAGTAGGTAGCGGGCATCTTGGGTGAGGGCCCTGCCCTCCCAAGGCTTCCTGCTGCCCCAAGAACCTCCCCCAGGGCCCCTCCCAGAAGGAGAATCTCAAGGCTCTGCCCCTCCCTCAGAAGTCCCCAGGTGTGAGAACACGGCTGTATAACTACTAGTCCACATTTGCTGAGCCCATGTAGGCACAGTGTCAGGCACTTCGCTTTCATGATCTCATTTTACTCCCACAGCAGCCCCACAAGGAAGGCACCCTTATTATCCCCATTTTACAGACCAGGAAACTGAAGCTCAATGAGGTTAAGGGACTTGCCCAAGGGCTAGTAAATGGGGGTGCTGGAATTTGCCTCCGGCATTGTGGCTCTCAGACCCCAAACCAGGACTGAACCAGAGTGTTCATTATTAATGCTGATTCCTGGGCTCCACCTCCGCAGTTCTAACTCAAGAGGCTGGGATGGGCCTGGGAATTTGCATTAACGAGCACCCTGGGTGGTTCTGATACAGTGGACCAGGCTCTGAGAAGTACTGCCTACGGGCACTTCTTCAGGCACCCTGCAGAAGCTGCCTCCTTTTGGGCGCCTGGGTGGCTCAGTCCATTAAGCGTCTGCCTTGGGCTCAGGTCATGATCCCAAGGTTCAGGGATCAAGCCCCGCATCGGGCTCCCTGCTCACAGGGACCCTGCTTCTCCCTCTCCTCCCCGCTTATGCTTTCTCTCCCTACCTCTTTCTCTTTCAAATAAATAAATAAAATCTTAAAAAAAAAAGAAAAGAAAAGAAAAAACAGAAAACTGCCTCCTTTGATGAACTGAAAGAGTCTGTCTGCTTAAAGCTGGCAAAGCAAGTCCTGAGATCTGCCCCCGGGCTTGTCCAGCCTGCAAGGGGTCTTGCTGTCAGGACTGGGCTGTGGGTCAGTGGTCAGGGCAGCAGGGACTGGAGGCAGTGCCTGGGTGAGGGCCTTGGGGAAATTCCTTGCCAGGAAGGGTGTACGGTGCAGCCCTGGGGTCCCCAGGGTCTGCCCATGCATTAAGGGTGAGCAGCCACAGGCCCATGGTTCTGCTGGCTCCTCTGGGCATGGACTTGTGTGGAGACAGGAGAGTGACCTGTCATGCACGCGTGTGGTGCTGTTCAATGCAGCCTCGATTTTGGAGCCACCACCCTGTGCCGTGCTTTGGGAGGGGGCACAAGGGTGAATGAGCCACAATCACTGCGCTCTCAGAGCCCGGGGTCCCTCTCCAGGAGAACGCAAGAGTGATACTAGGCAGGCTGAGGTGGAAAAAACGGGCCAGGAGAATTCAGGGGGAGGACTCAGATCTTTCCGGCTGGGGCATCAGTGAAGCTTTCCTGCAGAGGCTGTTTTTGAGCTGTGCCCGAATTGGCAGGAGGGCTTGGTCAAACAGGGGGCCATGCTGGGCCGAGAGAGCAGTAGCAGTAAGGGCTCGTAGGAGGGAACTGGCCGAGCCCATTGGAGGACCCAGGCATTGGCTTCGACTGCCCTGGAGTTCAGAGCTCTGCGACTAGTCTGGGCCCTGGTGCTGGGCTGGTGGCTCCCAGAAGAACAGGTTCACGGGTGTGGGCATGCATGTGTGAATGAATACAAATTCAGCTACATGTGTTCCTATGCATGGCGGGGAGGGGAGCGTGCATTTGCATGTGTGAGCTTGCCAGGGTCTGCCTTCAGATATATAAAGTCTGCATGAGGCTGTGTGTGCACGTGTGCACGAATGGACACACGCTTGTGAGGTCCTATGTGAGTGTAGACACGAGAGAGTGTGGTATGGTCACGTGCAGAGCATGCGACATGTGAGGCCATGAAGGTGTGGATGCGTGCAAGTATACAAATACATGTGCTGCTCTGGGAGTCCTCCCTAGGGCTTTCTGATTTGGGGTCCATAGCCCCCATAAGTGTAATAATGGTTAACGTGGAGTCAGGCCCCCACTTGCCACACAACACCTCAGTTCATCCTCTCCTCAGTCGTATGAGGTGGGCTTATACTAGTTATGTCATAATCTTATTTGTTATTACCCCCGTTTTACAGATGAAGAAACTGAGGCTCAGGAAAGTAAAGTGATTTGCTTAGGGTTACTCAGCCAGCAGGTAGCAGAGCCAAGACTAGGCCCAAGCTGCGGGACCTCAGGGCGCCCCCCTTACCATTTCCTACAAAAGCTGCTGATAAGCGCTTCGTGAAGCTCCCAGTGAGAAGATGCCCTGGCATACGGCGGACCTGGGATTGGCACAGACACCCAGGGCTACTCATGGGCTAAGTGGGAAGGGACTGCCCCTGGGGCCTGGCTCTTGGGGCCCAGGGCTACACACGGAGAAAGGTCACACAGAGGTGAAATGGGGCAGCCCTTATTTATCCAAAACCCCAAAGAATTTGGCCTGGAGCCAGCGGAGGCCCCTAGCCAGAGCAATGTTGTGTGTCCTGCTCTTTGGACCAGCAGCCCAGCATGGAGAGTTGCCCCAGACTCTACTATGCTGGTTTCTTGCAGGCTGCTTAGAAGCACCTGCCCCTGCAGAAGGGCCAGGACCCCAAACTGGGGACCAGTGTCCCCTCCCTGGGCCCTAACAGCCTATTGGCTGCAGCAGCACCACCCCCTTGCATTCCTCTTTCTTCTTGTGTTCACGGTGCTGGTTGCCATGATAAAAAACAAAACAGGCAACAAAGGGTCTCCCAGAGTCATTTTCCCTACCATTTGGAGATGGACTGATCTAAGTCAAATGCCCTTTGGGCAAGTCATTTCACTTCTCTGAGTCTCCCTTCCTCATCTGTAAAATGGGGTTAACAAGCATCCTGCCACGTGGGTCGTGGCGAGAGTGAAACGAGGTAACGCATGCCGAGGCCTCCACACTGCTGGGCACACGGAATGAGCGTGCCTGACACACAGGGGCTGTCAGCAACATTTCCATTGGATTCGCAACGACAGGGCTGACCTCAGTTCTCCCTGTGACCCTGGCAAAGCATTGCATCTTCGTGGACCTCCGTCCCCCACCCCCATAGACGTTCTTTTGACTTTTTGTTGTTGTTGTTGTTAGGCTTATTTAAATATTTTTAAATATAATTTATTTTCATAATTCTGTACCATAAAATTCACCCCTTCTAAAGCGTACAAGTCAGTGGGTGTTAGTATGTGCCCAGAGTTGTGCAACTGTCAACCAGGATCTCATTTAGAGCATTTTCATCATTCCCGAAAGAAACCCCATACTCACTAGCAGGCATTCCCCTTTCTCGCTTCTCCTTAGCTCCTGGATACCAAGAATCGACTTTGTGTCTCTTTGAATTTGCCAATTCTGGGCAATTCATATAAATGGAATCGTACAGAACGAGGTCTTTTGCACCTGGATTCTTTCCCTTAACATAGTGTTTTTAAAGAACGATCCATGTTGTGCAATGTATCAGCACTTCATCCGTTTTTATGGCTGAACGCTGTTCTACCGTATAGCTAGACCACATTCTGTTTATGCACTCAGCCGCTGGTGGAGATTTGGGTTGTTTCCACTTTTTGGCTGGTATGGATACTGTTGCTATGAACATTTGCATAAAGATTTTTGTGTGGACATATATGTTTTCAATCCTCTTGGGTAGGTACCTAGGAGTGAGGTTGGGCTAACTCTGTGTTAATCTGATTTCCACAGTGACTGCACTATTTTATGTCCCCACCGGGATTAGAGAAGGGCTCTGATGTCTCTCCATCCTCACCAATACTTACTATTGTCCATGTTTTTGTTTTTTGTTTTTTTTTTTTAAGATTTTATTTATTTATTTGACAGAGAGACACAGCGAGAGAGGGAACACAAGCAGGGGGAGTGGGAGAGAGAGAAGCAGACTCCCTGCTGAGCAGGGAGCCCCATGAGGGGTTAGGGTTAGGGCCCAGGCCTCCAGGATCATGACCTGAGCCAAAGGCAGATGCTTAACGACTGAGCCGCCCAGGCGCCCCCCTATTGTCCATATTTTAATCACAGTCACGCTAGCAGGTATGAAACGGTATGTCGTTGTTTTGATTTGCATTTCCCTAATGACTAATGTTGTTGAGCATGTTTTCATGCGCTTATTGACCATTTGCATGTCTTTTTTTGGAGACACATCTGTTCAAATCCTTTGCCCATTTTAAAATTCTTTTTATTTTAGCCAATAGTGACTGAGCACCTACTATGTGTTGACATACTTAAGGTCTCTGCTTGGGGCATGAAAGCTCGCCCTGCCCTGCCTCCCAGGGCTGTCACATTGGAGCATGTGTGTGGGGGAAGGGACGCAGCTCCAACAAGGGGAGAAGGCGCAGATTGGACAAGGGCGTCAGGTTTCAGAGGCTCTGTCAGTGTGATGCACCCTCCCAGGGGCTACCCTTCCCATTGGCTGCCGTGACACCCCTCCCACCAGTGTGATCAATATCATGCAGCCGGAGCTGACTGGGAGTGGCAGGGACCCCCTGAGTACGCTCCCTCAGGGATTCTCAATTTAAACCTACTCCTACCCAACCAGGGCCAGCCACATAGCCCCTGATCATCTCCACGCAGCTCTGCGGGTTGAGTGCTGGCTGTGGGCTCCACTGAGGCCTGAGCAATAGGAAGACAGAAGGACCCTGCTCTGCGCCCACTGCTGTGTGCCCTCTGCATGTTCCTTGACCTCCCTGAGCCTCAGTTTTCTTTTTTAAGATTTTTTTTTTGAGAGAGAGAGAGGGCATGAGCAGGAGGGACAGGCAGAGGGAGAGGGAGAGAAACTCAAGCAGACCCCCCACTGAACACGGAGCCCGCTCACCACCCTGAGATCATGACCTGAGCCGAAATCAAGAGTCGGATGCTCAACCGACTGAGCCACCCAGGTGCCCCGAGTCTCAGTTTTCCTCTCTGTGAAATAGGAGAATACTAGCACAATCTCTCAAGGTGGTTATAAGGCTGAGATGAAATGATGTACATAAAGGGCTTTACACAGGTTGGGGCAGAGGAAATGTTCTCTAAATATAACTCATGTTCTTTGTTTTGTCATCTGAAAACTGTGAGGGACAAGATGATCTCTGAAGGCCTGACTCCTTTAGAGAAAGGAAAGGTTGACGAGGCGCCTGGGTGGCTCAGTTGGTTAAGGGTCTGACTTCAGCTCAGGTCATGATCTCAGGGTCCTGGGATCGAGCCCCACATTGAGCTCTGCCCTGAGCATGGAGTCTGCTTGAGATTCTCTCCCTCTGCGCCTCCCCCCACACATGCTCTGTCTCTGTCTCTCAAATAAATAAATAAATAAAATCTTAAAAAAAAAAGGAAAGGCGAGGTTGATAACGAGCAAGGGACACCCCTAGGTCAGATGGAAGCAAAGAGGGGTGCCAGACTCCCCCAGCCACAGTCCCCTCTGTGGGGTGCAGCTGCCCTGAGTTCAGAGTTACCCAAAAAGAACTTCAGAGATGGAGCCCCAGTGTGGGCAGTAAGACCATCCCAAGAAGCCCTCCGGCCTCTGTGGCTCTCTGGTCTCCATCCTGGCTTTGCCTCAGCCCTCCTGGCCCATACCATGGCAGCTGGAGCCTTCTCACTGATCTGCAGAGCTCATGGCCGAGGGGAAACAGGTTTCCAGATAGGGTGAAAATAGATCCTTCTCCAAATAGCTCATCATGACTAAGGAAATAAAGAGAACCAAGAGGGAAAAGAGGAGGGAGCAGCCACCAGACGAGGCCAGGTCTGTGTGGGTCTAGAAGGACAAGCTGCCAGACAGCTGGGGGTTGGGCTTGTCCAACAGAGGGTATGCGTGATTATGTATGAGTGTGTGCATGTGTGTGTGACTGAATGAGGTTGTACATGACTGCATGAGTAAGCGTGTGTGATGGTAAATGTGAGCGTGTGTGTGTAAGTGTGCAGGTAGGAGTAGATATGTGTGAATGTGTGAGTAAGCATCTCTGCATGTGTATGTGCGAGTGTGAATGTGTCTGAGTAAGGATGTACAGAGTACACATGTGGGCGAGTGTTCACCTGTGTTGTGTGGTGTACACGTCTGAGCAGGTGTCCGTGAGTGTGTATATGCAGGTGTAAGAATTGTGCATGCAGATTGTGTGAGTGCGTGTGTGCACGTGTGTGTGTGTGGGGGGGGGTGCCCCAAGTCACGTGCTATGGAAGGCAGCCCCGAGGAAAGGGAGAATTCTTTGGGCTTAGTCACTCATGGCTCAGACATAGCCAATCCAAGAACATATTTCAAAACAGACCTGGCTGCATTTGTCATCGGATTTCCTGTTACCCAGTGGCAGAGGAGGCTTCCCCAAGTTGCAGCTTGGCAGGGACCCCTTGGGGGCATAAAATGTTGGAACCTGAAGGGATCTCTGATCTCTTCTCCCCAAAGACTTCGTGGTACGCATGGGGAGCCTGAGGCCCAGGGTCACCCAGCTGGGGAGGAGCAAGCCTGGGACTCAGGCCTTCTCGTCTCCATCCGAGGTTCTTGTGCCTCCCACCGAGATACACTTTCTGTGTCCCTGGTCATCCCTCCTTTGTGCATTCAGCAAATGTCTATCAAGTACCTATTAAGTGCCACACACCAAATTGGGAGCTAAGGTACAGATAAGACTCTGTCTCAAGGAGCATTCATCCCAGGGTGGAGAGGTAGACCGCAAGTGGATAACCAAGGTGATGAGATAACTCCAAATCCTGGAAGGCAGGGTGATAGGATTGGAGGCCTGCTTCAGTGGGGTGGTCAGGGAGGGCCACTGCAGAGTGACATGAGTGCTGAGGCCAGGGCAGGGGAGCCAGCTACTCACGGTGGGGTATCCAGACCCATTTCCCGCTCAACCTCGTCGGGGTGCATGAAACTGTCAGAAGCGCCACCAGTCAGGGGGCATCGACCACTCCCCTACCCAAGTCTGTTGGGAAGTGATGGGAAACCAGAGGAACGTTCCCTCAGAGAAGGCCAAAGCTGAGAAGCAAGTGGGCCTCGGCCTCCAGGAAAAGCCGCTGGAGCCATGGAAGACCATCAGCCTCTACTCAGGCCCCCGAGCTCCTGTCTGGCCGCCATGAACATGCTAATAACCACGGATGTTGGATAACAGTGACTACGGACCTAGCTAAGCACTTAGCCTACGCCAGGCACATACCAGGCACTTCACCTGCCCCACATACCTTAGGAAATGGGTATTGATGATACCTCCAGTTTATAGAAGAAAGTGAGGCCCCATTAAAGTCACGTGCACGCAGTCATACCACCAGGAAGGCGCAGAGCTGCCATTTGCACCCGGGCATCTTGGGATCCCAATGGCCAGAGCCCCTGAGCACATGCCTCAGCCCCTCCTGCCTGTCTGTCCTTCACATTGCACTTGTATGGACCCTCCTCACTGCCCTCGCCTCCTAGAATCACCCTGCCTGCCCTTGGAGCTCCCTCTGACTCGGGCCTCAAGGCCTGCCATGTAGCCATGAATATTTATGGGTCCACCATTTGCAAGGCCACAATCAACATCACTGTCCTCACAGCCCCTACTATGTGCCGGGAGCATCGGGACCTTTACATATGTGATCATAGTCTTCACAAGAACCCATCAAGGTCAGGATTATGTATCTCATCTTACAACTGAGGAGATAAAGGGTAGGCTATTGTAGTGGGGTGGGGGTGGGGGTGGGGGGTAACCTGACCCCAGAGCCTGATAGCCCACATGCCTTCCCACAGGGTGCTAGCGAAGAGCTCAGCCTACTTTACTTAAGCCTCCCAATCAGCCTCCCACCACCTGCCTTGACCTAGGCAAGGTTCAAATTCATGCCTCAGCCGTGCTATAAATGACAGAAAATCCCGACCTTTGGGGTTACTCTTGAACACTTGAAACCCCGGATGGGGCGCCTGGGTGGCTCAGTTGGTTGAGCGACTGCCTTCGGCTCAGGTTATGATCCTGGAGTCCCTGGATCGAGTCCCGCATCGGGCTCCCTGCTCGACAGGGAGTCTGCTTTGCCCTCTGACCCTATCCCCTCTCATGTGTTCTCTCTCATTCTCTCTCTCTCAAATAAATAAATAAAATCTTTAAAAAAAAAAAAAAAAAAGAAACCCTGGATGTTGAAATGGTGAATGCCAAGTGTTCTCCACATCTATACCTTGGGGCTGGGAGGGAATAAATGTAAAATAGCACAGCCCCATCGTAGCGTAGGGACCCAGGACCCTGAGCAAGTGACTTAACCCTTCCGAGGCTCCATTTCCCATCTGTAAAATGGGGTTATATCATAATGCCCACCTCACAGGTCTGGAGTCAGGTAAAACCAAGGTGACACATAAGGATGCCTGGCTCACAGTAGGCGCTCAATAAATACTTATGGGTCCACTGGTTGATGAGCATTGGCCTCAAGATCCCAAGGGGCTGGTGCTGTTTGGAGCTTAGATGGTGGGATGGAGATTTCAACTTTCTGGGTTTCCAGGGCCCTGCTCAGAGGGCCTCAGTCTTCAGCCCTCTCCCCAGGTTCCTGGCATTTCGGCCCAGCAGGCCCCCTGCTTTCCCTCTGGATGCTGTAGGGGTGATGCACAGGTCTCAACCTCTCCAGTTCCAAACAAGCTGGGCAGAAGAAGCAGCCATTTTCCAGAGAGCTGTGTGCCCTAGGAGCTGCAGCCGAGGGAGGGAAGTGTCTGCAAAATGGGGAAGTTGCTGCCACAAACACCCTGGTTGAGAAACATACAGGGAAAATCTAACAGGCTGCTGAACTCTGGGGAGGGGATCTCCAGGGGTAGCACATGCATGTCACCCCCTCACCCGTTGTCCCTTTAGCCTGGGGATGGTGGCGGCTTCCTGCCAGTGCCACTCTCTGGGCTGCCTTTCCATTGCCTGCATAACACCTCCACCCTTCCATTACCTCTGTCACGGATTCCCTGCATTTAATTCCATCTATTTGAAATACATAGAGTGTCTTCTCTTTTCCTGCTGGACCCTGAAGTCCGGAGAGGTGAGGGCACTTGTCCAGGATGAAAGGGCTTGCCTGTGGCAGCCCACTCTCTGCTTCCTCAGCCCCCTCTCCGTTTGGAGATCTGCTTTCCTCACCCTAGTTCTGTGCTAGCTTCTCTGCTTTATGGAGGTGTCTGGGAATGCAGTGAACTGAAGGAACCCATCAGCTGATTCTCACTAAAGTATTCCTAACTGATACCCGTGTCATCCGGAGGAAACTAAAACCTCATTGGCTCTGTCCAGGGGGATCTGAGGCTGTGGAGAAGATGCAGCCACAGCTGGAGACGTGCCTAACGTGTCTCTCTTCTCGTCTCTGTCCACTTTCCCCTGCGGTACCCCCACAGGCTAAACCAAGCCACGCAGAAGTGCAGGGAATGCAGCCTGAAGAGACTGGCCCCCTTCCACAGACAAAGATCAGAGCTGGGGAAGGCAAACCAGGATATGCACTTTCCTCTTTTGTGCACTGTGACCCGGGGTCAGACCAGGTGGTTCCTGAGGACCTTTGCTCTCTGAAAGTCCACAGATCTGTGACTCTTAGAACAAGGGTGTGATATCCCTGGGTTCCAGTCCCAATTCTGACCTGATGTGGCCTTCTGATCCCTTCTCTCTGACCTTAGTGTACCTGACTGCTCAATGGAGAGGTTGATCAGGCGGGTCCAGGAGGGCCCTGGAAGGAGACCCTGGCCCACATCCACGACTGGACCACGAGTCTCCAGGAGCCTCTCTCAGGAACCTGCTGACCTCAGCATCCCTACTCAGTTCCTGCCCTGTCCATTCTGCTGTCCCAGGTTGGAGCCCCCCTGATCATGTGCCCACTCTTCCCAGTAGCCTGATCTGCGGGAGCCTGAGATCCCATCCTCCATGGCCTAGACCTCCCACCCACAGGGCCAGGAGCCATTCCAGCTTTTGGGGGCTCTGTCTTCTGTCTGAGGGGTTGCTTCTCCTTGGAGAAAGAGGAGACCAACCTGGCCTGGACGAGGTCCACCGGAGCCCCTTACCCCACTACCCTCCCACTGTCTGGGGCTCTTTCTTTCTTCCTTTCCAGAAATGAACAGGAAACTGGGCCACTCTCTAGAAAGACTCCAAGAGAGGTGCTGAGCAAAGGAGGCTGGTCTCCCTCCCATGAAAACTGAGGTCAGGCCCCTCTAAGGTTTCTGCAGCCTCGGCTCTCAACTCAAGCAGGTTACAACGTACCCAGTTCCCACATAAAACACTTTTGAATCATTTTATAAGAGTTGAGGTGTGCTACATTTGACAAGTTGTCCTAATATTACCCTTTGCGACTCCTAATGAAACATGTAGGAATTTCAAGCTTCTTGTCACTGAGCTCACATCCTGTGCCATGTGATCTCAATGTCCTCAAAACACTGCACTACTATTTACCCCATTTTACAGGGGGAGAAAACAGGGGGAGAAAGGTCCAGTGCCTTGTCTAAGACCACACAGCCAGTAAGCACCGGGCCATTGTCTGGGCCTGTCTCTCCTCGCAGCCTGGACCTCTGTCACCCTGGATTCCTGGCTCTGCCCTGGGGACTCGGGTGAGCGCTTCAGGCCTGTGGGGCTCACACTTCATTAGAACGCAGAGCTGCCGAACAGCTTGGCTGGCGGGACCAGAGCCCTCCTCCTGACCCAGTTAGGGGCTTGGCAGCAGCGCCTCAGGACTCCTCCCAGGGTGAGCCCTAGGGCACGTGGTTTACCTGCCAGGAGCCCGGAGGTAGGAAAGCAAACACCATAAATCATCAGGAAGCCCATGTAAATATTTTATAGCTGGGACAGTAAATAATGCAGCTCCCTGGACACACCCGACCCAGTTCATCTGTCCCACATCCAGCACCTAGGACACCCTGTCTGGGCCCTTCTCCTGCCTTGTATTTTTTTCAACGAACATTGAAGCCCACTGCCAGGCACTTTCCCGTGCACCATCTTCACTACTTAGCCTTTGCCCAGACTGCTCTCTCTGCCTGGAACACCTTTCTCCCTAAGCCTGGCTATTCATTCTCCTCCCTCAGGATTTGCCTCCTCCAGGAAGCCTTCTTTGATTTTCTGGGTGGGGTTAGGGGTTCTTCTGGCTCTCCCGGTGCCTAGGCTTCCCCTATCTGGGTTTTGCTCACTCTGTCTGGTCTTTTCCTGGTGATTTGTCTGCTCTCCCTCCTTCTGTCAGCTCTAAGAGAGCAATCACATTCCTTGAGTTGAATGCAAAGCTTGGCATATAGTAAGCGCTCAACAAATAGTGTTGAAAGATGGAATAAATTATCTTGTTTAATTCTTAAATAAGTCTGTGTGGCAGGTGTTACCAGACACCTATAATCCTCATGTTACAGACAAGAAAACTGAGGCCCGAGTGGCAGTGCTGGGACTGACTTCCCACCTGTCTGATCCTGAGTCTAATGCTTTCTCAATAACCCATCTGGGAACACACCTCTTTCCCCTGCAGACCTCAAGCCCTTGAGTCAGGGACCTTCTCTTTCCACTCAGGGAGGCCCCTGACCCTTGCTACAGGCTCTGGCATTCAGTAGGTGTGAATTCATGTGCTTGAATGACTACAAAAAGCAAGTCTGTGGTCAGGATCTTGTCCTTAACCTGGGAGGGAATGCACAGTGAGGGCCTGGGGGCAGGAAGCCAGGCAAGCGGACTGTGCTCCCTGGGCCCCAGGGCAGCTCTGAGAAGACATGTGTCTGGGGAGGGTCTCAGGTTCCCAGATGGAGGCAGCCGTGGAAGGTGCTGGGATGCAGCAGCCCAGATGCCTTCGGTCTAAAGGCACTGCGCCACTTTGGGGCCAAGTCCCTAACCAGGCCATCACTGCCTCACAGGAACCTGAGATGCAATGACAGACGATCCTGTCTGCCCCCTCTCCATCCTGTGTTAGGCGTCAGAACGAGGACAGGAAATCAGGGCACAGGCAGTGCAAGGTGAGACAGGACAAGGATAGCTTGGCACAGGAGCCCTGGCCCGACCCTGGCCTCAACCCTCGGCAGGAGGTGGGCTGCAGAAGGGAAGGTCAATGGGTTTCGACTTGTATGTCAGTTCCGGCTGGTTGCTGATGGCTCCCTGAAACTGTATTAGGAAGGATTTGGAGCTGTATCCCTCCAGGCTCAGCCAGGAGGGTTGTGATCAGTTAGCAAGACCTGCCACCAGCACCAAGTGGGGCTCTTTTCACCTCTCCTTTGCTCTCTGTACAGAGTTGGACTAAAGAAAGGGTTGTGGGTTCCTTGTTGATTGCTAACAACAAGGTCAGTTTGGAGTTACCATTTGTGGAGAAGGAATTATGAATGCATGGCCTCTTTCCCAGTGTACCGGCAAGAGCCAGAAGGAGAGTAGGGAGAAGAGAATGGGAAAGAATAACAGAGAGCAGGTGGCAAGTCAGATTCCCATCAGGATTTCCCCGCAGTGTGCATGAGACCCTGAGCTCAGGGACAAGGGCAGGCCTGGCTCTGCCCTCACCAGTCAGCAGGAACCAAGAGTTTTCCAAGGCAAATTCCAGAGATAAAATCCAGGCAAGGGCCCAGGCGGGGGGGCCTTGTGCTGTGGGGGCTGGGGGGCTGGGGGCGGTGGTGGTGGGGATGGGGGGTGGTGGCAGGCCCATTCCTTCTATGTCTGGCAGACCCAGGCATCCCCTCTGGGCCTAGGGCGGGGGGTGGGGGGGCGGTGTGAGGGGCACACGGGGCCGGGTGCCCTCACATAGCTTCCCAAATTGTGGGGGAAGAATCTTGTGGGATTAGAGGAGGCAGGGCTGGGCAGGATGGCCCCTCTGGGCAGGCCCCGCGGGAGGTGGCAGGACCCAGAGGGCCCGGTGCGAGGTCCCCAGACCAGTGTGCTGCCCTTGTTCCCCCAGCTTCCCGCTGTCCCTTGGACACCCGCCCCATGAGGCCACATAGGCAGGGCCTGCACCCGTCTCTGCAGCTGGGGAAGAAGCCTCTGGAGGGGGAGCTCCGTCCTTCCCTGGCCAGCTGCCAGGGCCTCTACACCATCTCTTGTCTGGCTCTACCCGGGCCAGTGGCCAACTGACCCACCCTTGCTCCTCTGGCTTTAGGGCAGCCTGGCCTAGTGGCTGTGAACTATGGCCTGGATTTCGGAGCAGTGCGGGGTATGAGGCTCAGTTTGGCTGTGTCCTGCGCATGTCACTCAGCCTCCCTGGCCCTCCCTTTCCCCTCCTGTGAAATGGGACTACTGATGGTGCCCACGTCGTAAGGGCTTTGTGAGAGGCTTGTCACTTAAAGAACATGGAGTGTTAGCTCAGGGCCTGGTAGGTCGTGAGCACTTGATATGCAGGGGCTGGAATGACTGTTACTATTTTTCTAATCTGAGACCACGTTCATGTGCTCCACATCTTCTGTGGAGTCGAGTCTACGCAGACTCCCAGGGGACCCCTTCTAAGACTGGTAGGCATGTAGGCTGGTGGCCCTGGAGCTGGGGACTTGGGATGCCCAGAACCTGAAGGCCAGGGGCCCTGCAAGATGGGGTAAGCAGGGGCTCCCCGCAGCCCTGTGGCTCCTGGGCCTGCCAAGCTCTGCGTTGCAGACAGAGTCAGCTATCCTAGGCCACTTGTAAGTCTCTCCTGGCACAGCCTGGGGCACTGGGCAGGGGCAACTACCGTCACGTCCTATTCTGATGCCCAGACAGTATCTTGGGCAGCCCCACGCCAGCAGGCCATGGCCTAGTATGGTTAAATGTTGACTTCTTGGGGGGGAAGGTCCTTCCAAAGAAATTGACCTCTGAATGCAGGGTGCAAATGGGTCAGAAGCCCATGGTCTCTCCAAACCCACCTCTGCTCTGAGGAGCCTGGGCAGCTGGGGAAGCCAATGGGGAGCACAGAGGGCACCTTGGACATGGTATGAAGCCATAGTATGGAGAGGGCTGGGGAGCCGGGGACCCACAGTGGACTCTGTCCTTGTCCTCCTCCCTTCTGTCCCCCCTTCCCCCTCCCCTCAGCCACCCAGGCCTTGGTCTTATGCAGGAAGATGTTGGCGTGACTTCCACTGGCGTGGCTAGGAGTAAGGGTGTCTCCAGGGCAGACCCTGAGCTGGGGAAGCCGAGACATGTGTGGTGGACAAACACTTCTGAGCACGGTCTCTGGGCTCAGGGCTGCCACCATAGGGAAGCCAGTCTTCGCTAAGTGCCTATAGTGTACTTGGCCCTCACGGGTGGTGCCACGTGTGTGGTAGCATTGGGAGTGACCAGGAGAAGCGGACATGGCCCTTAAGGGAGTGACCCTGCAGCTAGGGAAGGAACAAAGACATACACAGTCTAAGTCTCAACCCTACCGGCCCCGAGAAGGTCACATGCCAGAATGGTGGTACCAGGGAGTCCGAGACCGTGGGCAAAGTTTCCAGAATCAAGAAGGAGAGGAAGGATGTTCGAGGTGGCCCAGGAGCCCCCTACACACACCCACACCCCTCCCCATGAGCTGCTGGTCAGGTTCCCAGCAGCCCATTGTTGAGGGCTGAGCCGCCAAGCTCCCAGAGCAAAGGTCAGAAGGGCAAAGATTAGCAAAGGCTCCCTGGACCCACACCCACTCGTGCCTGCTCATGTGGCCAGACCTTGTGCTCAGGGAGCAGGCTGTTGTCAGCCTCAGGCACTGCCTAGGGGGAGGGAAGCTGGGCCTGTGGACCAGTGGAGTCCTCTCTGTGACTCCACCCCTGCACGGCCTGGGCCATTACCAGCATGGAGCAGGGCACTCTGGTCCCTGCCCTGTTGGCCCCAGGAAAGCCAGGCAGCATGAATATGATCAATAAAGGCCATGCCTTCATTTAGCCATTCATTTAAAGGTGCTTATTGCCGCCACTCCTACTTCTAGGCTTTCCCTTTTGTTGTGTCCTCTGCTAGAACACTATTCTCCTGATCTGCTCTCTCATGCCTGCCTGGAAAACCCCTTCCCCAAGGCTTCATTTCCCACTGTCTTCAGCACAGGCCTACATGCAGGTGCAGGCCTCTGCATGGAGCCCAAGGCACTGAGAATGAGAGCCCCTCACTGCCCCTTGGGGTACCCTGTACAAGCCCCACAGGCCTCCCTCCCTGTTTCCTGGAATTGGCCTTGGATGTCATGAGTTCATTAGCTGGGAGTCTTTGCTCTGGCTGTTCCTTCTGCCTGGAGTGCCTTCTCTGCTTCTCACCACCCACCCCAGAAGGAATTCGTCCTTGTCCTTCTGGGCCCGGGGCCGAGGGCACCTTTGCCGTGGAGACTTCCCGGCTTCCTCAGCACCAGTTCAAGGCCCAGCACACAGTAGGTGCTTTTGTGAAATGATCGCAGAAGGAAAGAACAATGAATTATGTTCTATTCTGGACTCTGTTGAAGTCTGTTGCTGGTAACCTGGGCAAGTCGCTTTGCTTATTGGGACCTTAGTCTCCCACAACACAGTGTTAGATGAGTTAGATGAAATGGCTTGCATTAAGCTTCTAAAAACCTTAGATTCTATGCAGAGGGCTTCAGGCTATGGAAACTTCCCTGTCCTATCCCCCAATACACCCTGGTAATAACAAAATTAAATCATGTAACAGAAGTCGCAGTGATCTATGGAGGATGCATCTGATCCAGGCACGGGAGTCAGAGACTCCTGAGTCTCTGAAGGGTCACAAAGAGCCCCATTTATAGATAAGAGAGTTGAAGCCAGGAGGAGAGGTGCCTTGCGCAAGGTCAGAGCTGAGTCGTTGAGCTCCCTGCGCAGAAGGCCAGCCGCCATCATCCTGGGGGACCCCTGACCTCCTACCAGGGCCCCCTGTGCTTAGACACTGCCCTCCAACAGAAGCTGTAAGGATAGGTCGTTTTACTAATGTTTGCTCCTGGTCTCAGGAGGCTCAGGCTCAGGGTCCCGGGCTGTCTTGTGAGCTGGGAACCCCACAGGCGTGTGGAAGGGAAGAGAGGTTTCTAGAAGGCAGTCATCCATGCATTCGGCCGCAGGGATCCTCCAGCTGAGCATCCCTGCCAGCCGGAGGAAAACAGGTGTCTGGCCTAAATCATGCTAGACTCCATCCCCTCTTCTGGTGGAGACATGGGCCAAAGTCCAGAATGCCATCTGGGTCCGGCCCAAGCAGTCTTATAAACCTCTGCCCTGTTCCAGTTTCTTGAGAAGCTGTCCTGGCCGTGGCCCTGGCAGAACCCAAGGCTGGGCAGGAGAGCCAGCCCCCACCTCAGCACCCATCCTTAGTCTAGGGAAGGGGCCAGGGACCCTCTGCAGCACAGGTGGCCAAGTTGGGCCCTGGGCTCCTGCCTCAGTCTCCTCCAGCAACTTGTATGGCCTAGAGCTAGGATTCACCTGAGCCTCAGTTTCCTCATCTATGGGGTGGGATCAGAATGCCTGCTCTACCCAGGTGCAGGCAATTAGACAACAATTGGGGGCTCTCTGTGGAAGTTGGGGGAGCAGAGTGTGGCTGGGCCAAAGGGCAGGACATGATTTCAATACCCCTTAGAACTGCACTCCCATGTCGGCCACCCCCCACCCCTGCAGACCCTCATGCATACCCAGAAAGGAGGGAGAGGTGGGATAGGGGAGGCAGAAATCCTCTTCCTCCTTCCCTCACTTGGTCAGTTAATCCTTGTGACCATGGAGACCTAGGTCTCTCATGAGCACTCCATTGCATTTCAGAGACGCTGAACCACCTGCCTGAGGTCATGTGGCCACTGAGGGCTGAGCAGGGAGGGAAACCCAGCTGCCTGGGACTCAGGCTTAACCATGAGGTGCCCCTGCCTCTAAAGCCACCAGGTTATCCCCCTGGAAACCTGGAGGTTGTAGCTTCACACAGACCTGGGGGCCTGGCCCTGTCCCCTGACCTGCCAAGCAGCCCCAGGCAGTGGCCTCCCCTGTAAGCTGGTGCTACCCTTACTTTGCAGGTTGCCCTAAGCATTCAACAAGAGGCTGTTTTGAATGGCTCAGCTTGTCCCTGGCAGGAGCCAGTATCATCCTAGTGGCAAAGTAATGCGTACCAATCTGTCACCTCCGTTGTACGGCTGGAGTCCTCAAGGCCCGGAGGGGCGGGCACCTGCCAGGATCCGGCAGCTGGTCAGAATCAGAGGCATGGCAGGCAAGCCTCCAGCCTGTGGTGCTTGCCCAGGCACCTCCTCAAGCATGTCCACTGGGGGCCCGTGTCAGCCTCAGATCTGCCACCACCCCACCCCGACACAAACTCACTCACTTGGGTGTGCTTAGGCTCACCCCAGCCCAGTGGTTGGTTACTCTTTCTCCAGAAGATTTGCCTTGTGCCTACCTCCCATCAGACAAGACACAGGAGGCCAGGCCCGCCCTCAGCTCCTAGGGTTTCCTCTGAGCTGGGGCTCAGCTAGGAGACTACAATCAGTGGGGGAGCCTGAGGTCCAGGTAACCCGTGACCTGGAAGTTCTGGAGAAGCAGACTCAGGGGACAGTTGGTGGTACCAGCAACCTGGTGAGGCCCCAGTGGGTAGGGGGGACAGGGCTCCAGGAGCCAGCCTAAACCCCCTGCTTGTCCCCTGCCCTCACTTCTTCCTGATACCCTCTTCTCTCTTCCTCAGAGACCTGGGGGCTGAAGCTGGGGCTTGGCAGCTGGACCATACCCTAAGCCCTGGGTGTGTGGTTCCCCAGGGATAGGAGGCACACTCTGTCCTGATGTCTGGGGTCTACCTAACCTGGTATAAGCAGTTAGGGAAGGCTTCCTGGAGGAGGTTAGTGAAGCTAGGACCTACTTGAAGACTAAGAAGGGGTTCGCTGGGCATGGTGTACCAAGCAAAGGGAACAGCACAGGCAAAGGCCTGAGGTAGGAAATTGCGGGATGTTGTCCAGTGGGAACTGAAAGAACTTCCTTTCACTGGAGCTGAGGGGCTAAGCCATGCTGGGCCTGGTGGTCATGTCTAGACTTTGTCCTTTGTCCTGCGAGATCCTCGGTCAGCTTCAGGGTGGGGAGTGTCCACTTCTTGGTATGTTAGGAGTATTGTGTGGTTGCTGTGAGGAGAAAAAGTTGTTGAGGGTTGGGTGCCTGGGTGGCTCAGTTGGTTAAGCAACTGCCTTCGGCTCAGGTCATGATCCTGGAGTCCCAGGATCGAGTCCCGCATCGGGCTCCCTGCTCAGCGAGGAGCCTGCTTCTCCCTCTGACCCTCCCCCCTCTCATGTACTCTCTCTCATTCTCGCTCTCTCAAATGAATAAATAAATCTTTAAAAAAAAAAAAAAAAGTTGTTGAGGGTGGGGTGGTGGGGTCCTGAGTAGACAAGACTGCAGATGGCCAGACAAGAGACCCCAGTGGGCCTGGCCAGGGTAGGTGACAGTGGGGACAAATGAATGGAGAAGTCAGAATGGGAGACTAAGGTACCAAGGGGACAAACACCTGCATGAGCTTCCACCATGACCTGGGGCCTGGCTGGGGTGGCAACCGCTGTGTATGGGGGAGTTGAGCAGACTAAGTAACAGGGCAGAGGGCTGCCCAGTGCAGGCCCACTTCGATCCATCCCACCCTCTGGGAATCCTTTCTCCCCTCCCCCTCTTCTGGAACAAAACTTCTGTCTCAGGGAAGACAAGTTCATATTTCTTCCTTTGTACCATGGCTATGCCAGGCACACATACGGCACCCCCAAGAGGGGCTGAAGTTTGGCCACCACCTGCCTTCTCGAAAGCCTGGGGGAAGTGGAGGCTTCCTTGGGGCCTTCTCCTCTAGATTCCAGAGGCTTCATGAGGGTGGTGTGGAAGGAGGGGCCTTGAGGAACAGGACGGAAGGCTGGGCATTTCTGCCACTCTCTTCCTTCCAACTACCAACACCGCCCCCCCACCACATGCATACATACCATCTGGCCCTTAGGTGCATACACAGAAACCCAAAGTCAGATTCCACAGAACACTCCCACTGCAGCCCCTAAGGCCCAGCATTCAAACCCACTCACGCTTTCCCTGAGTTCTTGTCTCAACCTCCCTCCTGGCTTGCCCTGGAGAGATGCCTGCAAGGCTAGGGGTGATGCACACATGCGTGCATACACACGCGGGAGCTACCCTCCCACCCCAGAGGACACACCAGCATGGTGGCTTTGCAACACGATGGAACTAGAGCAGACATCAGCATGAACTTCTCAGGCTTCCAGGTTGTGAAACCCGAGGCCAAGTTGAAAGTCTAGTTCATCTTCTTTGCAAGGCCCCCAAGCATGATCCCAGATCTCCCCCACACCTGGCAGCTCCTGGGATTCTGGGCTTGGTACCCGAAGCTAAGACCTCAGTTCCAGTGCCCATCCTGGGGAAGCCTGGTGCAGTTGGACTCAGCTGGCCTGAGTCCTCACCCCACTGGCCTAGAGTGGGAGTGTAAAGGGCCCCACATAAAACCCACCTGGGGACTTAGATTGTGTACCCCAGGGGATTAGATTGTGTACCCCAGCCCTCGACCCAAATGCCATCCATTCTCCAGAAATTCCAGCCTTCTTCCTCCCCTTCCTCCACTGCTCTGGGATGAGTGCCCAGTGCTCACAGGCCTCAAGAGGCCGGCCTGGGAACTGGCTGTGTTTCTCGCCCTAAGGGCTCACCATTCCTGCTGCCCAGCAGCCTGGCTGCCTGCCTAGCTGCTGTGGCCAAGGTGGCCACAGGCTCTGCCCACAGAAGCCTGTGGGCAGAGGCAGGGCTCAGGCATGTGAAGGTGGTGGGGTGGGCAGTAGTCTGAGGGTAAGACTCTTCTCCCTGGGGAGGCTAACCTCTGCCTCTGCCCCCTGCAGCCTGCTGGCCATTGGGGTGGAGGCGTGTCTCAGCCAAGGGAGCTCACAGTCTGGGGGAGGTGGACATGGATAGCCCAGCAGCCTGTTTCTAGCCCCGGGCATAGGCTAGAGCAGCCCCAAGGGGTAAGGAACCCCAAGGGAACTGCTCAAGGTCACACAGCCAGTTAGTGTGGAGGCTGCATGCTAGCTCTTCCTACTCCAGAGCCTCTGCACCACGTGGCTGGTGCCTCAGGAGAGGCCCTGGACAGTGTGGGGTGGGGGTGGGTAGACCTGAAGGGAGGGCTCATGGGAAGCAGAGGACCTCCTTGGTGAGGGGCAGGCATCTGGGAGGCTCCCTGGAGGAGGACTTTTTGTAGGGGGCCTTGTTAGAGGGTTAAGAGCTTGACGGAATGGCATTCCAGGGGCAAAGCACAGCTTGAGCAGAGGCAGAGATTTTGATGAGCAGCGTGTGGGGGGAAGGTGAATGGGTTGGCAGGGGTATCCTGGTGCCCCGGGGCCTCTTATACTCCTGGAGGACCTGGGATGGAGGGTGCTGGCTATGCGAGTATGCAGGCACTTGCTCAAGCTCTGCTGGTCCAACTGGCCCAACCACTTCTCTTTGGGCACTGCCCACTGCCCCTGCTCACAGTCCTGCTCAGAAGTACTGGCAAACCCTGGGTGAAATCTGGATCAGGAGCCCAGGATCCCGCCATCCTGGTCCCAGGGCAAAATTATTAAGGGGTCCTGAGCCCCAGAGCGCTCTGTCATCTCTAGAAAGCCTGTCCTGATTGTGGCCTCCACCAGAACAATTTCTAAGATATAATCAGTGTGGAGAGTAGGTCTGTCTGGGGACATCAAATTATCCGAGCAGTTATGGGAGACTTCTACTTTCTTCTATAAGCTTGTCTTTATTTTCCTTATTTGCTGTTTTTCATCAGAACAGCCAATGTGTGTCATTACTTTTCTAGATTTCTGTGATTCTCCCTCGCCATCTCTCATCCCCCATCCAGACCCCTGTCCTCACGGTCTTCTCACAGGTTCCCAGCTAGGGGGCAGGCTGCGGTGCCTTGGACGACCCTCACTCCCAGGACGTCGGTTGCGCCATCCATCAGATGGGCGTACTCAGGCCTCCCGGACTTTCCTGGACCGAGCCGGCAGCGGGGAAGGGCGAGGAGGCGAAGGCGCCGCTCGGCGCCGGGACCCAGGTGGCGGGGCCAGTCCAGCCTCCAGGTGGCAGCCCGACCCGGGAATAGAGCCGCCTCTTTTATAGCCGGGCTCGCGTCACAGGGCTGGGCGGGGCCTCCGGCGCGGCTCCGAGAGGCTTCCCAGGGGCGGGGCTGGGCGGAGCGGGGCGGGGCCTGGGGCCAGTCGGTACCCGGGCACGGAGACGTGCCTGCGGGGGCGCGCGCGGCGGTCTGGGTGCGAATGGGGTGTGTGCGTCTCACGGTAGACGCCGGTGTGTCTGCGGTCCTTTCCCGCCGTCCCCACCGCGAGGGCCGCCCTCCCGCGCAGGGCCTGTCCTCCGTTCCCCACGGGCCAGGGCCAAGCTGGGCTCGGTGAGCGGCCCGCTTCCGGGGGGTGGGGGGGCGGGGAAACTGAGGCATGGGCAGGCGAGGAGACGAGGGGGCTGGCGAGCCCGGGTGTCAGAGCCTAGTGTGAGACCTAGCAGATCGGAGCAGAGGGTGCTGTTGCTTGGGGCGGGGGGGTGGGGGGTGGGAGAGGTGGAAGTGGTGATGGGGAAGAGCTGGGGGCTCCCTTGTGTCTCTTTGACAGGGAGAAGCTGTTGTTCTGTTTCTAACTCAGACAGCACTGATGTCCATCCAGTCCCCTTCCCCACCCCTTTGGGGGGAAGGGGCAGAAGAGCCAGAAGTGGGGACTCAGGTGGGCAGGGGCTGTGCCATGGTCAGTATAGGACTGGGGCAGGCCAGGGGCTGCATACTCTTGAGAGCCCCAGCAAAGCCCTGTGCCCCATGCTTTCAGAAAACACGTTTCCCCTTGCCTACCCCAAGTACTTCTCAAGTTTCACCCAAGCACGAATTTATGGAGGACAGAACTTGGGGACTGTTAGCTGGGCCTCACCAACTCTTTGGCAGTTAACACTGACACAGATTGAGTCTCACACCTAGTACCCCATGAGCTTGGTCTCTCCCATCCTCCCAAAACCCACCAGGCCAGTATTACCTTTATTATCTCCATTCCACAGGTGAGGAAACTGAGGCACGGTTAAGTCACAGGTCCAGGTCAGAGCCAGGATATGAACTTGACCCCTCTAGCCCTTGGCCTGGCATTCTCCTACCATGTGGCACTGTTCCCAAGGCCACCGCACTTACTGGCCCCCTACCCAGTGCCTGAGGCTGCAATCCCTGCTCATGACCATCTTGGTGGCCTGAGGTGTGGCCACAGGTTGGACAAGGTATCCAGTGCCCTTTTAATTTGTACTACCGCCAACAGAACCCTCTTGGCTCTGCCATTCCCCAGCAATGGCCCCCACACAACATCCCTGATGGTCTGGGCCTCCTGCTCTGAAATATGAGTGACTCTCCCATGCCAGGCTAGCACTCTGGGTGTGATGAGGATGGTGCCTGCAGTCAAAGCTTTAGGGCAGGGATGATGATACAGAGAAGCAGAAAGCGAGGGACAGAGAGGCCAGGACAAGGACCAACTTTGGGCAGGGATCAAGGAGTGTGGGGAGACCCTATCCTGTCCCCCAGCTAGGTGGGCACCAGGGACAGAGGAAGGTTCAGGCCTTTTCTATGTGGCTTGCTGACTCCTGGACTTCCTGTGAAGGGGCCTGGGGGCCCCCAGGGTTCATGGCCTTTGGGTGGGATAGGAGCTGCACTGGTCAAGCCAGCCCTCCTCTGGACAAACCCTCCAGGGAGCCCACAGAGGAATAGCCCTGGGTACGTGCCAGGAGTAGGAGTCGGAGTCTGGACACTGTCCACCACTATCCATGATGGGCCCGCTTCCTTGGCTGCAAACCCAGAGGAGGAAGAAAAGAAAGTACCACTTCTGGGTGGTTGCTAGGGGCCCATCCCTGCTTGGGGATTTACACCCGGTGTCATGAGAGGCCATCAAGTCTCTTCAAGGCTGACAGCCTGTGACTCAGCAAAGTGACGGTACCTGTGCCCTGGCCAGTGTAAGCTGAGGCTCATCAGGTGTCCACCCTGACTGAGGTTTCCCACACCTCATCTCACTAACCCTGACTCAGCCCCTGACATGGGTCTGTCATGAGCAGAGAGGTGTGGCTGCCTGCCTAAGGTCATACAGTTAGCAGGTGATACAGCCGGGGCTTGCTCCCAGGCCTCAGTAGACCCTTCCAAGGTGGGGAGCAGGCAGGCTCTGGGGGCACAGAGGCAAGCTTGTGTGGACTCTGCCCTGGCCTGCCCAGTGTGGCACTCAGGAACTGTTCACCACACACAGTGGCTCCAGCTGAGCTTGGCCTGTTCTCCCTGGGGCCTCTGGTCGCAGGGCTTGTCTCTGGACGCAAGCCCACCTCCTGCATTCTTCCTCTGTCCTTGTCACACTGTGCCCACACAGCTACAGCCTCTCTGCCCATCTTTAGGTGCATCACACTTCCCCTTGAAGTTTCCAGAAGAGAAAGATTGGCTGAGGCCAGTGTGTGCTCACAGCCTCTGAGATCATGTGTCTGCATAATCCTGAGGGCCCAGAAAGTACTTCCTGGTGTCTAATTTAAATCTTTCTGGCTCCCACAACATGCTACCAGCCCTGCTCTAAAGCCATGGTTCTCAACAAGGTGTGATTTTGCTTCCTTGCCACCCCCACCTCCCCCCAGGACAGTGTCTGGAGACATTTTTATCTGTCACAACTTGAGGGAGTGCTATTGGCATCTAGTGGGTAGAGGGCAGGCATGCTGCTAAACGTCCTGCAAGGCACAGGACAGTCCTCACATCAAGGAATTATTTGGCCCAAAGGCCAAGAGTGTTGAGATTGAGAACCACTGATACAAAGCATGGGCTTTGGAGCAGGTCAGTCTTTCGTTTGAATCCTGCACCTGGCATTCAATAGCTGTGTACCCCTGGGCAAGTGGCCTCGCCTCTCTTTGAGATGTGGTTTGCTCTTCAGCCAAAGTGGCACTAATAGTGGCCCTTACCTTGTGGGGTCTTGAGGCCTGAGTGGATTGACCACGTCCAATACTGGGCACAGGGCCTGGCACTGGGGAGGCTCCATCAGGGACAGCCATTATTCTTCCTTTTCATGTTCTAAGGTGAACCTCAGGGTGTGGGAGCAAAGGTCTGGTGGCTGGACCTGGAGATCCCAAAGGATCCAGCTTAGCACAAGGTGGGCCTATTGTTGATGCTGAGGGAGAGGATAAGTTGGCCACTGTGGACCTGGAGGAAGGAGCCAGAACAGAAACTTGATCCCAGGTGGGCAAAAGTCCCCGGAAGCTCACCTCAATCACCCTTCCCTCCAGTCCAACCCCAGGGAAGCCATGGGGTGGATGGTGAGAGGACCAGGACACAAAACATTCTGATGAATACAGTCCCTTAGCTCAGGGAAGTGCTCTGGATTCACAGCTGGTATCAAGAAGAAGTGGTCTGTGAGTGAACACAACCAAGACAGGGAGAGACATGGGGTGGGTGGGAAATGGCATTTGGGCCTAGGACACAGCATGTGTGAAGGCTAAGACATAAGGCTTATTTCCCAAATGATATTCCATGTGGCCAGAGTGGTCCAGGTTGGTGGAAAGAGCTTACCCCAATGGGGCATCAGGATTAGGAACCTGGACATACACCAGTTTTCAAAACAGGTCCCCCTTCCCAGGTATAGGGTACAAGGGCCCTCTTTTTTCTCTATGGTGGAAAGAATCATAGTTTTACTCTTGCCAGCCCAGCACCCCCGCCCCCCTTCCCCCATCCCCCTCCCCCCCCCCCAAACAGAGTTTTGGGATCCACATCTCTGCCAGGGCTCTCCATCCCTGGAGGTCTCACTAGACTCTTCCTCCTCCCCATCCACCCACAGTCCTGTGACCCACCTGGTCTGGTCTGTTCTCCCCACCCATCTTCCACAACCCAGGGTCTTCTCACTTGCACAACAGGCAGCCCCTCTGCCCCCATCCATTCTCAGGAGCCCACTCGATTGGAACAGCGGCCACCACCTGCTCCTTGAGACCAAAGTCCTAGCCATGACCTCTCTCGGCCATGAGCCCCTTGATCAACTCAGGCCTCCTCAGGAGTTGCCCCCCATTTCCAACCATTAGGCTTTAGCTGGGAAGAGCTGTCTCTCCATCCCTTCTAGGTGATCTCACAGAAGGCCTGGGATCTGGAACCCTCTTCTTTGCCTCTGGAAAAATGAAATTTCTTCGGACTATGGCCCCATCAGCTTTTCCCTTTTTGAGCTTTTGGGGCAAGTTCATGGGATCCCTGGGTCCCTCTCCATACCCAGACTTTGGGCCCAGAGGGTACCCAGTGAATGAATGAGTGAATGAATGAGTGAGTGAATGAATGAGTTATGCCTGACAACCCAGTTTCAAGTATGGAAAGGAAGCTCAGGCGCCTACTAGGGGCGGTGGGGAGCTCTGGAAAGTGGGGGCAGGAGAGAAGACTGGGGGATCAAGGTAGGGGCTGCTCCTAGAATCGCTGGACCAACAGCGACGGACCAGCGAGAGCCTCCCACCCTGGAGTCTTCCCCGCTCCTCTCAGGGGCCCGGCCGGGACCAGCCGGCCTGGCGGCGGGCACCGGGCCCGGCCGCGTCCGCACTCCAGCCAACAGGAAGAGAGAGAGGGAGGCCGGGCGCGGCGGGCCAGCTGGCGGGTGGGGAGTCCCGGGCGTGGGCGCTGGGAGCTGGGGAAGCCCCGCCGGCGCCTCCCCGGCTTCGCTGAGCGAGAGGTGGCGAGAGCGCCCCCCTCCCGCGGGCCTCAGCGTCGCCCTCCGTAAAGTGGGGCCCCTTCTGAGGGGCTAGGGCGGGTGGGAGCCGAGGTGCGCCGGGGAGGGTAGAGAGCGACCCGCACCGGGATCCGGAGGCCCGGACCCCCTTCCTCGCTGCGGCGGGGGCGGGGCCTTCGGGGGGGCTGGCCCTGGTGAAGGCGGGCCCTGAGCGGGGGCGGGGCCGGGGCCGGCACCTGGGTGAGGTCGCGCCGCCCGGCCCCCTTGCACTTCCGTGTGCAGCGGCGCGAGAGAGGGAGGCGGCGGCACCGGGATCCCCGGAGCGACCCCCGGCATCCGCCCGCCGCGCTGAGGCCCGGACGGGACTCACCGGCCTACGGGCCCGTCCCGGTCGGGCCCGCAGCGACCCCCCGTCCGCGCGCGCGCCCGGGGACGGCGCCCGGAGCTGGACCCCAGCCGCCGCGACCCCTGGCGCCTGGCGGTGCGCGGGAGGTGAGTGAGGGCCGGGCCCCGACGTGGGATCCGGGCTACCCTTAGGGCGCGCCGCCCCTCCCTTCCCCCTCCCCGATCCGGTTCCCGTTTCCGAAACTGAGAAACTGAGCCGCGGCCAGCGAAAGTCCCGTCGCGCTCCGAGACCCGCCGGTGCCTCCGTCCCCCGTCCGTCGGTCTGTCCCTCCGTTCAGCCGTAGGGGTCGAGGCCCTCTCGTCGGTCTGCTCCCGGCCCCTCCACCCGCGTGTGTGCCCTAGACCCTCGGAGCGTTCGCCCGTCCCTCGCGAATCCCCGGGGCCCTCGGTCGGTCCATCTGACCCCACCCCCTCTATGTTCCCGCGTCCGCGTCTTTCTAGTGCGGATCGGTCAGTCCGTAGCCCTCCGCGTGCCCCACCCCCACCGCACCTCCCGCCGCCCCCTGGATCCTGTCCTCCCGGAGCCGCGCCCCCGGCCCACGCTCGTCGCCCCCTGCCGGTCCCGCCGCCTCTCCTTTTCTACCGCGGACGGGAGGCCGGGCCCCCCGCCCGGCCTCGCCTCCCGCCCCCCGCCCCTGGGTCCCTGCCGGGCCCAGCCCGCGCGGCGCCTCCTCCTAGCTCTCTCTCTTCTTTCAGTCTGGGTGTCTCTCTCTGCCTTTCTCCATCTGTCTCCGGCCTGGGCGTGGCTCCAGTCTCCACCATACCCCCTCTTACCGCCCCGCCCTTACGCCCCTCTGAGTCCCCTCCCCTGGTGGCCCCTTCCAGGTCCCATCGGTCCTGGCCCCTCCGCAATCCAGACGCCACCCCCGCGTGGGGGCCCGGCCAGGTGAGGGGAGAGGGTGGAGGAGAGCCGGAGTGAAGGGGCAGGAGGTGGACACCGTCAGAACTGGCACACTTCTCTGACTGTCCCATTTGTCCTCGCCTGGGAGGGTAGAACCCCACTGAGCCCCTCCACTTCCACCTGGTCCAAAGGATTTGGTGGGGTGGGGGCGTCCCCTTCTCTGATTCCTACCCTGTATGGTTGGACTTGACTGCTTGTGCTGAGTCGCTTGTATCTGAGCACGTAGGTGTGTTATGTATCTGTGTCTCCATGTGTGTTCTTTGTCACTGTGTCTGTGGTCCTTTTCCACATGGTGTGACTTGCCTGTGTGTGCGTGTGTATGTCTGCGTGTCCTGAGGCTTTGTGTGCCCTTTGCACCTTTGCATGTCTTGGTGTGTTCTTTGTCACCAGACTGCCCTCTGTGTGTTGGTATGTGTGTGTATCTTTGTGTGCCTGTGTGTCCCTGGTGTGTCTGGAGAGTCCTGTGTTGCACACTGGTTTGTGTCATGGTGACCCACTGGCCATATACATTTGAGCTGTTAATTTTGGGGAGCCAGTGGTGTTGGAGTGTCAGCCCACCATGCTCTTGTATGTGTCTGTATGAGTGTGGGTGTGAATGCACACTCACTTGTTCTTCCTCTCCCACTGCCACGGAGCTGCTGTGACCAGGCTGACCTGGTCACTGAGGGAGGGGACGGGTCCCTTGAGTTTCCTTGTTCCTGCTGTGGACTGAGTTGGGGTGTGGTGGACAGGCCGGTAGAGGGCAGCTCTGTGTGTGTGTGTGTGTGCGTGTGCGTGTGTGCGTGCGCACGCCACGTGGAGGTGTTTGGACAGCTGTACCTGCGATAGGGTGGTGTAAGGGATCTGGTGTGTTCCGAAATGTGGCTGGGATGAGACTGGCAGGGGTGAGTGTGTGACTGGTGGGAGACTCACAGTCTGACTGTATGAAACTGCCCATCTGGGTCCTAGGGAGCCCCTGTGATTGTGGGGAACCGGGAGTGTGGTGCCTGCATCCCGGGGTGACACTGCTGGGGGGGACGGTGAGAGCCCCAGTGTGTGAGAGCATGTGGGAGGCTGTGAGGGTGTTGGTGCACGCGGCTCCGCAAGCCCAGCCCTAGTTCCTGGGGAGGCTGGGGAAGGCCCCCATCTCTCACTCCCCCAAGCTGAGGGATACCGCAGGGCAAGTCTTTGGGTTTGCAGTGTTGTGACCAAGACCCAGGGCTCTGGACCCAGGAAAGATGTGGGCTCAAATACTCGCTGTGCCTCTTATGGCCAAGGGACTGGAGCTAGGCTTCTCTAAGGCTGCGTCTCCTTATCTGCAGAACAGAAAAAGTTGCTGTGAGGACTCAAGGTCCTATGTCAGTGGGCCTCTAGCACGGGCTTGGCCCACAGGCAGAGCTTAGCACATGCTAAGTCTCACTTGGTGACCACTCACTCCCGCCCCCAACTGTATGGTCCCCATTCTCTGTGGAGCTGGGCTAATAAAAGCCCAGATAGTCCCCAACCCAGTTTCCTGGCTGTGATGTGTCTGTTGCCCATCCCGTGCCCTTGACCAGACTGCTTGCAGGAGGGCAGATGGCTGGCAGAGACCCCGTGAGCCCTGTTCAGCCCACTTGACGCCTGCCCAGTCTCAGCAGCACTGATCAGGGAGATAGGGCTGGGGGGTGATTTGGAGCTTGGCTGCAGGCTACTGACACCGTTTAGCTGCCACAGCTAATTGGAGTTTAAATTAAAATTAGGAATAATGTACAGACAGGCCTGAGGGTGCCTCATTCCCCAGGGAGTGGTGATGGGGGTCTTCAGCTGGAGGAGGAGCTCCCATCTGGGGAGGGGAATCTTTTGTGGAGGCCTGGCCTGGCCTGCAGGAAAAGTGCTCAGGTCTTTCAGCCAGGAGACCCGGGATACCTTGCTGCCTTTGCCATTCCTTCCTTCTAGGATCTTTCTGAGCCTCAGTTTTTTCGGGTATATAACGGGCCCAATATTAATGGGAGAATCACCTGGACTAGGAGGTGCAAAACAAGGAATAAGAAAGTGTCCCTGTTCATTCGGTACTCCCAATGTGAGTCCAGCACAGGGCCTGTCAGGCCACGTCACTGGGGCCTCAGAACTACCTGGGGAGATGTAGTCTCCTCATTTTGAAGATAAGACAAACAGAGGCTCAGAGAAATTGCCCTAGACCACAGAGCAGTGGCCTCCACTGCCACGAGGTCTCCTAAGTCACAGGGCGACCTCTTGCAGACAGAGATTAGGAAGAGCTTCTTGGTACATCTGTAGTCTGGAAATGCTCCGGGGGCTGAGACACAGTGATCCAACCCCTAGCATGGAGAGGACACATAGCCGGTGCCTTGGAAAAGTTGGGCCCAACACCCCATTTCACAGAAGAGAAAGCCGAGTCCAAAGAGGCCGAGGTCTCTGAGCCAGACTGGGCCAGCTGATGGGGAGAGCCTGTTTGGGCTCCCACCTCAGCTGCTGCTTCTCATTCCTGCAGGTCTGCCTGGAACTGGCCCAGGTGAGGGCTGCAGGCCTACCTCCGGTGGTGGCTGTGTGGCCTGCGGCAGGCTCCAGGACTGAGGGCAAGGGGGAGCCAGGAGCCCCAGGTAAGACCGGATCCTCCTGGACAGATGGACATATGGACAGTGTGCATGGGGCGGCCCTCCTCTTTGGGCTCCTCCCCTTCTGCTGGGGGTAGGGGCTGGGTTGGGCGGGGGGAGGGTCCTACAAAGTCCTCGGGCTGGGTGTGGGGCCTGGGTGCCCGGAGGAGGGCAGCACTTTGCCTGGCCTATGAGGGCTCCCTGCCTTGGAGCTCAGAGGCCTGGGCCCGCCAGCAGTTTGGGGTGAGGAGTGGTGCCACTTGGCTGGTTAGTTAGAAAGACGGTGGTGTATGTGCCAAGGGTTGAGGGGGGATACATCAGCTTTTCTGGGGCCCCTTGGCTTGGCCTCAGGCTGTCTTCATCATCATCACACAGGGGACCTGATGGTTGCCCTGAGCAAACTGAGAATGGAAAGAGGTTTCCTGCAGTCTTTTCCACACCCCAGTTCCCTCATTTCCCCAGCCTCTCTGGGGCAGAGGAGAGACTCAAAAATCCCCCTCCCCAACCCCCAGATTCTGGGTGAGTTGGAATACTAGGGAAGGCTGTACTCTCTCAGGCCCCTTATAAAACTAGAGATTCCTTCCTTTGGGGCCAGACTTGCCTCCTTCAGCCCCCATTGCAGTGAAAACAGTCCTGTGAGTTATCCATTGAGTGTCCAAAGTCCAGTGGACAAGATTCTGGGGGTGTGATGGCGTTGCTGAGGGCACCTGGAACCTAGGGAGTGACGGTGGGGAGGGATAGCCAAGGTGGTCTTTCCTCCAGGAGGCCTCCCTGATCAGCCCCCACTCCCCTCCCTACTGGCTGTTGGGCACCTACAGATTTGGGGAGGGGTGTGAATGGACCAGTGGGGGCTGGGCTCTCAGAGCTTAAGTCTGGGGGGAGGGGGAGCAGGAGGTCAGGGTCCTGGCTTCTGGGATGGGAGTGGGGGCTGAACAAGGGCAGGGTCATCACTGGGTCTGCTGTTTATTCAACTTACCATCAAACCTAGAGGGCAGGAGGTAACATGTCCTTGGCTGGCTGGGGGCCTCTGCTACCTGAGGTCAGGGGGCCACCCTCTCCCAGGACAGAGCCTCATTCCCTAAGAAGTTCAACCAGTTAGTCTTGGAGTCAGCCCACTTTCAAAGCTCAGACATCACTTACCTTGCCCGTGCAGACCTAGGTATGCTCACACAAGGACATAGAACTGAGCTGCATTCGGCGCCCATGCCCACAAAGCCTCGAGTGCCCACACACGCACCGCACATGCACACACACGTCCACAGCTTTTCACATGCACTCACCCACAGGCACGCTCAAACACGCACACAGATGCTCACCCAGTCATCCTTGTACACTGAAGCCTGCCCACACACACCATACTGCCCATTCTGGGTCAGGAAGTGGGGGGTCCTAGGTCAGGGTCACAACCCAGCTGCGTCTGGCACTGAGGGTGAGGTTCGAGGTGTGGCAGTGACCGCGGGTGCTCCAGGGGGCTGGGCCACACTGGGAGGCGGGCTCTGCCCAGGCATTCACCGGCCATCCTGCTCTCCCGGGCCAGACCCCAGGCTGACCAGGACTCGGTGTGGGGGAGTTGGGGATGAGGGGGAGGGACCATGTGAGCTGTGCCGACACTGTGGCCGCCGCTGCAGAGGAGGAAGTGGGCTGCCTGTGGTCATGGGGCCAAGGTGCTCGCAGGTGGATGGGGGTCCAGTCAGCCCCTCTGTCCCCCGTAGCATCCATGCCTGGCGGAAGTGGAGTTGCTGGGCTCTGGCAACCGGGAGGCAAGCAGGATGCTTCTCCCAGAGTGGTGTGTGCATTTTCCAAGGCCTGGGCCCAGGGAGAGGCCTGTCCATCCGAGGTGTTTCCGGAGGCTCACTTCCCCTGCGCTGCCCAGGAAGTGGTTTCAGAGTGGGACTGACCAGCCCTCTGTCTGTGGCCTGCCCCGCCCTGGCCTTGCCTGTGAGGGGAGCAGCGCCTGGCCAGTGGGTTAGGCCGACTGACTAGGCTTCCCACTGCCAGGGCTGACTAGGCCTTGCCGGAGGCCCAAGGAGAGGGCTCGGGGGCTGAGGCCATGACCTCCCCTGTAGCCCCCAGAACCCCAGCTCCGCCTTCCCTCCGAGCTCTACCCTGAGGCTCAGAGCACTGACTCTGGCAGGCGCAGCCGCCTTGTGTGAATTGGCATCCGCTGGGTTGCGTCTCTGGCATCAGGCAGCCCCGAGCAGCCATATGAATGAACCTGGGCAAGTGGCTTTGGGGCCTGGTGCCTCATTTTTCTTCTCTGACAGATGAGACAACGATAGCATCCATCTTCATGGGCTGGTGCCGGAAACTACAGATAATGTATGCAAAGCAGCTAGCTTCGTGCCTGGCACTTTATTAGTGTTTAAAGAGTAGAAACTGTAGTTATGTAAAGCACTTAGCACTCGGTTTGTGGTAACTATCCCCCAAAACAGCAAGTGGTCTTGATTATGGGGTTATTACTGTCTGAAGACCTGGACACCTGCCCAGTGTCACAGGGCCAGGTGGCCGCACAGCCCGGCTAAGAAGCCAGGTCTCAGGCTCCTTCATTCCCCCTTGCGTCCGCCTCCGAGGGGCAGTCCTGCAGGGCGGGGAGTGTTCTATCCATGTTCTCTGAGGAGAGGAGCTCCGGGGTGGAGCAGCTGTGCCCACTCAGCAGCCCAGCCCCCTCGCTCCCTTTCAAAGGGAGAAAAATAGATCTCATGACAAATGGATGCAGGGAAGAGAAAGGCAGCTGCCTGCTGCCCCCTCAGGCCTCCCCTGGGCCCCTTCCCCCACCATGGTCCCCCGCAGGACGCTGGGCTTGGAGAAGCTGAGGCTGGCGGTGAGGGGTGGATGGTGAGCCCTCCTGCCAGCCTGCCTACCCTTCGGACCCCTGGAGTCCGCCTGTGAACTGGGAAGGGGGTGGATATCCGGGGCTAGAAATTCCCCCTGCACACATATCCCTACATACATCCTTGACACCTGGCAGCTGGTGGCAGGGACCTGCCTTCCTGGGGACATGCAGAGGGTCAGCCCAGGGAGGGGGAGGCCCTTTGCTATCCAGGGCCAAGAGGCTGGGGGCCTCGGGTGTTGGTGTGATAATGATGGTGGTAGAGTAGGTAAGGGCCAGGAGACTGGAGGGAGGGAGAGGGGCAGGGGCCTGGGCTAGAAGTGTGAGTGAGGGCGTGCTGGAGATTGAGGAGCAAGACCTCTGCAGGCATCAGACAGACCTGGGTTCGAATTCTCACTTGATATTTACTGGCTGTGTACCCTTGAGCCAGCGACTGGACTGTTTTGAGCCTCTGTGGCCTCATCTATGCAATGGGCATATCAGGGAGTTTCCATTTGAGACCCGAATGATAAGGAGCCAGGCTGTGTTTCAGGGGAGGGGGCAGGAAGACGGAACAGCAAGTGCAGAGGCTCCTAAGCAGGAAGGAACCCGGCTGCTCAGGGAACTGAAAGGGGTCACTGTGGCTGGGGCAGAGGAGTGAGGGGAGGGCAGTGGCCAAGGAGGTCAGGGAGGTAATGGGAGCAGCTTGGGTGGGTCAGCCCCAGGAGAGGCGTCTGGGCTTACTGGAAAGGGAGTGACAAGATCTGCTTTAGTCCTTGGGGCAGAGGGGCTGTGGGGCCAGATCAGAGGAAGGAAAGCAGGTGGGTGCAGATCCTGGGGAGGGTGATGGGGATAGGATGGGGGCAGTGGTGGAGAGAAGAGAAGAGACAACTTCAGGACAGAACTGAGAGTGGTACCCCGTGGGGAGGAAGCATCCTACCCTCCCCACACCTCCACAGCGTCTGGCCCCGCTAGGAGATGAGGTGGCATTTGCTTGGGGAACACCAGGAGGCCTGCTTCACATGTGTTTGAGTGGCTCTAGAGCCTGATGAGGCTGGGGAGGCAGGGGGGGCCCACAGGCAGGCCTGGAGTTGGGGGGCCTGGGCCGAAAGCGGAGACCCGAGAGTCAAGAGGTAGCAGGCAAGCCTGGGCTGGGGAGGACGGGGTTCGGTGGGTGTTTGGTAGGGAAGTTTGAGAGGCCCTGGACACAGGGCTGGGATGGTTGTCCCTCGAAGGTCCCTGCCAAGGTGTCCAGGAGGGCAGGCTTGTGGTGGCTGAGCCACTGTTTTCACAACAGCGCCGGAAGCTTTGGGTCATGTCACCGGCTTGTTGGGTAAACAGGCACAGCAGAGCGGCTGGATCAGCTGTCTGCTTGATGTGGGGCCAGGGCGGGGGGTGGGGGGAGATAAGAGGATTGCAGGGGCTTCCAGTACTGGGGCTGGAGAAAGCTTTGGGTTCTCCATTGTTAAGACAGGGAGACTGAGGCCCTGAGAGAGATGGCAGCCAGCCCAGGGCCGGCCGGGGGTCTCGAGCTGCCTTTGCCCAGCCTGGTCTCTTCCCAGAGCAGCATTCCAGAGCAGGGCACTGCAGGGTGGGAGGCTTGAGAGAGCCCCTTTACCCACTGATCCAAGGAAGTTTGGGGGTACCTGTGGTGACAGGATGACTGGAAATGGGCAGTGGGGCAGGTGGGGAGAGGGCCAGTTAAGAGGATGGCGGTGGCGATAAGGATGACGGTCTTGCACTCAGCCCAGCCTCCTAGGCAGGGCAAGATCATTCCCTTTTACAGCCGAGGACGCCAGAGCACCTTGGCCAAGCTCGCAGGGCACCGAAGGCAGATCGGGTCTGAACTAGACCTGTCCAGCCCACACCCAGACCCCCACTCCTAGGTTCCCGTGTTCACTGCCTGCCGTGGGATGGCACACCCCGGCAGTGCCTCTCTCCCAGCTTCTCCCCGTCCCTAGAGTGGGGAGGTGTGATCTGGGTCCTGCTCACCTTGTGGGGACGGGCGGCAAAAGCCTTCGGTGGCCATCTCACTTTTCCCAAGCAAAGATTGTCAACCATGGGGACAACCACGGGTACAGAGGGACAGGGTGGAGGAGCAGACTTGGGGCTGCCCTCTGTGGAGGCTGGCGGAGAAGCCATTCCCATGCCCAAGCACACACCTTTGCCCTCACCCCACAGGAGGCAGGTGGCCAGTTCCAGGTTTAGAACTGGAGGGTCCCGCGCTGCCTCCCCCTGGGGCTGCCCCATCGGCTTTGTGGTTTTGGGTGAATTGCTCCATCTCTCTTTGTTACGTTCTGCCCAGTGAGTCTGGAGCTCAATGGAGGTCATGTGTGGGGTGCCTGGCATGGCTGTCCTACCCAAAACAGGTGTACGCCCTCCCCTTCTCCGGCGTACCAGGCCTGTGACCGCCACTTTTGACCCCTAGCCTTGTCCTTGGCCTCCGCGGTCCCCTCAGACAGGTGGGTGGGGAGGCCTGGCCAGCTATGTGCCTGACTGGCCCACTCCTTCCCGTGTGCACTTTGGACTTTGCTCTGGGCCAGGAAGGACTCTCTCTGCCTCCCTCAGCGGGGACACCCAGCCGGCCCGACACGGGCTGCCCTTCCCTCCTTAGCCATTACCCCCAAGGGCTGTGCTAGAAAAAGCTCCATCTGGACCTCCCTGGTACCAGCGCCTAGTCAGATGCGTGTGGGTCCTTCCAGGCTCGTGTGCTTATGCCCGCGTCGGCCTGGAGCATCTCTGCCCGTGTGTACCTTGTGCTCGTGGTGTGCCGTGTGCAGCTGGAGCTCCCTGTGGTGGGGAATGCGTGAGGGTGTCAGAGTCCTGCGTGGCCTGCGTGGGCCTGAATGTCTGTCAACGTGGGGGGGGGGGGCAGTGTTTCTTAATGTGTGTCACTGAGTCATCGTGCCTGTGGTTACGACCGTGCGCGCGCGTCCAGCTGCGAGCAGGGTTCCCCATGTGTGACTGTGTTTGGGCTGGTGGGTATGCCCGTGTGTGCACACATGTGTGTTATTCTGGGAGAGGCCCCCATGTACCCCCCACCCCAGCTTCTCACAGAGGCCCCCTTGTCCTCAGTCCTACCACGAAGGGGCCTTCGTTCCTCCCTCGGGGGTACCTGGAGCCCTCCCTGTGGCTGACCCCGGGGCTTCCCCAGTCCTAGGACTAGCTGAGTGACTCAAGGCCTGGGCCTGGTGTGGACTCTGCCCCCAAGAGGGCCTGTCCTCCCTGCGCCCCCTACCGCGTGCTGGCAGGAGTGAGTGTGAGCCCGTGACAGCTGGTCCCAAGTCCTGCCCTCGGACTCTTCCAGCCCCTCAGGCCAGGTGGGCCAGCTGCACCCCTGCATGCCTGTCAGATTGAAGCCCATCCTGATCCCCACTGCACCCCAGCTCCTCTCGCTCCCTGCCTTGTACTTACTGCCTGAGCAGCACTCACATCACTCTCTAGGTACACGTTTATGTGACTGTCCCCCACCGAGCTGTGAGTCCCATGGCCCCGTGCATCTTGTCACTGGTGCCTGCCGGCGGGGCCTTCGGAACTTACGGCCCCCCAGCCCATCGTGTGCGGAGTTATGTCGCCATCAGTGCGTGTTTTCCTCGGAAGAGGGCCCGAGTCCTTCACTGGTTCTCAGGGTGTCGCCCCCCCTCTTGTGAGTGCAAAGGCTTCATTCGCGCTGCCCAGGCCTCACCTGTGATTCCCACTGGATCCCAGTGGGCTGGGCCAGCCCAGCAGTAGGATTTTTGAATGTCTCCTCAGGGCATTCAGATGTGTGGCCAGGGCTGAGAAGCCTGAGCAGGGGACAGAGACCGTGCCCAGAGAACAGACCCGGGTCCTCAGCATGAGCTTCCCAGCAACTGCACAGGGTACCTGGCGGGGGGGGGGTACATGAGGTGGGGGAGCAGTCGGCTTCCTGGAGGAGGGAGGAACGATTCCCCAGGGATGGCCTTTAGAACTGTCTGGAAGGATATATAGGAATTATGGAGAACATGCTGGCTGAGGGAATAGCATATGCAAAAAGAGGGGGCTTGAAAGAGACTGGAGTTCACAGAGCAGCCAGAGGTGAGGTCTGAGGTGGAGAGCAGGCCAGGGCCAGACTGAGGTCTGGGCTTTCTCCAAGGGCAGTGGGAGCCCTGGAGATTCCATGGGTTGGGGAGGGACCAGGAGTGGTAGCAACTGGGAGGGGTCACTGGGGAAAAGGAGGAGAGTTCACTGCAGTGGGTTGGTCTGTGTGGTATGAGGGCGGGGGCAAGAAGGAGCACCGCGAGGGGATGAGGGGCTAGTCCTGGGGAGGAGCAGGTGTCGGGAGCATCCCCTGCTCTGGGACTTGGCCATGACCTGAGACCGTAGTTGGGCCTCCTCCCAGGACAGGGCTGGGCATATGGAGGCTGGGGCACAGGCCCCAGTGGAAGGGCATTAGAAGGGCCTTGCTAGCCCTTCCCCTCCCCCACCTCCTGCTCTTCTTGCTGAGCCCATTTCCTGGGTTGTGAAACCCCTGTGGCCTCCTTGACTTGCTTCTGTCTGGGAAGGCCATCTGGGGAGGCCAGCCTCCCTGTCAAGCCAGGCCCCCTTGCCCTGTTGCAGCTCTGCCTGAGCCAGCCCGGCTCCCTCCTACTGATCACACTTCCTCTCGCTCTCCTTCCCTCCCACTCTCTGGGCCTCATGTGTCCACCCTCCTTCATTCATCCTTCAAGGCCCATGTGGGCTGGACGTTGAACTCCCCCCTGGTGATGCTGCCCTCACCAGCCAGCCTTGATAGGCAGCAGGTGGTGCCTTCCACGGGCAGGCGGCAAGGGCTGGCCCCAAGGTTGGGCAGGTATGTGTGAGGAAAGGTTGCATGGGAGGGGTGCATCTTCCACCCCCAAGGGTCTGTTCACGGAAGAGCAGACCCAGCAGGTGCCTCAGCTTTGCTGGCTGGCTTGCTTTGCTTGACCTCAGCCTGCGCCAGCAGACTTTCTAAGAGAGCCTCCCTCCACATTTGCACACACTCCCCGAGAGCCTGGCCAGGTCTGTCTTCTCAGGGCCCCACTTTGCTCCTCTGTCCCACCCTGTGGCCTGTGAGGCAGAATCCCATGCCAGGGAAGGGCTGGGGTCAAGGGGACCAGGTTGGATCTGGGGGCCTGGGGACTCTCACCGAAGGACCTTGCCCTTGGTTTCCACGTCCCTACGAAGAGGAGATGTGCATGTTAGTCTCTAAAGGCCCATCTCTTGGATACATTTTGACTTGTTGGGTTTTATTTTTCACCATTTATAAAACTATTATCAAACAAGTTACACGTGATTGCTGTAGAAAAATTGGGAAATACATTTCTGTTCCTGATGGCACCCCTCAGGCCACGTCTCCCACCCCACCCCCTTTGCTGGAACACACTCACGTGCATATATGTGGAGACGTGCAACATGCACACTTGTCCTCTGCGCCCTGGGAGCTCCAACCATCAGGGTCACTCTGGCCACCTCAAGGTTGGCCGTGTCCAACTTGCCCTGAGCTGGCCGGGAACAGGTTTCCATTGCCCTGGAGGAGGCGACCTGCCTGCTCTGGTCTGGCCCAGCACTACCTTTCCTTACCTCTGGGTGGCTCGTCAAGGGCGGGGAGGGGCGGGTGGGGGCAGAGTCTGTGGGCCCTCATGCCCTGGGACTGGAATCTAGAACAGCCAAGCCTTCCCCAGGTTTTAAGCAGTAGAGGCTGGCCCAGGGGGCCGGGACAGGAGGGAAGGGAGCAGTTCAGGGGTTAGTATCATCCTCGTACAGAGAAGGAGGAGGTCCTCAAGGTCAGGCCTAGGACCAGCCCACAGGGGTTGGGTGAACAGACTCTTCGTTGAGCACCAGGAGACCAGTGCCCTTACCCCTCTCCGTGGTTCCTCTGTCCTGTGTTTGTGTGTGTTGCTCCTGGCATGTCTCTCTGTCTCTACTTTTGCTCCCTCTTTCCCTTCATCAGTTCTTCCTGGCATGGCATACTGGAAAGAACATTGGCTGCAACATCAGGCAGGCCTGGATTCCAATCCTTCTACCACTTCCTGGCTGTGTGACCTTGGGCAAGTCACTTAGCCTCTCTGCACCTGTTTACTCATCAGTAAAATACCCACTTCCAGAACCAGCACGGGATGGAGTGAGCTAATGCCGTGATGAGGTTAATCTGGTATGTGTTGGCCTCAGGGAAGGATGATCCTTCTTGTAAGTGGGGGTGCTGAGACTCACCCCCAGATCCTCTGACTCTGGCTGGTCCTCCCTGCTTCGTAGAGCTGCCTCTGGAGAAGCAGAACGGTAGAGATCCAGAGCCCACTGATGGCTGGGAAAGGGCTGGCTGGCCTCAGCTGGTCCCCATGGAGGCCCGTGGGAGGTATGCCCTTGCCCCCTCCATGGCCCTGCAGAACAGCATGAGGCTGAGCCAGTGGCCTCCCTTTGGGGCCTGTGGGCCTGGGCCTATTTGCATGGGGGCTATAAATAATCGGCGCATCTTGCTTTTGTGCCGTTTCTTCACTCCCTGGTTTCCCCATCAGTGTTCAGACTCTGCGAGGTAGATGGGCAACGCAGGCTCCGCTGTGAAGGGGGGGCACTCGGTGCGCAGGGCCCGAGACCTCTCCCAGGGTCACGTGGTGATGGAAGAAGACGCCGGCGCGCGGTGTCTCTCTCCCTCCTGGGGTCTGGGCAGGGCAGTTGGGCAGAGGTTTAGTCTAGGAAGTTGGGGCTGGGTGACCTAACCCAAGGGTCACTGCCAAGTAGCCCCAGGGCAGCCCACGGAACACCTGGGTCCCCCTCCTCATGGCACTGTGGCCTGGCTGTACGGGTTTGGGGCCAGAGTTGGGGCTTGCCGTGGTTGTGGTTTCCTTCCAGTGGCTTCTAACTGAGTAGCAGCTGCTCTGCTCACCGAGAGCTGGAGGGCAGGTCTGACTGGCAGCCTGCGGGGCTGGGCTCTGCCTCCCATTCCCGGGGCTTCTCTGATTCCGTCTCCTCCATGCAGCCCCGGGGCGGTCCTCACAGACAGCTCTTGCTGGGCGACCTAGAGGTGGGAGGGGTCATGGAGTCCGAGGACCACCTGGACTGGGCCCCAGGGGGAGGCCTTGGGGAGGCAGCTTGACCACTTGGCCAAAATGACCAGGTCGTTTTGCCGCCTGGGCTACCCTGACCCCCTCTCTCCCAGGAGCTCAGGTCCCCTGCACATGACTATGGCTCCTTTTTCCCTGCCTGCCCCCTCAGCCCTCATCCTCTGAGACATTCAGAGAGCCCATTAGTGCTCCACCCGGGTCTCAAGATTATCCTGTTGGGAAGCACGAGGCCCAGCCATGTCTGCTGGGGTCAGGCCCTGGGATTGTGGATGCAAACTTGTGGCAGGTATGTGTTGTGCAATGGCCCTGCTGATCATTCTGGAACCCCCAGGGAGAACTCCGCACCTTGGAACCCCAGGCCCAGCAGGGTGGCAGGAGGGGCACGGTGTCCTTTTTGGCCTGAGAGTTTGGGACACTCACCCGGACTCCTACACCCAGCAGCCAGGCCCGTGCAGCTTGCCCTTGTCTTCCACGTTAGCTCAGTGCCCCCACGTGCCACTCACACGTCCTCGCAGGCCCACGCCCGCACACCTTCCTACACACCATCTCACGCACTCCACGTGCTCGAGCCCAGGGAGGAGCTAGCAGCCGCCCACAGCCCGCTGCTCCCCGCTGCCGACCAAGAGGTCATGGTAGCTGGCTTGGCTGGTCTTAGGCTGAAGGCTTTGGGACCTGGGCTCCCATGTGAGCTTACACACCCCCTGTCGCTCCCGCTGAGGCGGAGCCAGGCCTGGACACGGTGGGGTCTGCCTCGCCCGGCCCCTCCCCTCTCCTCTGGCTGCTGGCCGCGGAGGGCTGGTGGGGCCCCTGGGCTGGGCTGCAGGCTGAGGTCAGGGTTTCCTGTGAGCTCATCTAGGCAGGGAACAGCAGAGCCCGCTGTTCCTCCGGCTGCCTGTGGAGGAGCTGGGGGAGCCATCCCAGGGGCTGGGGGGCTGCTGCGTGGGCACATGTGTGTGTGGGGGGCTGGGGGTGCGTGTGTGAGACCACCGCCGTGCTGGCTTCTGCTCGGGAAGGAGTGAGCACACACCCGTGTGCGTGTGCGTTCATCCAACCACACTTACAGAGCGTCCTCGTGTGTGCACCCGTGGGCTTGCTCGTGTGACCATCCTCTGGGAAGGACAACCCAGAAGACCCTCGGGGTCGCCTCTAGTGAGCCTTGATCTGAGGAACAGCGGGGAATAGGGGAACATGGGGCTGACCTGTGCAGTCTAAAAAACAAAGTCAGTGTAAGTTCAACTTTAAAATAGTTTTATGTTTGGAAAAAATTAGTTTGAGAGTGCAGGCAATCTCTGTAGGTGAGAGGCACCTGTCCCCAAGGGGCTCAAGTTCAGAAGGTAAGTGATGTGGCTGGGCCCTTTCACTGCCCTGCTCCCTGAATAGAGTGGGTGCTTTGTTTTTTTGTTTGTTTGTTTTTGTTTTTTGTTTTTTTAAGATTTTATTTATTTGACAGAGAGAGACACAGCGAGAGAGGGAACACAAACAGGGGGAGTGGGAGAGGGAGAAGCAGGCTTCCCGCTGAGCAGGGAGCCCGATGTGGGGGCTCGATCCCAGGACCCTGGGATCATGACCCAACAAAGGCAGATGCTTAACGACTGAGCCACCCAGGCGCCCCTGGAGTGGGTGCTTTGTGAGTGGAATCTCGGCTTTAGGCTTTGGCTCAGCCTCGGGCTTTTGGTTTCTCATTCTGAAAAGTGGGGGTGGTCATCTTGGCCCTGTCGGTCTGCGTGAGTAGTTATGAGCAAACTTTGAACCCAAGAAGGGCTGCAAGGAGCAGGGTGCAGGGAGGTAGGGTTACTGTCCTGCCCGTCTTGGCCGGCACATGCTGGGTACCTGGGCCGGGGTAGTGCACCACAGTGGGGTATTAAGGGAGGCCTTAAATGACCCCCCAAATAAATGACCTGGAGTCACAGACTCCCACCTCCAGGGCCCAGGAAGGGTTTGGAGAGGAGTGAAAAGGGGGCCCCTGGCCTGGAGTAGACTGGTAGGTACTCAACAAAGGGGGCCGTACCAGCCAGCTTCTGCCCAGTGGGCTTGACGTCACATCCAGCAGTCTTACCAGGGATGCCACAGATCCAGACTTCTAGAAAACTTCTCAGGTTTCCCAATGGCAACTAGAACTAGTGTCTTGTCAGCACACCATGGGGGCCAAACTCAATGCGGTGAGAGCCCCTGGGGGCACCCGAGCACCTCCCAGGGCCGTCCCTCACTGCCCGGCCTCACGCCTTCTGTCTTGGCAGCCCCACTGCAGGCCCCTACATGGCACCGTTCCTGCGCATCGCCTTCACCTCCTATGAGTTGGGCTCCCTGCAGCCCACCGATGAGGCCAGCCAGCCCTTCTGTGCTGTGAAGATGAAAGAGGCGCTCAGCACAGGTAGGACTGGGAATTGGGGCCCAGTAAGAGGCCCTGGAGGGCCTGTGCTTTGTTCCTCTAGAACTTCTGAGGGATCCTTCTCTTCCTCATGCTCCTCTCCCTGCCCAGCCCTGCTATGGATGCAGGACCGTAGGTAGAGGCCACCGAGCGCCCATAGAGCCCCCAGCACTGGCTCCCTCCCCCCACTGGTGGTTTCACCCAACAATTTCCTCACGTCCATCTGTGTCGGACTCTGTGCTGGGCCCTGAGGACACTGCCATGCTCCAGGGCTGACTTGGCCCTGCCCTCATGGGGCTCACGTTCAGGTGGGCAGGTGTGGGAGCCAGACACTGAGTCCTGTGATAGGGAAGCCCAGAGCTGGGGTCAGGGAGGTCTTCCTGAAAGAGGTGAATATCTCCCACCATTCCTTCTGGCTTTTGCCCTCACCTGCTGAACCCCTGACTCATCCCTTAGGTCATAGCTGAGCTGTCCTTTCCTCCAGGAAGAATTCCCTGTCCCTTAGGCTGGGGCACACCAGCTGACCATGACCCAGACCAGGTCTAGAACCCTGGCCCTGCCTTCTTCAGTCTCATCCCAGCTGTGATTTAATGTTTACTTGAGGGATTAATGGGCTCGTGTCTCTGTCCTGGACTGGGCTCTCGGGGGACGGGCACTGGTTTTAACTTCTCTTTCTGCCGTGTTCCTCACCTCCAGTGCCGTGGCTGGCATGAGGGGCCTCGGTGTGTGTTCACTGAGTGAGTGCACGAGGGGAGGTGACAGCTAAGTGGGGCCAAAGGACGAGGGTCACAGGACCAGGGAGCAGCAGGACCTAGGTGGGACCTAGCGGGACATCCTAGAGGAGCTGCTGACAATTCCGTGTTCTGGAGTGTTAGCAATGACGTGAGGCTGGAGAGGTGAGCAGAGCGCAGCTGTGAAGACTGAGGAGTGGAAATAGCCTCAGGAGGGCCCTCGGGGGGTGGGGAGCCAGGCCCACTCTCCGGGCTGAAGGCTGTAGGGAGTCGGGGGAGGGTGGGACAGAGGGGCCCCAGCCAGACCTTTGCCTGGCCGTGTTGCAGAGCGCGGGAAGACGCTGGTGCAGAAGAAGCCCACCATGTACCCCGAGTGGAAGTCCACGTTCGACGCCCACATCTACGAGGGCCGTGTCATCCAGATCGTGCTGATGCGGGCAGCCGAAGAGCCGGTGTCCGAGGTGACGGTGGGCGTGTCGGTGCTGGCCGAGCGCTGCAAGAAGAACAATGGCAAGGCCGAGTTCTGGGTGAGGGCGCGTGGGCTGCAGCAGCGCACACATGTGTGTGGGGTGAGGGCGCGCGGGCCGCAGTGGCGCACGCACGTGTGCGGGCCCTGTCTGGCCGCCTGAGCGGCTGTGCAGCTGATACCAGCCCTGTGATTGATCGGTCCCAGCCCCTCTGAGCCTGTGTGCGAACCCGTAAGGGAAGCCAGGAAAAGACCCTACCTCAGGGTCAGTTGTTCAGGGGAAATGAGCCCCTGGATGCCAAGGGCTTACTGGAGTGCTGGGCACATGGTAGGTGCTGAAGAGAGCCACCCTTGCCACGGCGACTACTTTTTTCCCTTTTAGTTTCGTAGAAGCAGGATAGGCACATAGTAAGACATGGCAAAATGTACGTAGGGGGATTCCTGCCCCCCCCCCCGCCCCGCCCCAGGCGCCAGGCCCCTCTCAGAGGCACCCATTGTTGTGAGTTCTGTTTGGAACCTTCACCGATATTCCAGGTGCAGGCAGGAGGCAGCACAGTTCTGTGTCTTCGGCAGTGAGAAGGCGGGAGGAGGGGAAGGCCGAGGGCCACTACTCCCCTGGGGGAGCCTGGCCTCCACGCGCGCACGTGGCCCTGTGTCCCTCATGGCCACAGGATGTCCGCACTGCCAGGGCATCTCTTGCCCCCTGGGGTTACATGTGGGCTCCTGCAGCCAAGATGTCCCCAAGGGAAAAGATCCTAGACCCTCAGGGACTCTGGTCAGCCTCCAGGGAGGCATGAAGGGACCAGGCCAGGAGAGAAGTTGACCCAGGGCTGTACCAACCCTTGGCGGGTCAGGCAGAGATACTTGCTGTGCTGTCTGTCCACTCCACCGAGGAACAATGTCAGGCACCAGGCGTGGGTCCTGGGCGCGGTAAAGTTCCTGCCTTCAGAACTGTGTAAGGAGACTGGGCGTACAGAGCCCCCGCCACAGAGAGCACCGGCGTGGGGGTGTCAGCATGCATGTGTCTGTGTCTCTGCATCTGCAGGGGCTGGGGGGGGGGGCTCTATTCTAAGATCCTTGGGCAGCCAGGGGAGGGGGTGGGGAGTTTCCCTTCCCACTCTGTTCCTGGGCCATGTGGCCGGGCTGGGTGTGGGCTGGATCCTTTCACTTCCCCAAATGTAATAATACCCCTGGGGTGGGGGTGAGGGCAGGGCTCAAGGGCGGGGCCATGCCCACAGTGGGCAGATAGGTGTCTGGCTAGGCTGCCAGGACTCCCTTGGGCTTGGGGGACCAACCATGGGGGCGGGTTCTGAGTCCAGCTTGGCTGGAGCCCGCCCTCATTGATGCCCCCCTCCCCCAACCCTCACCCCTGCAGCTGGACCTGCAACCCCAGGCCAAGGTGTTGATGTCTGTGCAGTATTTCCTGGAAGATGTAGGTAAGACCCTCCCTGGGCTGGGGACGTAGGTTCAGAGGCTAGAGCCAGGGCGGAAGCTTAGAGAAGCAGTCCCTATCAACAGTCTACCTGGAGCCATCCTGGGAGGGACTCCAGGAATGTTGTCCTTCCCCGGGGGTTGGGACTGACCTCTCATGCCTCCATGGTCCCCAGATTGCAAACAGTCTATGCGCGGTGAAGACGAGGCCAAGTTCCCAACAATGAACCGCCGTGGAGCCATCAAACAGGCCAAAATCCACTACATCAAGAACCACGAGTTTATTGCCACCTTCTTCAGACAGCCCACCTTCTGTTCTGTGTGCAAAGACTTTGTTTGGTGAGGGCTGGCTGTGCCTGCTGAGGGTGGGGTGGGGGTAGGGAGGGCCCCATAGCCAGCCCTGACCCCGCCTGGGGATTTGTCTTTCAGGGGTCTCAACAAGCAAGGCTACAAATGCAGGCGTAAGTGTCTCCTCGGCCCGGTTTGCACGCCCACGTGCCCGCCAGCGCCCTGTGTCCCTGTGTTAGGACTGTGTGCCTGGATGGGGGCGCCCTGTGTGCTTGAGGGTGTGCGTGGAGATTCCCACGTCTGAGCGTCCATAGGAGAGCCACGTCCCGCGGGCGCACGGGCGGGCTTTGCTCTGCTCTCGGAAGCCAGTTCCCTGTGTCGCTTCCCTGCCCCTCACGTTTGGGAGCATTACCCTGGTAGCCTGAAATGGGCCTTGGTGTCGTATGTACACAGAAATCCGCCAGTGCCACCCGTCGTGGCTCTTTTCCCCCAGACAGGCTGTTCGACCTTTTCCAGTACACCCCTGGCTGCACACGTGCTTCTCTGGGGGTACGTGTGTGTCCAGGTACACACGTACACACCATGGCGGTGGCTCTGAATGTGGGCTCTGGAGCCAGATGGCCTGGGTTCGAATCCCAGTTCTGCTACTTCCTACCTGGAGGGCCTTAGGCAGAATGACTTAACCTCTCTGTGCCTCAGTAAAATAGGGATAGTAACCATTATGAAGATCAAATGGGATAAAACATATAAAGCTGCATTTTAGGTGACAGGCACATAGTAACAATTCTATACAGAGAGCCCACTGTCGTTATTATGCATCAGTACGTATGTCCCAGGGTCTTTGGATTGGGTGTGTGTGTGTTGGGTGTGTGTGTGTTGGGTGTGTGTGTGTGTGTGTGTGCAGGAGCATGAGAGAGAGCTTGGGACCCGTTTGCTGTCCTGCCTGTGGTCCTCTTGCGGCGACACTCCATGCCCCTCACTGCTGCCCCCCAGCTGCCCGCTAGGCCCCCTCGAGACTTCCCTAATCTCTGAGATCCTCCGGATTGGCCTGTCCTCCCTGCCACTACTCTTCCCAGGCCCGTCCTGCCAGGGCAGGCAGGAGGAGAGAAAAAGCAAGCTGTGGGCCCCAGGCCTGTGTGGGGTGAGGGGGTGGGCGGTCAGGGAGAACAGTGGCTTTGTAGAGGAGGGCTGGACTGGCCCAGTGGCGCCAGCTCACAGCCCTGCCCCTCCTGCTGCCTTCCCATCCCCCTCCTGGCCTGTGCCTCCTCAAGAATGCAACGCGGCCATCCACAAGAAATGCATCGACAAGATCATCGGCCGGTGCACGGGCACTGCAGCCAACAGCCGGGACACCATAGTGAGGCCGGGCCCCGGGGGGGGGCCGGGGGGGGCTTGGCCACCTGGGAGGGATTCTCCCCGGCCTTTCACCGTGGAGCTCACCCTTCTCCCCATTTTTCCTGGTCCGTCCTGAGACTTCTGGATTGCCCAGTCCCCAGTGGAGCCCTTTTGGGTATCTTGCCATGCATGGGGTTGGGGGAGAGCTAGGGGTTGAGGAAGGAGCTGACGCTGGCCTGTGACCCTCAACCTGTGACTGCCCCGCTCCCCCAGTTCCAGAAAGAACGTTTCAACATTGACATGCCGCACCGATTCAAGGTTTACAACTACATGAGCCCCACCTTCTGTGACCACTGTGGCAGCCTGCTCTGGGGGCTGGTGAAGCAGGGATTAAAATGTGAAGGTGCGTGCTCCCCAGCTCTGGGGGCTCGGACAGGGCAGGAGGGCCCTCCCCGCTGGCGCCGACCCACCCAGACCTCGTAAACTCCAACTAACTAATGTAGCCGTGGCTCCGTGGCTGGAGGAGGGGGGCTCGGTGGCCCCTCTCCACTGGCCCCACCACGTCTGCCTCTCCCGGTTACCTGCTGTGTGACCAGGCGGCCCCACCCCTCCGAGCTCAGTGTCCTCATGAGTAAGGTAGGGTCAGAGTCGAGTGGGGCCCAGAGAGCCGTGAGGGGCAAGCAGACAGGTGTTCAGCCGAGACCTGACGCACACTAGCAGGTGCTCAGCAAACGTGCCTCACAGACCCCCGCCCCCTCCCCAGGCTTTAGCGAGGCAGAAACAGGAGACCCCCTAGAGGGAAAGTGACTTGTCTAGGTTGTCCTAGACATTCTTTAAAGGGTTTAGAATCAGACCTCATAGCTTCTGCTTTTGCTTTTTCTTCTTTAAATAATGAAAAATTTGAAGTGCTCATGGTGCTTCAGATGCATTTTTTTCTAAAGACGGGAAACCCAGCAGACCCCACCAAAGGTCTGCTTCCTCCTACTTTCTCCTCCCCTCCTCCCTGCCCTTGGCTGAGCCTGGGGGAAGGGGGACAGTTCTTCCCGAGCCTGCTGGTGGCCTGCCTGGTCCTGCCTGAGCAGGGGCCCTGATGGCCCTGTCTACTTCCCCCAGACTGCGGCATGAATGTACACCATAAGTGCCAGAAGAAGGTAGCCAACCTCTGTGGCATTAACCAGAAGCTCCTGGCTGAGGCATTGAATCAAGTGAGCCAGGTGGGCAGGCACTGTGGGAATCCTGGTGTGGGGGGTGGGTGGGTGGGGGTGTTTATAGAGGTGTGGGTGGGGCTTGAGGAATGCCATAAAACTTCAAGGTAAAATTCTAGAATCAATTACAAGCGAAGGCAACACAAATAACAATCTATTGAGTAAGTGGTTGGGAGGCTGGGGCTCAGTGTACAAAACTTTTGTTTGTAATCAGTGCCTTCCAGACCATCAAGGTGTCCCTATGCCACAGGAAGTGTGCGTGTGTGTGTGTGTGCATGCACGCGCACGTGCACTACCTGGAGGTCCTGGGCTTTGCCCCTGCTGGCCCCCATTGGTTTTGAGAGTAGAGTTAGGGATGGTGGGGGTCCTCCCTCTGGGCTGGGAGTTCTGATGATGGTATGACTCTCTGGCTCCCCAACCTCTATCCCGTCCTCCAGAGACCCGCCCGGAAATCAGAAACAGAGACTGTTGGAATCTACCAGAATTTTGAGAGGAAGCCAGGAGTCTCTGGAGATATTGTCCCAGGTGAAGCTGGGCCCATTTCCCCCAGGAAAGCCCCCACTCCCCACGAGGACCCGAGATGGGGGCCTGACCTCCCTCCGTGGCCAAGACCTGAGAGGAGGCACCACCTCTGGAGAGGGAACCCCTTCTTCTCTGAGGCCCCTCACCCCACCCCACCCCTTGGCCCCAAGGGAGGGGACTCGGCAGATAGAGACCGGAGTCTAAAGCACCATCTCTTGGGCAGACAGCGGGACCTACGGCAAGATCTGGGAGGGCAGCACCAGGTGCAACATTGAGAACTTCACCTTCCACAAGGTCCTGGGCAAAGGCAGCTTTGGAAAGGTAAGGGGCCGTTGGGCCTTGGGGCAGCTCAGGGGACCTGGGCCCAGCAAGGGCACCTGTATCCCCACCCTACCTGGCTTCTTCCTGATGGGGTGGGGTTGTGGTACCCTGGCCCTTTGGCCTGGCTTTCTCCTGCTCAGCATCCTGCCTGCCCATCAGGTGCTGCTCGCAGAGTTGAAGAGCAAAAAGGAGTTCTTTGCTATCAAGGCCCTCAAGAAGGATGTGGTGCTGATCGATGATGATGTGGAGTGCACCATGGTGGAGAAGCGGGTGCTGGCACTCGCCTGGGAGAATCCCTTTCTCACCCACCTCTTCTGCACGTTCCAGACCAAGGTGCCCGGCTCTCCCACTGTTATTGCCTCTGGAGCCACAGCCCCTCCCTCAGCCCCCCGGGGCAGGGCCACGTCCCCCCTGCCCCCGGGTCCTCCAGGGCAAAGAGGTGTCCCCTACTTCCTGTTGGGGCTTGCCCTCGGTGGCTCTCAGTAGAGAGCCTTCTGCCCTTTGCTGTGCCCCTATTCACCCCTCTTCCGACCGCAGGACCACCTGTTCTTTGTGATGGAGTTCCTCAATGGGGGGGACCTGATGTACCACATCCAGGACAAAGGCCGCTTCGAGCTCTACCGTGCCATGTATGTGAGGGCCCTGTTGCGGGGGGGGAGCGCACTGCTGGTCTACCGTTTGTTCCTTCTTCCCTCTCCCCGGAGAAGTCAGCCTGGGCTAGAGCTGGGGATGGGGAGACTTGGGGTAGCTGGGACTGTCCCCAGCATATGGGAAGCCATGGATGGTGAGTGAGTGGCTAGTGTCACAACACAGACGTGCCAGGGTCCTGTCCCCTCCCTGAGCCTGGGCCTGGGCAGCCTTGCAGATGGTGATGCTGTACAACACAGGACCCTGGTGTGTGGCCCCCAGACGGGCATGTACCCCCCAACTGTGTGTGTGTGCACATATGTTTATCTGTATAAAGGTGTACGCTCTTAGGACAGAGCATTGTCTCATTTGGAGCTTTTCCTTCATCATTTTCTTTTTAGCCTTGTTTGCCAGCCTGTTCCTGCCTGATACAGGCCCAGGTTGTCCATGGAGTTATTTGCAGCATTTCCTGACCCTGGGGGCGGGGATGGGGGCCCAGGGAGAAGCAGGAACTGGTCATAGAAATCCCAGAACACTTTGTCTCTCTCTGTCCTCCAGGTTTTATGCAGCCGAGATAGTCTGTGGACTACAGTTTCTGCACAGCAAAGGGATCATTTACAGGTGCGGGGGTGGGGGGGCGTGTATTGGGGGGGTTTTAGGAGGGAAAGCTCCAACCCCATCATATCCCCCAAAATGCTCTGCGTGAGGCCCAGTCCAGCCATGGCCCCATCTCCACTCGGAGTCAGGCTTTAGTTGGGTATTTGCCTAAGCCTCCTACTCCATTGCTCGGATTCCTGTGGCCCCTCTGCTGAGGCTGGCCCAGCACCAGGGACTGGGAGCTCGTTGCCCATACTTGGCGCCATTGGTGGGAGCGCGGAACTGCCTGGGACGCCGTCTCCCTTCCTGGGAGCGATTAATCTTGCTCCCAAGCCCCATCTGAGCTGTCAGTAGGGCCGGCTTCCATCAGTTCTCGCTCAATAAATGACAGTCCCATCCTGCAGTGAATGAGTAGGGACCCGATCAATAAGGCTGATGCTGAGCTCTGGGCACTGGTGTGGGACAAAGCCAAGATGCCTTGTCAAGGGGAAATGGAACCCATGGGACAGTGTGGATCAAATGTTGGCGCTTGGGTTTGAGAAGGTGCTGGGGGGAGCCTCACACCGTAGTGTGCTTGCCCGTGCCTAGGACCGCTCTGGGGTGGGCCTGGTTACCGAGGTTAGTGAAGATGGACTTCTGCTGTTTGCCCTTTTCTAGTACTCCATGTGCATCAATTATCTACTGAAACCACAAACTGTATAAAACAGACCTGGTCCCTGCCCTTGTGGAGTCAGGCAAACCCGAGCCCAGGGCCATGTCCGCGGCTGACCGCTAACTAGGTGACCCTGAGCGAGTGACGCCACCTCTCTGATCTTCAGTGTGGGCTTTAGGAAGTCAGGTGGTGTGTATTCGGCACGTGGCACACCAGCAGGTGTTTTGCAGGAAACACCTGTTTTTAGCACCTCTTTCTCCTTTGGCTTCCTTTTCTCTTCCTCATTCCCTTGTTCCCTGGGGGAGGTCCTAGGCTTACAGGGTTGGAAATGGAGACATGGGGGCTGGGAGGAGAGGAGGGGAATTGGCCCCCGGTGACTCCCTCTCCTGCCCCCTCTCAGGGACCTCAAGTTGGACAACGTGATGCTGGACCAGGATGGCCACATCAAGATTGCCGACTTTGGGATGTGCAAGGAGAACATATTCGGGGACAAACAGGCTAGCACCTTCTGTGGCACTCCTGACTACATCGCCCCTGAGGTGAGTGGGCATCCTCCCGGCCACCAGCCCGCTCAGATACCTTGTCCCAAGAGGGTGGGAGACAGTCCCGAGCCACAGGTGGGAGGATGAGGAAGCCTGGCCAGGCCTCCTGCTCGGGGGCTCCTCTCAGCTCCGGCCCCCCTTCTCCTGCCCCAGATCCTGCAGGGCCTGAAGTACTCATTCTCCGTGGACTGGTGGTCCTTTGGAGTCCTTCTCTACGAGATGCTCATTGGTCAGTCCCCCTTCCATGGTGACGATGAGGACGAACTCTTTGAGTCCATCCGTGTGGACACACCGCATTATCCCCGCTGGATCACCAAGGAGTCCAAGGACATCCTGGAGAAGGTGGGAGACTCTGGGCCAGGCTGGCTGGGTCAGGGCCCAGCAGACATGCGGGTCATAGGTAGGCCAGGAGCCCCTCGTCTCTGGAATGGCAGCCTCACTGATGCTCTGGTCCTAACACACTGGGGGTATTGCTCGCTCTCCACGTTCCCAAGAGCTCCTGAGTCCACCATGCCGAATCAGCCTGGTACAATGATTATGAGCTTAGGGTCAGGAGACAGACCTGAAGCTAAACTCTGAGTCTGTCTCCTTATCTGCCAAATGGAGGCTGTGGGAGAACCTGCCTTACAGAGTTTTGGGGAAGGGAACATAAACGTGTGGTACTCGGGTCTGTGCTAGGCAGATCGTGAACACCCGGTAAACACCACTGCTTTTGCTCACAGGCCCACGGCAGAAAGTCCCGGCAGGCCTCCTGCATGGCCTGTTATGTCTGGGGGACCCAGGAGGGTAGCAGGCCAGAGAGGACCCTCTCAGGTCCAGAGGCCCTGGGCTGGGCTACAGGGCTGGGCTAGGCCCGCCTGGACACCCCTGGGCCTGCTTGGGGTTCGCTGAGGCTCTGGATTTCCCGACGTCCTTGGGGCTAACCAGGGCCCCTGCTGGGTTGCAGCTGCTTGAAAGGGATACAACCAAGAGGCTGGGAGTGAATGGGAACATCAAAATCCACCCCTTCTTCAAGACCATCAACTGGACTCTGCTGGAGAAACGGGCCGTGGAGCCGCCCTTCAAGCCCAAAGTGGTAGGTGATCCCACTCCTGTGGGGGCCACCCACTTGCTGTTGCCCTCCACTGCCTTCCAGGCCCTGCCTCTCCTCTTGCTTCATTTGCATGTTTTCCTCCTCTCCATTCTTCCAGCAAGCCTGCTTCCCTGGCAGCCCCGGCACCTTCTGTCTCTGCCTCTACCTTTGTGTTCTCTCCGCACAACCCCCCTCAGTCAGTCAGTCAGTCAGTCAGTCAACAAACAGTGGGAACTGTAGATCCAGCCACCCATCAGTAGACCGTCTGCAGGGGACTATGCTTCGGGAATCAGAGTTAAGGCCTCTCCCTCCCTCCATCCACCCAATCCATCTTCCAGTACATCTTGGAAATGCTGAGTGTTGGGTGCAAAGCACAGAGCAGGAGGCCCAGAGCCAGAGGAGCTCCAGCTCCTCAGAGAGATAAGAAGCTTGCGCACTGATGATTGTTTATGATATAAGACAACAATGCAAGAACTGTCACAAGACCACACATGATCAGTTGTCACCGGGGGAGTCTGTCAGCAGGAGCCCAGATGCAAAGAACGGAGCGGGGCTGAGAAGAAGCGGGATCTGGGCGGGGCGGGGAGGGCAGCTGGGGGGCGTTCCAGATGGAGGAGGGATGTTCCCACAGAGGCCCGGAATCTACAGAGGAGCCAGCAGGAGAGCAGAGGCAGGTTGGGGCCAGAATTCTCAGATAAGGAGTTGGACTCCATGGCCCTTCTCTGACCGCAGCTCTTCCCTCTGGCTTTCTCTCTGTCAGGACCCCCCGGCAGCTTGTGTAATGTGCCCCGAATTGTCCCTTGAGGCCGGAGAGCTTCCCCAGCTCCAGGGAGCTGAAATTCGGGGGCCTCCTGGGCTGGGCACCTTATTACTGGGCCAGGCTGGCTGGAGGAAAATCACACAGTCTGCTCGCAGTTTCTTGCTTTTGATAGAAAGAGGGGTAGATTTCTTTCTCTGCACCAAGAAGCACAGGGCAGGTGTGTGGGTCCATGGGAAATGGTCGGGGGCCTAGGGTGAGCTGTCCGAGGGGACCTCCACACCAGGAGTGCACACGCCGGGAAATGGGCCCAAAGCTGCCAGTTTTCAAAAGAAGCCAGAAATCTGGATTTTTACGTCAAATTGCCCAATTTTAAAGTAACTGGCTCCAATCTCATTAAAACCCAGTGCCAGTCAAAATGATTGTACCTGCCTGCTTAGTTTGGCCTAAAGGCCACCGGCCTGAGATCTCTTCTATTCCCATTTCATTGTATCCTCAGAAGCAGAGAGTTGGCAAACTTTTCCTGGAACAGTCTGATGGTACATATTTTAGGCTTTGCAGGCCAGACGGTCTCAATAAAGCAGCCATAGAAAATATGTCAATGAATGGGTATAGTTTTGTATGAATAAAACTTCACTTATGGACACTGGAATTTGGGTTTCATCTCATGTTTACATGTCATAAAATATTAATCTCCTTTTTGATTTTTTTCCCTAAGCACTAAAAGTGTGAAATCTGTTCTTACAGCTCTTGGGGCCTATAAAAACAGGTGGTGGGTGGGGTTTGCTCATGGGCTGTAGTTTGCTGGAGTCCCGTTCAGGATGATGCCACCTCTCCTTATCCAGGCCCAGGGCTCTTTGTTGGCTTCCTTCATCCCCTTGGGGGGATGATCCACTGTCCAGCTGGGCTCCTCTTAGGCTGTTAGGAGAGACTCCTTTTCTGTACTCGCCCTCTCTCTTTTTTTTTTTTTAATTCAAGTTAGTTAACATATAGTGTATTATTAGTTTTAGGGTAGAGTTTAGTGATTCATCAGTTGCGTATAACACCCAGTGCTCCTCACATCGCGAGCCCTCCTTCATGCCCATCACCCCGTTACTCCATGCCCCCCACCAGCCTCCCCTCCAGCAACCTTCAGTTTGTTCCCTAGAGTTAAGAGTCTCTTATGGTTTGTCTCTCTTTCTGTTCTTAATAAGGCCAGCTCTGGCCTGGCCCAGCACCACAGGGATTTTGAGGTGTGTGGGAGGCAGTCTCGGGAACTTGGGGACCTTTGGAGGGCCGCCCCTTGGGTCCCGCTCATGTGCCACTTCCCTCTGCCCGCAGAAGTCCCCTGGAGACTACAGCAACTTCGACCAAGAGTTCCTGAACGAGAAGGCACGTCTCTCCTACACTGACAAGAACCTCATCGACTCCATGGACCAAACAGCATTCGCTGGCTTCTCCTTTGTGAACCCCAAATTTGAGAGATTCCTGGAAAAGTGAGGATTCCAGACATGCCCCCCAGCCCAGCCCAGCCGGGGAGCCTGGGTCAGCCAGCATGGCCTGCCCACACAGCCTGGACAGAGCAGGCTGGGCGGCGTCCCCCTTCATCGGCACCTGCCCGCCTCCCACAGTTAGCAACAGTGTGATTGTCTGGTTCCTGCTGCAGCCGCTGCCTGGCCCCCAAGAGGGGCCTCAGCTCCTGTCTGACTGGGCCCTTATGGTACTTCTGTGAACTGTGTGTGAATTTGCTTTTCCTCTGCCGTCAGAGGGAAATTGTAAATCCTGTGTTTCATTACTTGAATGTAGTTATCTATTGAAAAAATATATTATATATATATACACACACACACATATATATAATAGGCTGTATATATTGCTCAGTAGAGAAGAAACGTATGGGGGACTGGTGATGTGTTGATTTTTTTTTTTTTTTAAAGATTTTATTTATTTATTTGAGACAGAGAGAATGAGAGACAGAGAGCATGAGAGGGAGGAGGGTCAGAGGGAGAAGCAGGCTCCCTGCCGAGCAGGGAGCCCGATGCGGGACTCGATCCCGGGACTCCAGGATCATGACCTGAGCCGAAGGCAGTTGCTTAACCGACTGAGCCACCCAGGCGCCCTATTTATTTATTTTTGAAGATTTTATTTATTTATTTGACAGAGAATGAGAGAGAGAGCACATGAGAGGGGGGAGGGTCAGAGGGAGAAGCAGACTCCCTGCCGAGCAGGGAGCCCAATGTGTGACTCGATCCCCAGACTCCAGGATCATGACCTGAGCCGAAGGCAGTCGCTTAACCAACTGAGCCACCCAGGCGCCCCGATGTGTTGATTTTTTAAAATATATATATATACACACATATACACAAACACACATATATATATCAGAACAAAAAAACAAAAAAGGATCACAAACTGTTTGGACCGCCAGGTTCTTTTATCTGTGTGTCTAAATAAACACCGAATGGTACTGACCTGGCTGTCGGGACACGGCTGTCCCAGGAAGCTGCTCCCACCTCTGGCAGCCCTGTCCTGGAAGCCGAGTGAGCTCTTAGCGACAGACACAGACCCCTGGGTTTTCATGCAAATGTGTTTGTATTTATGGGTTTCCTGTGGCTCTGGGGCCCTGGGCCTGAGGAAGAAGGCTTTTCTGGGTGGCTGAAGGGATCCCTGAGTGTGTCTGTGGGGCGATGGATGGGAGGAGGTGGGCCCAGATGCAGACAGTGTGTCAGGAGAGTGCGGGCAGAGAGGCGTGAGCAGAGGCTCGGAGGCTGGCCCAGACTGGGGAAGAGGACAGGGAAGAGGAAGGAAATAGAGCTCAGGCCTCAGGCCCATCTGGATTCAAATCCCAGAGTAGCCAAAAGACGTGGGCATGTCAGTCGTCTTAAGCCTCAGCTTCCTCATCTGTAAAATGGGGACAAGGCAAGGTGATGCTAGATGGAACTCCACTTCTCATTGTATGTATCCCTGTCCCTGCCACAGAAGAGCCTGTGTTAGAGTTCTAGAATCTACTTCTCAAGAGTCCTTGCTACCTGGGGAAGGGGAGGGGAGCAGGGAGGGAGAAGAGGATGAGAAAATGCTGAGTGGCTGTGTCGAGGCTGAGGGCCATGCTCCAGTGTGCCCGCGGTGCAGTGAGGACAGGGGCTCCAGGAGTCAGAGGTGGCGGCCCTGACCCCTGAGCCTGGGCAGCTGTCCCTTCCCACCACCTCAGGGTCTCCTACTCTCTGGCTCCCCCTCCCTCTGTTCCCCTGCTCTCCAGGGTCCAGCCCCTCTGGGCCAGCCCCTGGCCCCCCAGCCCTAGAGGTGGGCCAAGTGCCCCGGCACCTGATTGGCTGGCCCTGACAGCCAGCAGCAGACTTCCAGCAAGTTCATTTTTCTGGGCTGAGGTACAAGTTTCCAAGGCTGGAGAGAGGTGGGACGAGGTGGGGCTGGTGCTGGCCAGGGGAGGGGGCTGTGGGGATGGGCGGGGCAAACTCCCTAGACAGGCTAAAGTCCCCCTCCCCTCTCCATCCACCAGCCATCCTCTTCAGGAAACACTCTGGTTGAATCCCTGCTCTGCTCTACGGCAGGGAAGAAAAGCCCGGAAGTGAGGCTTGGTCCCTTGGGCTCACAGTCAGGTGGGGGAGCCAGCAGGGCATGGGATGTGCTGGGGCACCCCTGTCCCCGACACGGGCGCCAAGAGCTCCCCTGGGGCTGTCCAGAGTGGGTTTAGAACAAAATACGGTTGGTTGGTGTTTGAATTCCAAGGCTCTCCCCATTGTCCGTCAGCTCCAAGGCAGAGCCTTGCACCGAGAACCCCAGCTTCCTCCTGTGTGGAGAGGGGTAAGTGGAGGGTGGCAGGGAGAACATGGTGCCCAGAGTCAGGAGCCTGGAGTTTGAGTTTCCACTCTGCCATCCACAAGTTTTTTTTTTTTTTTTTTTAAAGATTTTATTTATTTATTTGAGACAGAGAGAATGAGAGACAGCATGAGAGGGAGGAGGGCCAGAGGGAGAAGCAGACTCCCTGCTGAGCAGGGAGCCCAATGCGGGACTCGATCCCGGGACTCCAGGATCATGACCTGAGCCGAAGGCAGTTGCTTAACCAACTGAGCCACCCAGGCGCCCCATCCACAAGTTTTTTCACTGGGACTCAATCCCCTCATCTATAAAATGAGACAATCCTGCTGCTTGGAGGAGCTCCTGGTTCTGGGGATCCCCTTAAGGATGGATGCTGGTCCCCCATGGTGCCAGGCAAAGCCCAAGAAAGGGCAGGGGCTGGGCCTGTGAGGCCCACCTCAAGCAGCCGGGGGACGGCGACAGGGAAGCAGCCGCCGGGATGCTGCCCAGCTGCCTGGGAGGCTGGAGGCTGAGTGCCTCCGGGCCTGTTCTCAGAGCTGGGGAGGTGCCAGGCCTGACCCAACGGCCTCAGGAAATGCCTCTCGTGGCTGGGCCCCGAGCCACATTTTCCCTGGAATCTGGGGGTCCTCTAGAAGCAGGCAGGCTCCTCCCCCCCACCTACCAAGCAGGTGTGCAAACAGCAGAGCCTTCGGCCCCCACGGCCAGGTCCAGGTGGAGCACTGTGCCCACTGCACACCAGGCCCCGCCGTCAGAGCTGGGCAGGGTAACACGGATGCAAGAGGGCTGGGGGGCAGGAGCATGGGCTCTGCTGTCAGATGGTTCTGGGTTCAAATCCCTAGTGTCCCTAGTTGGTGACCTCAGTGAGTGACAACCTCCCAGAGCTTCAGCTTCCTTTTCTGTCAAATGGGGATAACCGTGCCGCTGTGTGTGGGAGAGGATGAGGTTTGTAAGTGTACCCCATGGACACACAAATATGCTCCGTAATCAGCAGCCACTGTGACTCCATCCCCTCAACAGGATGAAACATGCTCAGGACGGAAGGCCTGCCAGCCGGGCTTCTCACCGGACTACGGGGGTGGGGGGACCACTTGGCAGTTTGGATGAAAACCTACGAGGCACCTGTCCCCTGTCCCAGCCATTCCCCCTTCTTAGGCAGAGCTGTGCAGAGGACCCTCACCCACAGGCCCCAGGAGGCTGGCCCAGGATGCCCGCCATTGCATAGATGAATTGGGAAGTAAGCAGAAAGCCCAGCAGTAGGGGAGCTGACTGGATACCAGCAAGGCCGAGGGACCAAAACGAGCAAGTTAGAGAGAAAGGTTCAGAATGATTCCACCCTGTAGTTCCATGTGCCAGCTTAGGAAGGCACGCAGAGGTCCGGAAGCAAAGGGCGGGACTACAGAGAGGGGTGAATGAGTGAATGAGTGAATGAATGACCACGCAAGTCCCTGTAAGGCAGTGGATCCCAATCCGGTGTACTTCGCGTGCCGATGAGACATGGCCACCATGCCAAGTTCCAAGCAGCAGGTCTCAGTGCTGGCGGCACGTTGGAACCCCCATGCCTGGGCTGCCTCTGGTCTAATAAAACGGTGATCTCCGGAGGAGGACAGGGCATCAGTATTTTCAGAGCTCGCCGGAGGGTCCAAGCTGCATCGGGATCGAGAGCCAGGAACCTGCATTTTGCCCGGTCATCCAAGTGAAGTCAGGAAACGCTGCGCTGGACAGGCCACACCCTGGAAGGCAAAGTCACCAACCAGCCTGTACCTCCCAGACCCCGGGTCCCAGAGGTTCCGGGAGAGAAGGCCCCGGACTGGCTGGGCTACAGCGCCCTCTGGTGGTCATCCGGCTGGCGGGCGCCGCTGCTGGCTCAGGCCTGGGAGGACCCGCTCTGCACCACATACTGTGTTGTGTTCTTAACCCACCTCTGGGGAAAAGTTAGTCCCTGGGGAAAAGTTCCAGCAAGCAGGTGTTGGAGGACCATTTTGCAGAGGCTCAGGGATGCGAAAGTTATACATCTAGATATCTACCCTGACCTTTAACAGGGTCCCGGGGCTAGTCCATATCTCCAATCCAGTCTCTGGCATTCATCCCAACATTTCGGTCACATTTCCTCAATTTATTCCTTATTAAGGTGTGCACAGCTGATATGAGCTGGGAGGTTTATCGCAGGTTTTAATAGCAGGAAATAAGGAGGTGTGTCGCATTTGCCAAGGCGGGAGGGGCTAGTGGGCTCCAGGACTTCCCTCTGATGCTCTTGGTCAGCAGGCTGGGGGTTTGCCCCTCTGCAACCCACCATGCACCTGCCTCCTCCTTGGCCCCTCCAAGCTGGCTGGGACCTGGCTCCCTCCTGCACCCCGACGGTACCCAGCAGGTGACCTCAGGCTGCCCTGTGTGAGGCTAGAGGCTGGAAATCCCAGTTTTGTTTCCTCTGAGTCCTGACTACCCTCCCAGGCACCTCCTTACCTCCTTGATGCTGGCGAAGGGGAGAGGCACGCAACTGAAAAACGGAACCCGGTAGCAAAGAAGGGGCAAAGGAAGACCCCCCAAAGGTGGGAGCCAGGCCTGAGTCAGTACGGCCCAGGTGAGGCCAGACCTGTGAGGTTTGGGGCGCTGGGCTACTCCCTGGATCTCTCAGATGATCGAATCCAACCCTCGCTAGCTGTAGCCTCAATGATTTGAGCCTTTGGAACTTTAATACCAGTCCCCAAATCAGGCACTTTCAGCGGCCTTAGAAGAACCCCCCAGTTTCTTCTCTTTCCCTGCCGAGAAATACATATTCCGAAAGCCCTGCCGTTAGCCGCCCAGCCCACCTTAAGCAGTATGCAAAGCTCAAAGCCCTCCGGGGAAGGTATTTTCCTTACTCATCCTCTGAGAGGGGCAGGTTAGCTTTCTGTTGATTGCACCTGTGATGGTGGAGCAAGCACTGGGGGGGGGGGGCGGTTTGGGCTCTGTTCCCAAATTCATGCATTCCCTCATAGAACAGGTGCCTACTCTGTGCCAGGAGCTCAACAGGCATCATCTGTAGCTGTCACTCAACAGGGCTGATCTAGCACCCACTGCGTGTGTCTCAAGAGCTCATGAAGGTGACGCTCTGGGTCCAGCACTGCGCTTGACACTTTCCCTGCATCATCAAAGGCAATGAATCCTCACAACAGCCCCAGGAGGAAATGACAGTCCGTTGTGAGGATTCACATCCACAGACTGAGGCTCTAAGAGGTTAAGGACAACTTGCCCAACGGCTCCGGGCTGAGGCTCTGCTGTGATGTTTTCCACAGACACAAGCATTCTCCCAGGCTGGCTCAGGACCTATCAGGGAGAGCGCTCTGGTCCCTCGTCCCAGTCCTCAGCGGCCCCAGGAAGAGGGAAGGTGAGCCCAGTGACGGGCAGAGATAGTGGAGGGCAGCTAGGATGGGGCACAGGCAGGCTGCCTTGGAGCTGGAAGGACCCTCAGGGATCATGGATCGTCAGTGGGGGTCTCTATGGATTCACAATAGAACACGGAGGTAGAGAAGAAAAGGGGCTGGGCCAGGTCACACGGGGAGGCAGAGGCTGGGACAAAGGCAGACCCTCGGAACAGCCAGCTGTGTCCCCAAACCTCCCCCTCCTGTAGGACAGCAGCGTGGCTCCTCCTTTCTGCCCACTTCAGGCTCACCCTAAGCCTGGCACACAGCGGGCGGTCAGTAAACGCTGATGAATGAGCATGGCGCGTCCACTGAGCCCTCGCTAGACCCCCAGCACCATCCTGCGCCTCCCTCTCTGCTCCCTTGGCCCTGCTCTGGTGTGGGGAGGGGCCCAGGGTGACGAGTAGGCACAAGCAGGGAAGCCTGCCAGTCCCGCCTTGTGGACTTAGCAGCGGCGGGTGACCAAAGTCCAGGGACCTCAGAAGACAATGTCCACCAGCTGGTGAGTGGCAGAGGCCCAAAGCCTCAGCTGAGGGCTGGGACCCTGTTCAAGAGCAAGGCAGCTGCGGCTGGCCAGAGTCCAGTACAAACCTGCCATCAATAATACTGGCCAGTCCTCTCCAAGCAGCTTCCTGGGTTTTAAATCATGAATTCAGAAACAATTAAGTGAATTAGGCGCACTTTGCGTCAATAACAAGTTAAAAATAACACACTTCACAAAAGGCTTGCATTGAATCGAAAACGGATTTTGTTAAGCTTAAATGTTCTCGAATGCTCTGTTTGGAAACAAGGTATGTTTCCAAAAAAAAAAAAAAAAAAGATTGTCTTTACACCCTGGCTTAGGTTTGTCGATAGCTGGATATCCAATGCCCCTGTTTTGATCAGGCGAGCAGGTGACCGTGCTGATGACCAACTCATAGGATACAGGTGTGGGGCCCCAGCTGGGTCTACACCTGCCTGCCCATCCCCAGCTGTTCCTCGGCCTCTCGGAGCCTCAGCGTTTCACCTGTAGCTTGTGCGTAACCTGCCCTCCACGGCTGTGAAGCTGCTGCGTGGAAAACTCTTCGTGCAGCTTGGCACGCGGTGACTACTCAGGAAATCTAAGCCCATTGTTCTTACTCTGAGCTCGTGAACATTTTACTCCTTACGTGTTTGTCTCCTAACAATGCTCTGAGTACAAGGCATGGTTGGGCCCTGGCTAATAGTGTCCAGGAATCGTGTAGAAAGGGAGGGGACAGAGTCTCCCTGGGTTGGGAGCGAAGAGCTGCGGCCCACGAGTGAGGAGTGGGCTCCAGACCCGGCAGCAGGGTCCTCGCTCCGCTCCTGCCCTCGCTGTGGGCTCTGGGCCAGGAGCCAGCTCGACAGCAGGAAAATGAGTGTCTAAGAATGGTATGAATGGCGAGTGGGTCTCGTGTAGATTTAAATTATGAAAAAGAAAATTTGAATGTCAAATGCCACCATTCTTGGCTCAAGTTAAAGCCAAATGATATGAAAGGCAGTAATTATCACTGTCGTGAAATTCTGTGGGATGTTAAGGCTGCCGCAGAAAGAACAGCCAGCGCCCAGAGACTTCGCTGCCCTCTCTTATTGGGTCTTACAGCCCACACTAAAGTCTCCCCTCAGCCCTCATGCCCCTCCCCAGCTTGTTCCAGAGGCAGAGCTGGAGACCCTGCCGGAGGTCCCCAAATGCATGTGCTGTGGGTGGCATCCGGGCTGCGGACAGGCTGGTTGCACTGATGTTTCTAGAATATCTACTAAGGTCAGATCCTGTGCTGGGGGCTTGCCTGTACATTTGTGGTCCTGATCGGAGATGAAGGCTGGACTCGATTCATTCTGTGAGCATTCAGTAACTGCTGACTGCATCTCGGGGCCTCTGCAGGGAGCAAGGAACAGGCCTCATGGTCTCTTGGAGGAGGCAGGTGCGGAAGGAGACAATGACCGGGGCTTGGGGTGGGGCGCCCACTGGGCTGTGGGTACACAGAGGACATGCTGGCTCTTCCTGGGAGAGCAGCAGGGACCGGGAAAGGCCTTCTGGAGGAAGAGAGAGACATCTAATCTGGAGACCTATAGAACAAGTAGGTCCCCGCAACACCTACAGTCTGCTTATTGCTGAAATGCAAAGAAGCTGTGGGTCCTTGTTAGCGAGGCTGGGGATGTACATTGGCCCGCTCCCCCTGGAAGGCAATTTGGCACTCTTTGGGAGTACCGAAGACCCAGAGTTTTTGTGCTGGTGAAAGTTGTGGTGGTGACATCGAGAGTCACGGGTGCAAGAATGTGCATTGGCTCGTAGTCTATGGAATACTGAGTTGGACGTAGCCCGAATGTCATCGACAGGAGATGAGATCAGGAGCTGCAGGTGAATTCGGGCAGCAGAATACTGGCTCATCCACTTTCTCTGTGGGAGAAAGCCACGTGCGTCAATGCTGATAAAATCTCAAACCCCTGTTGCAGGCAAAGCACAATGGGGAAGGACGAGTGTGCAGGGTGATGAAATCATGCAGCCCGAGCTCAGGCTGCACTTCTGTGTGAGGTACAAGTCCACAGAGCAGTGGTGGGAATGTTGGACCAGGACCCTGGCCACCACTGGAGGGTAAGGAAGGGCTGGAGGGTACCCGAAGGGCTGTAATGTTTTGCCTCTTAAAGCAAATGTTTTATGTATGTAAGGAAAACCTTTAGAGGTTCATAGAACTCAGTGGACGGTCTGTGGATGCTATTTTAATCTCTGTGCCTATCTTGACGTTCAAAACGTTTCATAACGTTTAAAGGTGTTTTCTAAAGATTATTTATTTGAGAGCGAGAGAGAGAGGGAGGAGGGGCAGAGGGAGAGAAGCATCCTCCCTGCTGAGCACGGGGCCTGCCCTGGGCTGATCTCAAGACCCTGAGATCTTGACCTGAGTGGAAATCAAGAGTCAGACGCTCAACCAACTGAGCCACTGAGGCAGCCCTAGAGGTGTTTTTTAAAGAACAGCTAGGCATTCTGTCTCTTGACCCGACTGCTGGTGACCAGGTATCTCTTTAGAATGATTTGTTAACACTGTATATCTGTTCTATGTGCTTTTCTTGATGGAGGTGACATCTCAGTTTTTAAAAGTTAAAAAGAATGAGCAAGTGAGATGCTAGGTTCAGAGAAACAGTCCCAGGCAGAGGGATGGAAGAGAGCAGAGGCCTGGGAGTTGGGCAGAGCCCTGTATATGCAGGGCCCAGGGCTACTTGGTCTTCTGAGTGGCAGCCCTGCTCCCAGCCCCCGCCTACCTGTGGTGGGGCCCTCTGCTCCCCAGCTGCCAAAAGGGCCAGGCCTGATTCAGCCCCAAGCCTGCACGAGGCTGGCTGGAAGGTGAGCTCTCCGAGAGGGACACCCACTGGAGGTAAGGGGATGGCTTCGAGAAGTGGTTCAACCAGCATCTGCTGGGTGTGTGGCCTGCAGGTGGGGGTTACTGGGAGCCTGGCATTTCTTGGCGTGGGGGGTGGCTGTGCTAATGGGGAAGGGCAGGCAGGAGAGGGCAGAGCGGCCCTGGGCGGAGGCGCAGAGGAGTACTCCACATGGTTCCACTGGTGGCTGTCTTTAGGAGCTCGGTAGGTTTTCCCGGACTTTTGGAAGGTTGGGGGAGACTCAGCACGTGCAAGGGTGATTGCAAAATTGCATTACTCTGGAGGAAGCCAAAAACAAGCTTCAAGCGGCAAAGGTTGGGTTCTTAAACCTTTGGTGTTCTTTCTGCGTCCGTGACGGGAAGTCAGAGCCTGGGCACGGGGTGGGGACAGCACAGGGGGCAGGTGCACCTGACTGACGTCAGCTGGATGTGCCGTGATTGATCTGACAAGTAATCCTATTAAGAAAATTCTCAGACCTAGAGGAAAGTATAGAGGATTCTGCCCCAGACCCCCCCTCAGACCTCCCTCCCTAGCCCACAGCCTCTTCCTTTTGTCTGTGTTTTTCTGGAGGGACCAGAACCTGCTTCAGAGTGAGGAGCACTTCTCTGCGTCCCTGAACATAGTCTGGGGAGTTGTTTTTAAGCTTCATATGAACAGTATCTGTGTACCGAGGATCCTTCTGCCCCTGGATATCCCCTTGGCATGATTTCAAAATTGATTTTTGCCAAGTGCATTTTTTCTTTCTGTGAGCGCTTTGAAATTCACATACCATACAATCCACCCATGTAAGGTGTACAATTTAGTGGTTTTCAGTGTGTTCATGGAGTTGTGTGACCATCACCACAATCCATGTTAGAACCATTTCATCACCCAAAAAGATACCCCATATCCTTTAACCACTACCCCCAATTCTCCCATACCCCAACTCTAGACAGCTACTAATCTACTTTCTGACAATTGATTTGCCTATTCAGGACATTTAAAATAAATAGAATCATGCAATATATAATCTTCTGGTTAAAGCATTCCTTTTCGTGGTTGTATATTCCATCATACAAACTTAGCACCATTCATTTATCCAAATAAATGATATGGAATCCTGCTTTCAGCCAAGATGGGGTAAAGGGGCTGGATTTACCTTTCTGCCTGAAAAAAACCTTAAAAAAACAAGATAAAATCAATGAAGCAACAGTTCTCAAGATGCTGGGCATCAAGCAATGAAGGTTAGTACTCCCTGGAGATGGGGAACAAAGGAGGTGAACCCTGTGATTGCCATCACTTTATTGCCCGCAGACAGTCTCCAGGCTGAGGATAGAGAGGGAACACAGGTGGGGCCCAAGGGGCTCCCCAAGTTGAGAAGAAGCAGCTGGAAGTTCAGGGAAGCCAAGGTGACTAGAATTCACAGTGTAGCCCACGGAAGATGAGAGAGAGAAGACTGCAGAGCTGCCGAGGATCTTCTCTGAGTACTCAGCTGAGTGCCCATAGCTACAAGCATGTAGGGAAAAGACCCAAGGCTGGCGAAAAGAACCCTCTGCGTGGATTGGAGCTAACGATCCTCAGAACTCACACAGGTTAGGAATAGGGCCTGTTCCTAGAAGCCCAGAATGGGGAACCTCATGATTTGGGGTTTATTATATAGAGTACCCAGAAAGTACATCCTAGAACAAAGCCTGATAATTTTTATGGGAATTAAAAAAAATAACCAACTCAATCAGGTAAAATTCAGGGGCCCCTAGGTGGGCTCAGTCGGTTAAGCGACTGGCTCTTGATTTTGGCTCATGTCATGATCTCAGGGTCATGAGATTGAGCCCCGGATCAGGCTTTTCACTGGTCATGGAGCATGCTTAAGATTCTCTCTCTCCCACTCTCTCTAAAAAAAAAAAAGATGAACCAGAAGATTACACAGGATTTAAGGATTTCACAGTCCAGAACACATCGCCATGATAGAAAGTAATAAATATAATTCCCTTATGAAAGGAAGAAATATAGAGGGGGTGGGGGAGGAAGAGATTTCTCCTAGCCAGAGATCTAAGGAAGGCCATTTTCTAGGTAACCCTCAGAAGCATGAGAATTCAGATATATTTCATTAAGAAAGGCTGCATCTGATTTGTCGTTTATTGACAACTTCTGATGAAAATATTAAATTTCTGGTGAAATATTAAAATTTTTCTTTCTCCTTCACTGCCCCGGCCCCCCTTCTGTTATTCTACTGTGTTTGAGGCAGAAGAGAGGACTGATAAGGGGTGGAGAAGCTGCAGAGTGGAGGAAGATCGTGTTCACCACCAGGATATGGAGATTAGCTATCTGGTGAGAGGGTGAGCGGCCCTGGAAATGATGATGGTGCTTCAGCTTTCTGTGCAGACTTCTCAGTGTGTGGGGGAGGTGAGCAGAAAGATGGAGGACTCTCTGGTGTGGGAGGTTCAGGACCCTGTGGAAAGTCTGATGACCCCAAATTGGATTTAATCTCAGACTTCCAGTGCTCTCTGCGTTTATTTCATCTTGGTCTAGCTAACTCCTTTCGGAGATGTTTAGCCTGCGTTGTCTTTGTGAAGGAAAACCACACGGGAACGGCTTGGGGCCTAGGCTCAATGTCTGTGGAGATCTCCCATCTGTTCACTAGCCAGCTTCCGGAAGCCTTGGGCCTGGAAGGTGAGGACTGGGGCTGGCTCCCCTTTGGATTCCTCTTTGCACAGAACCTGGGCAACGGAAAGCATTCAGTAAAACACTGGAGAAGGAAAGGAAGACGTTCTTCTTCCTGCAAAAGTAAAACTGGAAGTCTTTTCAAGCATGATGACGTGAACGTTCAAGGGCATGTCACTGCACCCCTCCGTGAGGCCTCTAGTCAAACTAGATGCTTACTGTTGCCCAGATAGGCTGTGCCCTCCTCTTGGAAGGCCCTTACCCGCCCCTGGGTTACACACAGCTCACTCTGTCAGAATCCAGTTTGTCCCATAGATGCCGCCTCCTCCCGGAAGTCTCTTCTGATTACACCCCCCACCCCCACCAAGCTCTGGCTTCTTCCTCTTTGGTCCCTGTTCTCTTCCTGGGCCACACTGACTTGTGTGTTCCTCAGCCCTTAAGTGTTCAGGCAGCCGCCCAGACGGGGGAGGGGTAGGAGGCAGAAGAGGAAGTGGGAGACAACCAAGAGAAGCTAGGCTGGAGCTGGGGCTTGGACAGCGCGGGGGAGATGATTTCAAATGAGGCTGGAAGGGGGGCAGGAGGAGGCCATTCAGGGCCTCAGCCAGCATCTGGGCCTCATCCAGTGGGAGCCGTGGGAAGGGGGCCGTTGAACAAGAGAGTGCTTGTGCCAGGTTCTAGAAGGTTCCTTGGGCTGCCACACAGAGAATGAGCTGGGGGCATGGAAGGAGGTCAAGAGGCAGCTGGAGGCCGCTGACTGTCACCTGGACAGGGAGAGGTAATGGAGGTCTGGACCAGGATGAGGCAGGAGGTGGCACGTTGGGGTCACTTAGGAAGTCAACTCAAGAGGACCTGGAGTTAGTGGGGGAGAGCCTTCTGCAGTCTCACGGGAAGGGGCTGGGGGAGCTGCCTGAAAGCTTCCTCTTTGTTCCAGCATGTCTGTTGCAGTTTCGGTGCCGTGTGACTGCCAGGAGGCGGTGCTGCAACCCGGGGTCTCTGGTCCATGAGTCCATCCCTCCCTGGCCCTGCAGGTGGGGGCGCAGGTTGCTCCCCTCGCAACGCAACCCGGACCTCTGCGGATGGCCAGACCGGCTAGCTGCTGAGCTGGTGTCCTTGAGATCAGCTAGCGTGAAATTCCAGGTGGGGTCCAAACTTTAGACAACCCCCCCCCCAACCCAACTCCTGCCGTCCTGGACCCTGGCTTGTCTCCAAATACCCTCTCGTGGGGATAAAGCTTCTCATCCAGTTCTGAGTTGGGTGGTGGTTCCGCCAGCCTCTTGAGCATGGAGCAGTAGCGGTAGAAGCCTCCTGAATTTAAGGCGTGGCGTACGGACGGGAAGTTTTTGTTAAAACTCTGGTCAGCTGCCCCCCACCCGCCACCCCTGCTGCGAAAAGATGTGACAAGCGTATTTATCGAATGCTCAGATCTGGAGTCGCCGACCAGAGCATACAGACGGGTCACGTATAACTCGTGTACCAATAAACTCCCTCTCGGTGCAGGGATGGAGACTCAGGCCCGAGCAGCTGGTACGCTGTGAACTTGGCCGATGTGGAGGCTGCTACGCACTGGACCACATCCCTCCTACACTCCTAGGTTGAAGCCCTAAGCCCCCAGTGTGGCTGGGTTTGGGGATGGAGCCTCCAAGAAGGGGAGTGAGGTTAAGTGAGGCTAGAAGCATGGGACCCTGACCCCACAGGATTGGCGCCCTTAGGGAAGAGACCGCAGGGGCACGCTCACAGAGGGAAGCAGGCCACATCTACAGGCCACCATACTGCCCCTCGCAGAAACCGGCTGGCATGTCCATCTGGGGCCTCCCAGCCTCCAGAACTGTGAGAACTTCGTTTCCGTTGTGTAAGCCCCAAGCCCGAGGCATCTTGTGGTGGCGGCCCGAGCTGACGGACACACAGGGGCCTGGGCTCCCTGCCGCTGACACTGTCCCTCTCAGGTCCCAGAGGGGCTGGGAGCAGGACACCTCCCGGGTCAGGCCCAGGCCATAGGGCCAGTCGCAGGACGCTCAACCCTGAGGACAGCCCTGGAAAGCTCCCCCAGCCTTTCCGGCCGGACCCAAGGCTCACTCTTGTCACGACTGTGCCTGGCCTAGAGCGTGTCGGCAGGGACCCGCACGTGCATGCCCTGTGCGCCCAGCCTGGGCCACAAGCAGCCGCTGCCTCGGCCTCTTGGCAGCACCCAACTCGGGGGAAACTTTCTTTCTCTTGCCCTAGGGGCCGTGTCTGGGTGACCCCTTTCTCTGGAGTGGACAGTGGGAGCAGGAGACCTGGCCTGGGGGGCCTCACTGGGCTGCCACTTGGGGCAGGGGAAGGAGCCTTAGGATTGTGCCTTCTTCCCACTTCCTGTACTTTTATTTTCCGTGATCTGTACTTCCAATCCACAGATCCACAACCCCCAGATTCCCGAGGGTCAGTGATTTCTGGAATCCTGCCCAGGGCACTTGCCCAGTGTCCCCTTGATCTCCTATTACCTCTCTCCATTCCCAGAGGGGGACAGAGGGCACAAGGGAGCCCCAGGCAGGCCATCCTCTTGGGGGTGGGGTGTAGCTGGAGCCTGCCTCTGAAATGCTTCAGTTATTAAAGTAATACCTTCCAAAACCCTGGAGCCTGGGAAGCAGGAGAGGCTGTTTGAGGTCGTGGTTTTTCTTGTAATGGGACCTGAGTCCCTACCTACAATACGCCATCTGGTAGGGAATCTTCGGAGGGCTCCCTGCTCGGCAAGAAGCCTGCTTCTCCCTCTCCCATTCCCCCTGCTTGTGTTACTGCTCTCGCTGTCTCTCTCTCTGTCAAATAAATAAATAAAATCTTTAAAAAAAAAGAAATAAAAAATAAAAGGGCATTAATCCCGTCCTGAGAGCCCCACCCTCATGACCTTATTGAGTTGTAATTACCTCTAAAACTCCCCACCTCCAAATACCGTCACCCTGGGGATTATCAGAGTTTCAACATACACATTTTGAGGGGACACAAACAACCGAATAATAAAAAGAAAAATGACCCACAAATGTTGGCGGTGAAGATGTAGACGAAGTGGGCCCCTCACGCGTTGCCAGCGGGAATGCAAAAGGGTGCAGCCACCAAACCGGTCCTCAAAAAGTTAAACAGAGGGTCACCGGCAATTCCACTCCTAAATATATAGAATCTAGTTTATATATAAATCTACCGTTAGGGAAGTGAAAACCCCCCACCACAAATACTTACAGCAGCATTATTTCTAACAGCCGGAAGGGGGAAGCAACTCACGCGTCCACTAACCGATGGATGGAGCAATAAAATCTGGCCTCGCCGACGACAGAGTAGTAGTTGGCAATAAAAACAAATGGAGCACCGACACACGGGGGACGCCGGCGCGCACGCCAACCGAAAGAAGCCCGAGCAGAAGGCCCCACGGCCTATTGTCGTGCTCACTGGCACGTCCAGAACAGGCGGACGGATTAGCCACCGAGAGCCCACGACAGTGGCCGGGAATGGAGGAGGCCGGTGTGGAGCTGCCCGGTAAGGGCACGGAGTTTCTTTCGGGATGGACGTGTCCTGCAGTTCACCGTGGTGATGGCCGCGCGACTCCGTCCATGTGCTGAGAGCCCCCGCACGGTGCCCGGAGGTGGGCGGCTTCTAGCCCGAGGCCCCAGCTCTGCAGGCAGAGCCTGTGCTCCCCGAGTCCGCGTCCATGGCTTCGGAGCCCAGCTCCCCGGCCCAGGGCCGACGGGGTTACTCCTGCGCCCCTTCCTGCGTCCTCGCGGCAGCCTTCCGAGGTGCCGCCAGCCCATTTCATAGATGAGGAAACTGAGGTTTGGGGAGATGAGCCCCGGGGGGAGCAGAACACTGGCAGGGCTTCGGCCAGGCTTTGTCACCCTTGGTCAGGCTCTGCGAGTTGCAGCCTCCTTCGAGGTTGGGGACTGTGGAAAGGACCCCCCCGTGCCCCCTCCAGCCATGTCATGTGGTGACTGTGTGGTGTGAGGTAATGGGGTCCCCCGCCTCCGCCAGCTGGGTGGGGAGGACCTTTCACTGGGACCCGGAGTGTGTCCTGCGGCAGGTGTGGGGCCGGCTGACCTCAGCCGGTACCGGGCAGCGTCGTACCAGGCGGTGCGGTACCAGGCATGGCCACCAGGTGGCGCACCCACCGCCGCTGTGCATTTCCTCATTCTATGGTTTTACTGTTCTTAGTTGGATTATACAAGAAGGGGTATTAGAATTGTGTCAGGACCCAGAGCTCTGGCTGTGAACTGTCCTCCCCTCTACCTCACTTTCCCATGCAGGAAGAGCGGGCTTGACAACTGCTCCCCAGCCCCACGTGGGCCTTGTGCGGCGCCTGGCACCCGCCTCGACCTCCCCGCCTAGCGCTGGTCACCTCCAGCTAATGCTAGCAGGCTGGGAAGCCCTGGCCCCGAGCTGGACAACAGGCCAGCCCTGCTCTTGGCTCCTTCTGGAACTGGTGGTGTTGAAGGCGGACATGGCCCCCAGCACAGCCACACCAGGCTGAGGGGCTCTGTGAGGGGCTGTTCACCCTCTGTGGGTTTGACTGGTTCATACTGCTGGAGCGGATAGCTGGACGGGCAAGCGGGCATGTCTACAAATGCGTCTCCTCCTCCCCAAGGGCGCTAATTTCCTGGGGCCCCCCCCCACCAGTGGCCGGGAGCATCCAGTCTTTCCCCAGCGTTGGTGTGTCCTGGGCCGGGTTCTGTGCGTCTGGCCACAAGCGAGGCCTCCGGCGGCGGAGCGCGGCCAGCAGAGGGCGCTAGAATCCTGCGGTCACAGGAGTGAGACCCAGCGGCATCCAGCCCCTCTCGGTGTGACAAGCTCCTGGGCCAGCTGTCAGGTGGGATCCCAGGCAGCAGAGGCAAGGCCCGGGGACCTGCGCCTTAGCAAATCGAGGGGAGGCAGTTCTGCACATGGGATTGAGAACTTCGGGGTGGTGGTGCCGGGCGGGAGCCGGGCCTCCCGGTTCCCCTCGCCCCCCGCCGCTCTGATGCCACCCAACCTGAGGGTCCCCTTCCCCAGGACGGGGACTGCCGTTTCCCTCTGCTCCTCTGAGGTTACTGGTTCGGGAGGCTATGGGGAGGAGCTGGGCCTATAAGCAAATGCACTTCCCTTCCCCGGGGGGGACCTCTGACCACAGGGCGTGGGGCCTTGAGGAAGGGGAGGCGGGGGCCAGCCGGCTGAGGGTGAGGCCAGAGTGGGTTCCAGCCTCTGCGGCCGAAGGTCTCCCGGTGGTGCTTGGGGGGGAGCAGCAGGTCTGGTGGTTGAGGGCAGACGCTGGGCCCAGGGGAGGTGACCGCCCAAGACTCGGAAGTCTCACCTCCGCCTCTTCCAGCACCGGCTGCGTTCTCCTCAAAGAAACACTTCAGGGCCAATTCATTTTTCTCAAAACATACATTTTATCACTCCTCTCCATACATCTTTGAGCACCTTTGCCAGAATTTCAGGAATGTGAAGATTCCCCCCTCTCGATCCCCCTACCCTCCCTAGGCCTTGGCGACAAGGTCCCTCACAGCCTGTGCGATGGCGTCCCTGTCGATGCCAAACATCTTCAGCAGCTCGGCCGGCTTCCCGCTCCTCGGGACCTCGCCCACAGCGAGGCGGGAGACGGTGATGCCAGGCTCGCCCGCTAAGGCAGAGCACACCGCCTCCCCTATGCCGCCTGCGTAAAGGAAAGGAGACGAGTCAGGAGACGCGGCCTCAGGGTGGGCAGTGGGTGCGGCGTCCTCGGCCCTCTGCCAACCCGAGTTCCTTCCCTTGCCCAAGGAGGGCGGACACAGCACATCCATCACCCTTCCCCGTGCCCATAGCCAGAGCAGACATCATCAATCGATCGTGATACTTATGCGTCCTCCTAAGCCCAAATGTGGCCTCTGAATCATTCTGAACCCCAAGCTCTGGGAAGCTGTCCTGGATGAATGAGCATTTGTACCTGACCCCACAGTCTGAGCCCATCTCTTTCCCCGGATCCTGCCCTGGAGGAGGGGCGGTGTGTGCTTGCAGAGGGCTGCTTTGCGAAGGACCCGTAGAAGACAGAAATTCTGCACAACGGACCGAACGCTCAACTATGTCAGGCACACAAGCGCCTTTCTCCTCTTAGCAGCAAAGTCACGATCCTTCTGGGCTCCCAGGGCAGCAGGGGTTCCAAGGAGCCATGCCAGCAGCCGCCAAGTTTGCTGGGTCCCTGGCCAAGCCCGGGGCCAACAGGAGGCCAGGTGCCAGCTGCCGTCCTGGGGCAGGATGGAGGAGGGACGTCCAGCCCTCTGAGGCCCTTTGCCTGTGGCCCTGGGCCCCCAGCCCTTCCCTGACGCGTCTGCCCCTGGCTCTCTGGCCCACGGCCTGTTACCTTCATAGTAATGGTCCTCCACGGTGAGGATCTTGCCTTTGGTAGCACGGGCACTTTCAAGAATGAGATTCCTGTCCAGGGGCTTGATGGTGAAGGGGTCCAACACACGGATGCTGATCTTCTCTGTGAGAGGAGAAAACACAGGGGCGGGGCTGAGGGGGAGGCGCTGGGTGCCATGGGGGTGTCCCAAGAGTTGTCACATAATTAAAAGCCTGGGCCTATACCTATGCTGGGGAGACCAGCTGTCGTTCTGTTCCCATCACCTGGGTAGTGGTGGGCAGCCCCCCCAGTGGCTTGCCCCCTCCCTCTGCTTATCCGCAATGCCCATGTCCTCTAGCATCCTGCACCCACTGATTCTGGAGCGTCTGGTCTCAAAGAGGAGAAATGCCCTTCTCTCTCCCCTCACATCCGGGGCCAGAGGATCTCAGCCTTTGGACCATCAAAGAACACTGCGTGGCCTGGCAGGGGCCCACACAGCTTCACTTCATCTTCCCAGACGCCTTTGAAGATGCAGGGGAAGCCGGAGGACAGTTCCCAGTGTCGGATGTGAGACAGGGCCAGGGGCTCGCCGGAGGAGGGGAGGGGAGCTGCGGCTGCAGGTACAGGGGCCAGGTCGGGCGAGGACCCAGCTGAACGGCCTCAGAAGGACGAGTCCGTCTCTGCCATGCCTCCTCAAGCCCTCCCCCGGGATCTCCAGCCCTGACAGGGCTGGGCCTCCCCTGGCTTCTCTCCAGCTCCCTGGAGCTCTGGACACGTGGCTCCTTCTGCCCGGGCCTCTGCTTATCAGTTCCTACTCGCATCTGAGGTCATTTTCCTAAGGACACCCCTGTCTGCCTTCTCCTTCCTGCTCAGCACGGCTACACCGTGGCGGCCGCTGTGACTCTGTGGAGCTCCTACGTCCCCTACCGTGTCAGTAGCTGACATTTGTGAGCCTGCAATGCTGATGATAATAATAATAATAATGCTAGGTCACATGGATTAAATCCTCAGGACAGCCCTCCTGGGAAGGTGACATTATCTCCACTTTGTGGATGGGGAAACTGAGGCATGGAGATGCTGAATAATCAGTTCAGGCCTCCTGGCAGGCTCTAGGACCGCTGATCGGACCACCGTGCTGGGGCACCTCAACCCCAGGGCCATGGGGCAGGGGCAGGGGCAGGGCCTGTGGCCACCGCAGCCCCAGCTCTCCCCATCACACTGGCCGCACAGTCAAAAGTGCTCAAAAGGTGGTTTCAGTGGGGCGCCTGAGCGGCTCAGTCAGTTAAGCGTCCAACCCTTGATCTCAGAGTCGTGAGTTCAAGCCCTGTGTTGATACAAGGCGCCTTTTATTACTATCAGCATTTAATCGAATGAAATTCCTTCTCACTCCCGAGACCGTGTCCGCCGTTGGCGCCTGATCTAAGACTGGCTGGGTTCCCCCTCACCTTTCTTCAGCAGGTCGGCAGCAGCCAAAGCCTCGTGCAGGGTCACTCCGGCCCCGATCACAGTCACCTGGTCATCCTTGCTCTTCAGGACCACCTGGGGAGGACACCGGGGCTGGTGAGGCTCAGGGACTGGTGGCCGGGGGCGGGCCCTGGCTTCAGACGTGCTTTGGGGTCTCACTGGGGCGTGCGCAGGACTGACCTTGGCTTGCTTGACTTGGAAGTCCTCGTTGTTGTTATAGATGATGGCGTTTTCTGGGCGGCTGGTCCGGATGAAGCAGATGCCCTAGAATGAAACACAGTGACAAAGGATGACAGGACGTGGCTGGCATGCATGGGCAGCCTTGGGGAGTGGATTCTTTCTAGAAAGGCCACTGCTTCTCACTCGCAAACGTCCACCACGCCAGCGTCCCCACCTCATGCCGGCTACCCCCTCACCCCCGGAAAAGGGACAGTCTTGTCCTCTGTAGCGTGCACCCCCTCCGGACACTCGTCCTGAGGGAGAGCAGCCCCGCGGCTTTGCCAGCCCCAAGCCCCACACGGAAAACGGCTTTTCTTTCAGGCAGGCTGGTCTCTCAGTGGGGCTGCACCCCGCACGGTGCTCTGGTCTATGACATTGTGGCTCATAGTTCCCCGCTCATTCTCTGTCTTGGAGAACCCAACTCCGGGAGGAGACAGGCATCAACAGCCAGACAGACACGGGCTGCCAGGATCCTCACGGGCTCAGTGATTGGTCGGCAGCAGAAAGCGTGGCGTGTGTTTTGCGTTTCCTGGTCTAACTTCCACAAGCCACAGGCACCAGCGAGCGGCGAGGTCAGGAGACACCCTGTGGGGCAGTGAACGGCCAGCGCTACGCCGGCATGCTGACCCCCAGCCCCACGTCGCGAACGGCCATGTGACCAACCTTTGTATTGGCTGCTAATTCCACCGCCTTCTCTGTAGACACCCCGTCACTTGGGTAAAAGACCGTTGCAGTGGGGATTGACCGAAACATGGCCAGATCTTCCAGAGCCATCTGAGAGGGCCCATCTTCCCCTGGGGTACGGGACAGGACACAGCGGAAGTAAGCCCCTCACCCATGGAATGGAATCCGGCCCGCCCCCACCCCCCCCAGCCTCCTGGTCCAGAAGCCTGGAGAAGTTACAGGTGCAAGCCTCCTGGCCCCGTTCAACTCACCGATGGACACACCGCAGTGCGAACCACAGAAGTTGACACTGCTCCCAGAGATGGCCGCCATGCGAATCTGATCGAAGGTCCGCGTGAAGAAGGCCCCAAAAGTGCTGCAGAAGGGCACCGTCCTGTTGCGCGTGGCACAGCCCACCGCGACGCTGACCTGGGGAGCAGACGGGGACAGCGTCAGCCCCAAAGAGGAGGGAGAGGGTGGCCGGGGAGCCCAGGAGCTCACGCCCCTCCTGAGGGCTGGGGGATTCAGTCATCCTAGGGACTAAATTCTCCTCTTCCCATGCAGGAGATTCCTGTGCATGCATGGATTCCACAGTCTGTCTGATATCAAACTCCTTTGATTTGAAATGACCCCTTCAAAAATTCTTTAAAATTATATTCCTGGGGATCATTTTTTTCCTAGCAAACAAGGAAGGCCTTTCAGAGAGTAGGCTAGGAGGCTCGGACACAGACGTTCCATCCTTCCCAGGCTTCTGCAAACCCCGTCCCCATCGTCCTCGCCAACCCCAGCCCTCTGTGGAGACCAGGCCTCCCTCTGCACTTCTATGCCTGAGGAAGCTCCAGACCCAAATCCCGGCAGGCCGTGGCTACAAATCAGCTCTGGAACCTGCCCCCTGACGTGAGCCACCTGCTGTGGCCTCCCCAGCCCACACACCGTGCCCATTTAGTCCGAACCCTCCAGCTGCCAAGACCAGAAGCCCCAGAGAGACAAGTTCAAGTACAGCTGGAGAAGGAACTCTGCATATGGTAGGGCCCGGCGGCCTTCAGAGAGAGGAAGCTCTAGGTGCTAGGGGCCTGCAGGCCAGGCTGGGCTCCTTGGCGAGACGACCGTGGCTGCTGGACCCATTATGTTCCAGCCTTGTGACTGGGGCTCCCCACCACCTGGAAGGCCTTTACCCCAAGAGACAGCCCACTGACCACCACACGTGGCCTACAGACAGCACTTCCGGTTTGCACCTGCAGCCCATTCAGCTCTCCTGTCTGTACACTCATCTAGTACGTCTGCTCCCGAGCATCACACATACATGCCTCTCCCTCGCCGCTGCAGTCACTTGAGGTCAGTGCCGGGTCCTAGCTGTTCCTGGGGTCTCCCCGTGCTCGCCTCCAGCACACACTTGGCATTGCCAACATAGCCCAGAGGAGCAGGAGGACTTCAGCCCTGCCCCACACCCATCGGACCTCAGCCCCAGGCTGTGGCTGGCCCTGTGCCCACCTGCCCACCCCTCGCACCCACCATGTTCTGTTCAGCAATGTAGCACTCAATGAAGCGGTCTGGGTGCTCCTTTCTGAAGATGTCTGAGAAGGTGGAATTCTTGGTGTCCCCATCGAGGGCGATGATGCGGTCGTGGGCACGGCCCAGCTTGGCCAGGGCCTGTCCATAGGCCTTGCGGGTGGCTATCTGTGGGGAGGAGAGCATGGGAAGTGCCCTGAGCACTGGGGTAGGCATGTGGCCTGAAGCCTGGGTCAGCCCCTGGAGGTCACAGCTTTTAGGGAGGAAAAGGATTAAAATAAGGGTAGAAAAGGGAAGTTCAACAACACACAGTCCCGGGGAAATGTAAGTTCTGTAAGGTTGCCAGTGGGAACTTTTTTTTTTTTTATTCTTATGTTAATCCCCATACATTACATCATTAGTTTTAGATGAAGTGTTCCATGATTCATTGTTTGTGCACAACACCCAGTGCTCCATGCAGAATGTGCCCTCCTCAATACCCACCACCAGGCTAACCCATCCTCCCACCCCCCTCCCCTCTAGAACCCTCAGTTTGTTTTTCAGAGTCCATCGTCTCTCATGGTTTGTCTACCCCTCCGATTTCCCCCGCTTCATTCTTCCCCTCCCGCTACCTTCTTCTTCTTTTTTTTTTTTCTTAACATATATTGCATTATTTGTTTCAGAGGTACAGATCTGAGATTCAACAGTCTTGCACAATTCACAGCGCTCACCATAGCACGTACCCTCCCCAATGTCTATCACCCAGTCACCCCATCCCTCCCACCCCACCCCCCACTCCAACAACACTCAGTTTGTTTCCTGAGATTAAGAATTCCTCATATCAGTGAGATCATATGATACGTCTTTCTCTTTTTGACTTATTTCACTCAACATAATACCCTCCAGTTCCATCCACGTCGTTGCAAATGCCAGTGGGAACGTCTACACTGGATGTCTCCGAAGTCCCTAGAGGCCCTGATTCCCAGCCCAGCTGTGAGCCACTGGAGCTGCAGAAGATGTTCTAACACCCCTGTGACAGAGGTCTGAGCTCACCCCACCCTGCACAGGAATACAGAGGGCCAGGCAGTCCGCAAGCCTGGTGTGGGTTCATATGGGGGAGGGCCCTGGAGCAGGACAGGCCTGCCTAGGCTCTGCTAGGCCAGACACGGGGCAGTCCTGAGCTCAGACCCAGGGACTCAGGCTACAGGGCCAGAGATAAGGGGATAAGATCAGGTGCTGTGGGCTTTGATCCCAGCGCTGCCAGTAGCTTGCTGTGTGACTGTGGGCCAGTCTCTTGCCCTCTCTGAGCCTCTGCAGGTAAATAATTTCACAGTTGGCTGTCCCCATGGAGGAGACGGCAGGATCAACACCTAGGATTCCTCCTCTCCCTGAACTAATCTCTCCTCTCTCCCTTTCCCAGCCCCCCAGAGACACATCTCGGCCCCAGCCTCAGGGAACCAGAGAATCATGGCCACCCCAGCCAGACCAGAAAAGCAAGGCCCAACTCCGTACCTTCTCCCCAACTTTGTAGCTGGGTGGGCTGGGCATGCGGATGTTGGTGATGTTCACCGAAGGGGCATCCTCTTGTGGAGGAGTCACGAGGATCTTCTTTTTGCTCTGGATCTGGTTGTGTATTTCCTGGACAATCTGATCAGCCATGTTTTTGGGGAGGGGCTTCCCATGCCAAGCCTCCTTATCCTCTATCCCTGCGGGTACGACAGAGGAGGGCAGAGGGCCTGGTAAGACCGTAGCTCCCGAGGATCAGGAAACTGCTCTGTGGGGCTGACTCTCCAACAGTTGAGGGCAAGCCAGGAGGCCTCGGCCAGGGCAGGAATGCTGTGAAGCAGAGTCCTGTGTTGGGTGACCCTGGTCAGATGACCAGGAGTCTGTGTGCCCGGCACCCACTGAACAGCTGCCAGGTCTCCAGGAGCTGGCTCACAGCCAAGTGCGGGGGGGAGGGGGGCATGCATGAGCCTCCGCACCACCTCCCCACCTGCAGGGAGGGACCTGCTGCAGAAATCCTGCTCGGTTTGTTGAATGGGTCAGTCAAGAGGGAGCCTGGCCGTTAGAGGGGAAGCTGAGGCCCAGAGCAGGGTGAGCACTATCCAGGTCCCCCAGTGCACTGGTGTGCAGCAGAATGGCATCCAGGGGCATCCCTCACCACGCTGCCTTGCTGTGTCGGGACCAGCAAGCCCCCTCCTCTGAGGTCACCTCAGCCCAGGCAGAGCCGAGGACTGACTCTCCCACATAGCACCCAGCCCCCCTATAGGCCCCCAGGAGCCCCCAGAAGCTTTGAGGTTTCCAGACCCTACTTGGTGCTAACACCTGAGGCATCCATGCCAGGTGCTGACAATACCCCAGAGTCCTCTCCTCAACATCTGCCCCCTCCCTGGAAGGTTCCGGAGCCATGTACCTTCCCCCACACAGCAGTGCATGTCCTCATTTGCCCCAAGTCCACGTGGGCAGGTGGGCCAGAGGGGGGCGTGTGGCACAGAGAAGCTGGGTCTGCAGTTAGGCCCCATGTGCCTGGGCACGTGCCTGACCCCTTCTAGCCATGTTTTCCCATGTGTAACGGGCTAGGGCTGTCTCCGCCCGAGGGGTTTGGAGTCCAAGGGGCCTGCGTGCTGGGCGGCAGCACCACTCTCAGGCCCAGCCAGGAACCACCTTCCAGACCCTTCAGGGCTCTCTGCCCAACAGGACCTTGGAAGCCCCTTACCACGGTGCGCAGGGTACCCCGCTTACCTCTTCGGGGAGAACCTAGTCTTCCCAGGTTCTCCGGACTCTGTGTCAGCCCTTCCGCTCAAGGCAGACAGCTGGATGCGGTGCAGATGACACCCGAGGAGGGTGTGGGGGACTGTGTCACACCTGTCCTTTCTCCTTACCCGCGGGTCCTCCCGCCCAACCTGGGCTCCAATCCTGGCTCAGCCACGCGGACCGCTGAGTTACCTCATGGGGCACAGCGTCCCCGGCTCCCCCTTCCCCAGCTCAGTGCACTTGGTATAAGGTGCCAAAGGCCTGGCACTTCCCCAGACATGGGACCTCAGAGACGCACCCCCCAGGGAAAACCCCCACCACCTCGGTTGGCCACAGGGCCCAGTGGCAGGGGTCGGGGGGAGAAGGGCGTGAGGACGAACCTGGGAGCCCCCGGCCCTTGAAGGTCTTGGCAATGATGGCCGTTGGCTGGTGCTTGGCCTGGCCGAAGGCTTTGCACAGTTCCTCCACGCTGTGTCCGTCCACGATGACGGTGTGCCAGCTACGGACAGATGGGTGAGAGTGAGCGGCAGGGGCCGGGCCCCCGGGAAGGGCTGCCCTCGCTCTGCCACACGGCTGCGGCCTGGGAAACACTAAAGGGGTGCCTGGGGGGCTCAGTCGGTGAAGCATCTGCCTTCAGCTCAGGTCATGATCCCGGGGTCCTGGGATCGAGCCCCGCATCGGGCTCCCTGCTCAGCGGGAAGCCTGCCTCTCCCTCTCCCTCTGCTGCTCGCCCCACTTGTGCTCTCTGGCTCTCTCTGTCAAATCAATAAATAAAATATTAAAAAAAAAACCAAAAACACTAAAGACTTTGTTTCCACTTTTGGTTTTATTTTTTCTTTATCCTTTTTTAAATTATTTTACTTCCTCCTACTTGCCTCTGAACAGATTTTCTTTCTCTTTCTTAAGATTTTCTTCTCTTTCAAAGCTTGGTTCATTTATTTTCTCTTTTGCTCCTGATCTACTTGTGTTTCCTGAATGCTGCATTGGGGACAATGCCCTGGGTCTGGAATCTGTCTGCTGTTAGATTCTTCAAGAACGTTTTGGCCTGACTTTTGTTTAGGGAACGCATCTGGTCACTCCACAGATGCTGGATGTGAGGTGCTGGAAACATTTATCAAACGGGCCAGGGTGCCTGGGTGGCTCAGTCGGTTAAGCGTCTGCCTTCAGCTCAGGTCATGATCCCAGGGTCCTGGGATTGAGCTCCGCATCGGGCTCCTTGCTCAGCAGGGAGTCTCCCTCTCCCTCTGCCTGCCGCCCCCACTGCTTGTACTCTCACTCTCTCTCAAATAAATAAATAAAATCTTAAAAAAAAGAAAAGAAAAACAAGCCAGGCCACCAAACATGTAAGGGAAGGAGCCGGGGCAGGGCGCACTTTCCCTTTAAGGCAGTCCTTTCTGGGCCTCGGTCACATCAAGAGTAATAAGGTAGCAGCTAACGTGCACTGAGCGCCCGCTCTGTGCAGGCCCCGGGCCGAGCGCCACACACACGAACCCACCGAAGCCTCAGTATGACCCCTGGGGTGCTGTGGCTGCCCCCATTTTATAGACACGTAAACGGAGACTGACACTGAGGTTGGGATAACCTGCCCAAGAACACAAGGCAAGCTGGTGACACAACCAGGACTTCAGGACACAGGTTACAGACCCAGGGACGCTGCCAGGGTTATGCTCCAGGTCCCCAACCGGTGTGGCCTGAGGAGGCTCCTGGGACACCTGGCGGCCCAGTTTCCTCCCCTGTCCGACAAGAGTATTTCCTCTCCTCGCTTTCTCTATCAGGTCAGTCATCAGAGATAACAAACCTGCGGCTGCTGTGTAACCAGGGACCGCAACCCCACCTCAACCTTCTCCAGGCAGACTCATCTACAAAGCGTGGCCCCGGAGGCCCAGGGTCTTTGAGACTCCTCAGCTGAGGCTGAGCATGGGGGCCCAGGTCCCCTGGAGCCCCAGGAGCAGCTAGGCTTTTATTTGGGGCAGGAGAGGGACACTGAGGTGAGGGCCCCTCTGGCTAACACCCACCCAGATGACCTCCCCGCTTTGTAACATGGAACTCTGAATTCTCAACCACTCACGCCCCACGGTGAAGGTCAGAAAACCCCGTGTCCCACTTAGAGAGGCGGCCTGTTCTGCCCCCTCAGGCTGGCACAGGAGGCGGCCCCCAGACGGAGGCTCAAACCCTCAAGAGCCACATGTCCCTTAGCCTCACGGAGCTGGCCTGGTTCACATGGGGCCCCTCGTCCCACCTCAGCCAAGGACCAAGCGAGGAAGGGTGCAGTCATGTTACGTGGATGTGGATGCTCTGAGGACTATCCTGTCCCACAGCCTCACCAGTAAAGGAACTCACTCACACTGGGCCTCAGCCCACAGCTCCAGGCTGGTGGCCTGGGTCGCCACTTTTAAGTCTGAAATTGTGAGCCAAACGCTGAAGAACAGACGCCTTCTTTAGATAGGGCGTGGCCTCCTGCTGACTCAGGCCCTGAACCTGAAAAGCTCCCCGCTCGGGCCACAGCCCCGGACTTACCCGAAGGCCTCGCAACGCTTCTGGTAGACGTCCACCTGGTGCTGCAGGGGGGTGGGGTCGCTCTGGCCCAGGCGGTTGATGTCAAGAATGGCAATCAGGTTGTCCAGCTTGTAGATGCTGGCGAAGGCCATGGCCTCCCACACGGAGCCCTCGGACAGCTCCCCGTCTCCCAGCATGCAGTAGACGCGGTAGCTGTGGAGAGGCGGTGGGTCAGGGGCTAGCCCCCCTCACCCGGGGCACCGTGCTGCCAGACTGTCCCTCCTGGAGAGCCTGTCCCCCTGGGGACGGGAGTAGCAGCCATATGTGACACGCAACAGTGCTGTCCGTCAGGTCCCTGCTGCCCACCCCGCGTCCACACCCAGGGTTCTGCTCTCTAAGATCCAGAGAACAGGGGTTATTAGGGCGCTAGTAAAATGAGCAAGAACTGGTGGCGGGAGGGGGCGACTACTCTCACTGTGGGGACAGGGCTTGAGCCACCTGCATGGGGTGGGTCTGCTTCTCTCCACCCATGTAGGAACTAGGAGTACTGGGGAGCCCTGGGAACTTGATCCCAGGAGTGGGCTGGGGGGGCCAAGATGTGCCACCAGGGGCAACCCAGGGTAAGCTGTCAGGTGGGAGATGGGTCACTAACAAGGGCAGCTGAGGACTGGGATCATGGTGGGGACAGTGCCTCATAGGATGGGCTGTCCCCAAGGTTCCAAGGCTGGCTCTCACCCTAAGATTCATGCCCAGCCCCACTTCCACCCCAGGGGCCTTGTCCTGGGTCAACAAGGCAACCACGATGGCGTCAAAGGCAGTGGGACCTGGTAAAAAGAGCACTGAACTTGGGGCAAGTTACCCAGTGAACAGAGCCTGCTCTGACCCCAGGGAGGGTGTCAGACATGGCCCCATCATCCCCAGGCCGGTGCGTGGCACCCAGGGGCTCCCCGAGCCGAGCGGCCCTGTCCTTGAGGTAGGTACAGTTGTTACTCCCAAATCACACAGATAAGAAAAGAGGCTCAAAGGTCAAGGGACTTGTCTAAAGGTCACACAGCTGGGGAGCAGCCGAGCGGGGATTCACACACAGGTCGGACCGCCTGGCCCGCGCGGTCCACTCCTTGCTGTCCAGGAACGCGCACAGCTGGGGCAGCGCAGGGCCTGGCCGTTCTCCCCCTCCCGGCCCAGCGTCCAGCTGTGTGGCCCCACGGGGTGAGGCTCGTGCGGGGACAGGGACAGGCTCAGAGGGGACACAGCCGCCTTGCCGCTGCAGCAGGCAACAGCCCTGGAGCTGGGGAAGAGGCGGGAGGGACCGCCAGGGCACGCCGTCAGCATGACTCGGCATGACTCAGCACCTCTGCCAGCTGCCAGGTCAGGGAGGTTCCTGCATCCTCCCTCTGCCCTGCCTTCCCTTCTGTGGCCCTCAGCAGGCCAGGCCCCCGGGGCCTGGGCCGAGAGCAGGGGTCTCGGGGCCCGCACTTGCAGGGGTCTGTCCCCGCGGCTGGTCTCCTCTCCCCTCGGCACGCCACAGTGGGGGCCCAGGGACGCTGCAGGGGGTTGCATCTGGCTCAGCAGCTCCCCAGAGTGAGCCGCCTAACGGCACCAAGGCCAGAGAGACTGGAGGGAATCTGATTTACCTGGGAAGGGATTCCAGGGAAACACACGGCCGCCTTCCCCAGCCTGCACCCCCTGCTGTGGAAGGCAGACTGGGGCCAAGGGTGGACACAGCCTCAGGCTCCAGTCACGAGGGCGTGCTAGGGTCCCCGAGGAGACGCCGGGGAGGCCTGCAGAAGCTGTGTATTAAAGCTGCTGGATTTGGGGTGCCTGGGTGGCTCAGTTGGTTGAGTGACTGCCTTCGGCTCAGGTCATGATCCTGGAGTCCCTGGATCGAGTCCCACATCGGGCTCCCTGCTCGGCAGGAGGCCTGCTTCTCCCTCACCCACTCCCCCTGCTTGTGTTCCTGCTTTCACGATCTCTCTCTCTTCAAATAAATAAATAAAATCTTTAAAAAAAAAAAAAAAGCTGCTGGATTTGGAGCGGGGGCTGCCAAGGCCCACAGTCATGAACTACCCTGAAGACAAGGGACCCTAACGTGTGCCCCAGACGTGTTTGAAAAGCACCTCAAATGTCCCACCACAACAGGCCTGCCCAACGGGTTACAGCAGATCCATAAAACAGAAAGACCATTACGCAGTCGTTAAAACCAGCTCTTGACAGTTAGGGGAGAAAATGTGCACCATGTTTAGAGTTTTCTATTTTTCTAAAAAGAAGAATGTACAACTGTATACATACTAAGCGCTTCGTCAGACAATGGGGCCATGGGGCCCAAGAGGAGGTACCTGGCGGCAATGTTAACGTTAAGGCTTGGCCACTGAGGAGTTCACGAGGTTACCAATCCATAAGTTTCTTCTCACAATAACATGGAGGAAATAGGATATGTTAAGTGAGATTCAAATGGGAGGTAGTTGAGAATAGGAAAACGTTCATTTCCTTTTAATGCGTTTCCATATTTTTCACATGAGTTGGTATTCGATAATTCAAACAAAATTATTTCAAAGAGAAAAGAAAGAGAGCCAGCTTGACCTACGCTCCCTGGTAGGTGGACAGGAGAGACGTGACCAGAGGCCAGATCTAGTCTATCAGGCCCCCAGCTCCAGGAGCAGGGTAGTTCCCCGGACAGCCCCGCCCCCTCCTCCCTGCAAGGTACAGTCCAAGGGCCTGAGCCTTAGCCAACCCTGGCTGCTGGGAACCCAGCTAAACTTCTCCCTACACTGGCTTGTTCCATTATGTTAGGGTCAGGAAATGACCCTTCACAGGGAATTACTTCAAGCATCTGTAGGGAATAATTAACTCACATCTCTGGTTCTGTGCCAAATAAAATACTCTTAAACATACATCCCATTCTTTGTGCCTTTCTTCACTTCACGGTGAATCACTTCTGGTGGAGCTGAGCTTGGCCCCAAGAGGGTCTGGAAGGCCTCACAGCCTCAGCTCCACTCCTAGAGAGCGGTCTCAGGATTCCCTCCCCCGCCACCGCATAAAGTAGGTGCTCACTGCGGTCCCTCTCTTCTCTGGGCCCACGGTCACCACCACACCATCATGACTGCCCTGCCTACGGCCCTTCTCTTGCCAGTGGGGTGGACTGTAGGGCACTGGGGAAGCCCAGCTGCAGAGCTGGGCCCTTCCTGCCACCCGCAGGCCAGGCTTCACTAGCCCCTCCTCCAGGAATCCTCCTACTCACGGGTCCCTCAGAGCAACCTGGGGACTCTTAATATACTCTGGATACACACCCTGGGTTCAAATCCTGCCTCCACCACGAGGCAAGCATTTTACCTCAGTTTCCCATCTGTGAGAGGGGTACGTGTACTCATGTCACCACCCAGCCCTCAGGGGGCTTATCGGGGTGAAACCCTATAAAACACCGAGTGCGGGGTCCCAGTCAGTAAAGGAATGAAGGAGCCATCTGACGCATGCTTTCCTTGAGTCTGAGGCCAACTCTTCTCCCCTCCTTACCAATAAAGATCCCTGTCTGCAGGCCAAATCTTGCCACACCACACAGCCTTGTGACTGAGATCTGCCACAACGGGGTTCTCTTCCAAACTGCCCCGTGCTGGACCAGGCTGCCTGCCCACCCTCTGCTGGTCCTTCTCCCCAATGTTTGTCTCTTCTCTGACTGACAGGTGGGGCTTGGGGATGCCCAGAACCCTGCAGAACACATAATCTCCTTCCCCAAGATAAAGGCAAGTGGCTCGAGCCTGGCATGTGGCGCTTCTTTAGACAATGGGGCCATGGGGCCCAAGAGGAGGTACCTGGGGGCAATGGTTAAGGCTTGGTCACTGAGGACCCCTCCCAAAACTACTGAGGGTAGGGTTGGGGAGTGGAAGCCTTACCTGGCTTTGTCGAAGTATTTGCCTGTGTAGGCCATCCCACAAGCGGCCCCAAGGCCCTGGCCCAGGGAGCCAGTGGCCACGTCGGTGAAGGCTTGTTTCTGTCATAGCAAGAGGGCCACAGTTAGTCACAGCAAAGAGCAGGCAGGAGCATTAACCCACCCACCCTCCCAGGTGATCCAGGTGCAGGCTGGGTGTGCAGAAAGGCCCGGCCCCAGGGCAGCCTGCACCTGGAGTGTGAGCTCTCACCCTCCGGGAACGGTCACGGTGGGTGCGGTTCACATACCAGCAGTGCTCACAAGGGAGCTGGGCGACCTCAGGCTCCCACATCACCCACCTCACCCCCACCCATGACAAGACTCATGAAACACCTAGCCCCACCGGGTGCCCAGATGGAGGGTGAGTTTTCATGGTAACCTATGAACTCCAAACACTTGCAGGCGCCAGCACCTCAGGGAGTAAGCTGGGACCCTTCCCTGGGGTGTCCCCAGCACCTGCTGCGACCCCCTTATTGACCTCGCGGTGAACCTCTTCTCCCCAGCTGTGTTGACGAGGCCAGGGCGGCCCCGTGGGGGCAGGGAGGCTGGGCGCATGGGGCTGGGGAGAGGTCTTCTCTGCAGCTGACCCCTGGGCTGGGGCCTCCAAAGGCCTTGCCCTTAAGCACCTGCTTGGGGTGAAGAGTGTGCCCTGGAGACACCGACTTCCTTCCTTCTTCACCTCAACGCCCTCTTCTCCCACTTTCAACACCCTCAGTTTCTCGGCGGGCACCCCGCCTCCCTTCCCACATGCCCTGAAAAACAGGAAGTGGACACAGAGAGCTCTGCTGCTCCTGCTGGGGTGTGCTCACCGGGACGGGGTGCCCGTCCAAGTCAGAGGTGATCTTCCTCAGGTTCAGCAGCTCCTCCTCGGGCAGGAAGCCGGCCTCGGCCCAGACGGCGTACAGGATGGGAGCCGCGTGGCCCTGTCGAAGCGGGGGGGGATGAGCGGCGGAGGGGGCGTCAGCTGGGGCGTCAATACTGGGGGGCACACTGAAAGTGGGGTCTGGATGAGCCCGTCAGCCCTTTCAGGGAGGTGGCAAGTGAAGGCCACATCCCCCTTCCATCCCTCTGCAGCCCGAAGCTAACCACAGCCAAGGCCGAATGGGCCCTGGGACAGGTGCAGGGGGCGCACAGCTGTGAGGCCCGCCGATGCCAAAACCCCAGCAGGCAGCCGGCCGCCCTAATCCCCGGTTTCTGGCATGGGAGCAGACTTGGACAGACTTCTAAGCTCTCATGCCTGCCCTGGGAGCCCAGAGGCCACGGGGCCAGGCCTGGGCGCAGGTGGATTTCAGGGGTCCGTGGCATGGTTTTTGGCTGGGAGTCTCATGCATGAGTGGTGGGACCGGGCGCCTCGGCCCAAAGCCTGCTACAGTGCTCCCCCACTCCCCAGCCAGCAAGCGCGGGCCCTGGGGCGCCGGCCCGGCCCAGAAACACATGTGCACCAAGCCTCAAAGCTGTACCCCAGACCTGCACTTGAGTCCTGCCTATTCATATGAAACAGGGGCAGAAGATCTGGCAGATCATTCTCACAGTCCCCAAGGGATTCAGCTGTTTATTTCCTAAGTACAGCGGCTGGGTCAGCACAGAGTGAGGCACCAAGGAGCGGGGCCGGGCTGGGCCGGCAGACAGGGAGTGCGGGTGGAAAGGGAGGGCTGGGGCCAGGCTGACACCAGGGGGGAGGTCCCCTCAGAGATCCCTCGCTGCCAGCACCTTCTCACTGCTCCAGGCCCATGCGCCACCTGGCCCAGGTGAAGGGGGGCCGGCTGGGCTCCTACCTTGGAGAGCACAAAGCGGTCGTTGTGGGGGTTCCGGGGGTCCTGGGGCTTGTAGCGCATGGTGTGGAAAAAGAGGACAGCCATGATCTCCGCGGCACTGCAGCATGAAGTGGGGTGGCTGTGGGCCAGGAGAGAGACAAGACCCATGCATCACGGCCCCGAGCCTTGGGGAGACAGGGCTCACCCCAGGCCCACATACGGGGACCTAGGGGTACATATGCCAAGGAGCGGCAGGCCTGGCTAATCAGAGAGCCACACACTCCTGCTCCTGGGACGGCTGCGTGGGGTCCTAAGGACGCCACTATGGGTGGCACGGGGTCACCCTCTCCCAGAGCCCAGAACGGACCCCATGCAAGGCAGCGCGGAGGCTAGAGGTTAGAGCCTAGATTCTAGGCTTCTAGCAGCAGCCGAGGAGCGGGGGCCCCGCTGTGTCTGACCAGCAAGCTACGTCCCAGGGGCCCTGCTCAGGACGCTGCCCACTCGCGAGGGGCACCCTGCCTTCCCAGCCGCCAGAGGTGCTGGTTCTCTCAGGCCATGGGCAGGCGGCAAGGGTGAAGGCTCATGGAATGGCCACAAAGCTCCCAGCAGCCTCAGTACCTGGAGTTGGCAGCCAGGAAAGTGGGGCTTCGGACTCTCCGAGGCATCACTGAGCTACTTGGCCGTTTTTCAACTGGCATGGGAAAGGCTAGCCATTAGGAGCCAAGCTTTTGTGCAGAATTTAAAAGGCAACACATATTATCTCATATTCCACAAAGGCTCCGATCATGGAAAAACAACAACCCTTTCTGCCTGTCACAGGGGCAGAGGGGCTGCTGACAAAAGCAAGAGGCTGCCCTTCCAGCCCTGGAGTGGTGGGGTCAAGGGGTCTCCTCCTTTTTTTTTTTTTTTTTTGCCTTTTGCTCTACTAAATGCAGTTCCTTACAAGTAACAATTTGCATGAGCAACAGAAAATGCAAGGGTCACACCTTAGCGGAGACTCGATGAGGTCTCTTAGGACCCTTGTGAGTCAGCCAGTCGGGGGGCCAGGACATGCTGGAATTCCTGGTCCACAGTTCTGTGAACAGGTACAGCCTCAGGGCACGGGCCTCCCAGCCGCCCGCTCCATGCAGCTTAGTGCAGCCCTCGGCGCTGCTCAGGGGTCTGACACGGAAACATGCCCGATGCCAAACCCAAGGGCACATGCAGCACCTGG
>NW_023270855.1:37942632-37952781 GCF_011800145.1 Mirounga leonina | reverse complement strand
ACGGAAACATGCCCGATGCCAAACCCAAGGGCACATGCAGCACCTGGAGTTCACGCGCCTCCCTCCTCCCCTGCCAGTTGACCCCCCATACTGGGTTAGGGGGTGAGTCACTCCCCACGCAGACACATTAGTAGAGAAATCCCAGAACTGTCCATGCTGGTTTAGTACCACGTTCCCAGCATACACTCAGCTTATACTTAGCCATCTCTATGAACTCCCGGTCATGGGGAAAAGACACTAGGCCTGAAAGAGGGAGGTGAGGAGACATAAATAGGAAACCTTGCTCTGCGGGGCTGGGACCCCTCTCCCTTGTCCCTCGTGCTGAACTTAGCTGGAGGACAGCCCAGTCAACACCAGTCAGGCTGACCTCCTGCCTCCCCGGCCTCCCAGGGCAGCCCAGTCTCTGAGGATCCTGTCTCAGAAATGTGCTGACCCCATGAGGAGAAGTTGGGGAAGGGGGTGGGTGGAGAGTGGGCCAACCTGCGCAGGGGAGAAGGTGGGCAGACAGACAGCAGACAGATGCAGGAGCTCCCCCTGCCCCGCCCACCCGGTGAGCCCAGGGCAACATTCCCCGACAGGGGCTTCAGGGATCGATGATGTGGCTCAAGCCCTTTCTACACGTGGTGGAAGCATGCCCAGGCCTGGCCAGAGATGTGGTGGGAGGGAGAAGGTCAGGTAGGAAGAGACACCAGAAGCTGAAGAGTAACCCTTCCCTGCTAGGCCCATGAGGGGCGAGCCTACAAGGTTATTCCCTCCAGAGCCCACATCCTGGCCTCGCTCCTTGCCTGTCCTCGTACCCACAGAGACAAGACGTACAGACCAAGTGCTTCACCTCCCTGAGGCTCAGCTCCTTCATTTGTAAATGGGGATGCTAGGTGGGGGCATGAGGAGGCCCTATAAGATAATGCATCTGAAGCCAGTTCATCACTGGCCACCACCATCTCCTGGAAGACCAGATGCCAAACCGCCCGGTGCTTCCAACTCTTCATGTGCTGGTGGGAACCGTGACGCCCTGAGGACAGGAGGGAGGGAAGAACCAAGCCAAAGACTGAGATGGTTACTTGTGAGCTCAACCTACTACAGGACCTTCAGGGCCGAGAGTGTATGGAGCCTGTGGCTTCCCCTGCAACCCCAACTTGTCTGGGGGGAGGGGGACATCTGTGGGTGGAGCCCCCCCCGGGTGTTGTGACACACCCATGGATGCAAACTGGCTAGACAGCTGGCGGGGCGCAGCGTGGGGGAGAGAGGACACTTTCTGTCCTACCCTTTGTGACGCACAGGGGGCTACAAGTTTGTCCCAAACCTGCACTGGCCTGAACAGTCACTCCCAGTCCCAGTTTAGCCAGTCTGTGAAGGGGGCACTGATGGGGAGAGCAAGGCCTAAGTGTCTCAAAGGTCCCACCTAGCGGAAGACACATTCTTCCAGGCATCCCCACTCTCCTCCCTTTAGCACACACTCCACCTGCTCACCAGCTTCCCTGCAGGAGTAGAGAGAAGGTCCCTCACCCCTTGGCAAGGCTGCTCTCCATTACCAGGACATATGGCTGCTAGCTCCATAAAATGACCCCTCTTCTGCCATACTCCAGCTGGGCCCACATCACAAGGAGCCACAAGGCTCCTCGGCAAATGAACAAACCAGGGAGGCCAAGCACCTACAACAGCCTCACGGAGGCAAGCCTCAGTGTGTAGAAGTACAAAGAGATATAATCTGCTGTGAAAAAGAAATATGTAGTACCCAACGAAGAAACTAAAAACCACAAGAATTGAAAACCCATAGCTAAGAAACAACTTAAAAAGACAGTAGAGAGATAATAAAGAATAGAAACTCATGGAATGGGAAGCAAATATACCAAAAAAAAAAAAAAAAAAAAGCTAAGAGTTAGCTCCTAAAAAAAAAAAAGAGTATAAATTTAGTAAACTTCTGATAAGGCAGGATCTAGAAAAAGAAAGGGCAAGTCCCAAAAATGGAAGGACAGGCCTAACAGATGATAGGCTACTCCAAACAACCTGATGCAAATAAATTTCAAAACAGAAAAATGTCTAGGAAAAAATAACTTACCAAAAATAATAATAACTTACCAAAACTGACTCAAGAAGAAATAGAAAACCCGAGTCATCTTTTAACGGTTACAAAGAAACCAATCAGCAGGGGCAGATGCACATTCCCTAAGGCCCAGCAACTGCATCACAGAAACCCTCCCCCAGCCAAATGTGCACGTGCCTCGCTTCATATGTGCTCCAGGAAGGACAGGGGCTGTCCTTGCATTGTCTGCAGTGGCCACACCGGGAGGCACCCACGTGTGCATCAGCACAATAGGGTAATCACACTCCGCTCACAGAACAGAATGCTCTGCAGGGCAGTGACAATGAGTGAACTACACAGATCCAACACCAGCCTTCTCTCACAACTATACCATGCGAGCAAAGTGCACTGCAGAAGATCTGCAGACCAGAGAAGACCATCCTATTTATGGAAATATACAAATGTTATAAAACGAGAAGGAAAACAATGGAATGAAAATGCACAGTTCAGGGTGTAGCTCTTTCTGAAGGTGGAGGGACACCCAGGAGTTTTAAAGCACTGCAATGTCCTAGTTCTTAAGCTTGGTGGTAGGCACATCCAGGTGTATTATTTATAACATACGTGCATCATTTACACTCTTTTTGAGGTATATATTTATTTAAACAAAAATACTCAGAAGGGAATCCCAGCATGCAGGGTGGAAGTGACCCTTGGAAGCAGTCCTTGTTCTTCCTGTTCCCGGAACTGCCCTAGCTGGAAAGACTCTGCCTCCAGACCTCACAGCAATTCTTCTGAGGTTTAACCCCCATGCCACCTCCTCTGAGAAGCCCTCCCTGACCACACTATCTACAAAGACCTCTTCTTCCCCTCACTTACACCTGCCACCACCTGACATGACATGGCTATTTACTGCCTGTTTATCCTACTGCAACACAAGCCCCACAAAGGTAGGGACTTTGAGCCTTTCCATTGTTGTAGTCTTGGGCCTGAACAGCACCTGGCACAAAGTGCACAAATGAATAAATGATGTATCTTGGCTCTGAGATCCTAGGGATGTGACCTCTCTGAGCCTCAGTGAACTTGGGAATAGTAACAGAACCTTGCCGAATGAGGGAGTGTGTGTGTGTAAAGAGCTTGGCACAGTTCCCAGAAAAATGGCAGTTGTTCAGTATTTTTGTTTAACGTATCAGAGATTAAGTCTAACCTCTTCCTCATTTTGAAGATGGAACCTCTAAGGCCCACAGAAGGGAAGTGACTTGCCCAAGGTCACAGATTCTACCATTAGAAGGGCAAGGACACAAGCAAAATGCTAAGAGAAACTGACGAGCACATAAAATGAGGTACATCCACACAATGGAATATTCAGGAATAAAAATTAAGTACTGCCACATGACCATATGCAGGGCCTTCCAAACATGCTAAGTGAAAAAAGTCAGACCCCCAAAATCCCATTCTGTATGATTCCACTGATACGAAATGTCTGGAAGAATTAGATTTACAAAAAGTAGATTAGTGGTTGCCTGGGAGCTGGGGATGGTACAAATGAGCACGAGGGACCTTTCAGGAGTGATGAAGTGTCCTAAAAATTGGATGTGGTAAATTCCCTAAAACTTATTGTAAATAACTGTTAATTTACTAAATTTATGGGGCACCTGGGTGGCTCAGTCAGTTAAGCATCTGCCTTCAGCTCAGGTCATGATCTCAAGGTCCTGGGATCGAGTCAGGTCTCCGCTCAGCAGGGAGCCTGCTTCTCCCTCTCCCTCTACCCCTCCCCCTGCTCGCACTCGATCTGTCTTTCAAAAAAATAAAATCTTTAAAAAATTTACTAAGTTTACTAAAAGCCACTGAACTGTACACGTAAAATATTATGATTTGCATATTATACCTCAACAGAGCTGTTGCAGGTTTGTTTTTCAAAGGAGGATAAAAGATGGGGAGCAGCCAGTAGAGGAAGTTCTCAAATGTCCACATTCCCCCGTCCAGTTGTGCAGCCCTCAGAGATTCATTCAGGCTCCAAGTGCAACTTCTGAGCAAGAAGCCTGAACGGTGCATGCCCTAGTCAGCCAGACCCACCTGCTGCTGGAGTCTATCCCCTCGGCCCCACAGGCCCCCCTCAACTCTGAGCAGACCCTGCCTCATCGTTCAGGACAAGAGCACAGAGACTGCCTAAGGACCCACCTCTGGGCAGGTCCCAGCCCTCAGAGTGCCCCGGACATCCAGGGCAGATAGCGGTGGTCTGTGGCAACAAGAAAGTTCCGGGTTTTGTGGGACCAGGCTCTAGTGACCACAGGCCTGCCTAACAAAGTCCAGGGATCAGTGCTCTGACAGGGGCCACAATGCAGGCAGGGCTGATGAGAAACCATGAAAACATCTCAGCCAGACCCTAAGCAGATTTCCGGTTTCCAGAAACACGGACCACCAGCCCTGCTGAGTTCAGAGGTCACTCAGGCAAAGAACTGAGTCACTCTAGGACAGCCTCGTGTTTTCACACCGAGTTGGGAAATGCTGCTGCTGGGGCAATCTCAACGGGCCGTACTCTTGCCTCAGTCAGCACCAGGCTGGGGTAGAAAGCAGCCCCAAAGGAGGAGGCCCTGGCAGCAGCTTTCTGACCAGAAAGACAGGGCTTCCATGGGGCCAGAGACTCAAAGGGGCCTGGGCCATGAAGGGGCCCTCTGAGCAGTCAGCCAAAGCATCCCCAAAAGCCAGAGCTGGGGAGCAGGTGCTTCCAGCCCCTTCAAAGTCACATGGGCCTCCAGGATGTGAAGCCCGTAAGAGCAGGTGGCAGGACCCCAGAGCTTGCTCATTCCACTCCCCCAGTCCCACTCCTGAGGGATCCACTTGGAAAAACCACCTATCTATGGACTTCTTTAAAGATAGAGAAACTTCCCTGGGATGGGAAGGGCCTTCCTGACAAGGGCACAGCCGCTCAGAACAGAGCTGGGGTTAGGTTCCTGTCTCCTGGTGCCCACCAGCCAGGTCTGGCCAGACATGACAGCCCCGGGCAGCCCTCCCAACACTGGGTCAGAGCCCTGGGGACTCGTTAAAGGCACGGCCCCGACCGCCATTCAGGCCTAACTCTGAAGGGGTCCACAGACAACACTTAGCGCTGTTTGGACAACGCCACAGCCGAGCCCGGGAGGATGAGAACTAGAAAAGCTTCATCACCAGCCTCAGCAGCCGGGCCACTTCTGACAAGGCCACCAGGTTTCACTTTTGTGAAGCCTGGATGAGCTGGCTCCTGCCACCGTTCCCGCAGCACGTGGAGGGACAGGACCCCGCAGCAGCTCCGGCCATTGTCAGTGCTGCCCCCATAAAGGGCTCTCTGTGAGGGCTTTGTCCCTCAGCTCCTCCGACACAGAGGCCGGTGTCCTCACTGCCGAGGGCCTGCGGAGCTCCGCGGACATCGGGTCAGTGATGGCACAGGAATGGGAAAGCTACCAAGAAATCGGGACCTCCCCGCATCCTGAACCCGGAAGGTGTGAGCACAGTCCCTGGGGGGGACCACGGAAAGACCCCAGGGCGTCAGCTCCCCACAAAAGGGGCATCCTTGGGGAGGCTCACTTGGGCTGTGGCTACTGCCCAGACTGGGCCAGGGCCTCAAGGTGAACATGCAGGGATCGGAAGAGCGCCCTGTCCCCAAGTCCTCTGCAGCCATCTCGGGCGCGCACACAACGCTCAGCACACACCCCTAACCACCCCTCTTGTGACCGTGGTTGTGTAGCAGCATTACTTCCTACTGGAAAAACAAAGTTGTTCTCTAAGTCTCTCCTGCGTCTTTACACACTGGCAAACACACAGGAATCAGTCTCAGACACTCTTTGTTTTGGCGACTGGACACTTTTGAGCTCAGGGAGCTCCTCCAAAGGCATTACAATGTAAACCTGCATGTAACTCTCAGCCAGTACAAACTGTATCTTTTGCCTGTAGGTTTTTAACTACCTAACAAAGTCCCAGGAGACCCACCCCACACCCCTTTCTTTGGGAGCCTCCCCACAGCTGTAATGTTGCGTTATTTCTCTCTGAGCGCCCCCAGACTGACTGACATCTGCTATTGCTGCACCTGGTCGTCCCAACTTCCCTTTGGGAGCCCCCTAAGGTTGTAATGTTAGGTCATTTCTCCGAGTGCCTTCAAGCTGACCCGACTGATACCCTCCATCACTGCACCTGTCCTCCTTTCCAACTTCTGTTGTCCGGCCTGGCCCTGCCTGGCCAGCCCCAGAAGTCTTACAATCAAGACAAGCCCCTCGCTGGGCAGCGCGGAACAGACAGCCACCAAAGACCAGCTTGGGCAACTCGCCGAACACCCTGGTCTCAGGAAATGTAAGAGCATCTCCCTCAAACAGTTATTCTCAAATTGCACGAGGAAAGATTAGCAATAAAGGATGCTCTGTGTCACGCCAGGGATACCTATTTGGGTGCTTGGTGACCCTGTAATTGTCTGCAGGTCATGTCTAGCCCTGCAAGATGCTCAGATATGTAACACTACTTAATCAGGTAACTGCTGTCTCTCCAGCTAGATCCCCAAGAGCCTGGCTAGACAGTTCCTAGCACACAGTAGGGCTCAATAAAGCCCTTCGGGGTGAGTGACCCCCTGAAATGGTCAAGGGAAGGGGACCCAGTAGTACCCAGCAAGCAATACAAGGTATGCGGACCTACTGTGTGCCAGGCTATGGAGAGGGCACCGCGAGTAAGCCAAAGCCCTGCCTAAGCAAGCGACACCACAAAGAATGGGTAAGTTTGACATAAACCCAATGGAGATAATGGATCCAAAGCATTCATGGGGTTGGGGTGGGAGAGAAGCCGCCTGCCAGGAGAGGTCTAATCCCTTCTGAGAACTGGATGTCTTAAAGGCACAAATGGTGAGTGAGTACCCATCCTGAAAGTCAAAAGAGATTTACTCATTAACAATATATCCTGTATGACACTGGCCAGAAGCTAGAATTTTGTCATTGTTCCCAGGACACAGCTCGGTTGGAAGGGTTCCTGGAAATCACCCCCTACCCCCTATCACTTCAGTCCCACACAGTGCAGTCTCCCAGGCCTCATGCCAGGGCCCAAGGGTGGCGCTGGAACCCTTGAAACCATCCAGTGCATGGGAGCTACTATTGTTCCCATTTTACAGAGTGGGAAACAGCCTCTGAAGTAACTCACTGGCTCACCCTCCCAACCACCTCCCCAACACCTCCAGCTGCAAGGTGGCCTGTTATTATCAGCGTCCCTGCTACCTTCAGAGGAGGCTCCTTGGGATCAGCAGCTGCCTTTCTGCACCTTCTGAGCCAGAAAGGCTGGCGGGAAAGCATGTTGGGGGATGGGCCTCCTGTCCCTCCTTTGGGGAAAGTGCATCTGGCAGCGGGCCCGGCCCTGGAACTCGGTCCTCGGTTCTCTTAGCCTTGCAAGTCTCCCCTCCCACTCCTCCCGCCTCCAGCCGCAGGTCACATCTTCGACCTCCCCTGCACGCCGCGTGCCCGGGTTCTGCACCCACATGACCACCTTCCTCCCCACTCCCCAAGCCTGGCATCTCAGCAGAGGCCCTGCTCCAGACTCGGACCCCAAACCAAGGCTGGCAGGACCGTGAAGCGGCGAAGGGGCGGAGTCGTGTGAGGTGGGGAGAGGACCGGGCCCCAGTCTCCCTGCAAAATGAGGGATTAAAACAGGCGCTCTCGCGTCGAGCAGCTTGCATTTCAATTCCAGCTCTCGCTGTGTGTCGCACTGGGCAACTGACTCAAACTCGGGGCCACGGTTTCCCTCCCCATCCGCAAGGTGGAACGTAGGCAGTGGCGCCCACACAGGGCCGCGCGTGCAGAGCGCACCGCGCAGGGCCGGGCTCTCGGCGACGGCGCAGTCACGGTGGGCCTCCCCGCCCGGGTTCCCGAGCCCCGTCCCCGCGCCGCGGAGCAGCTGCGGAGCCGGCGCCCGGCCAGGGGCAGGGCCGGCCCGAGGCGCAGCGGGAGCCCCGCGGCCCAGCGGACGGAAGCCCGGGCGAGAGCGCGCGCCGCAGCGGAAGGCGCCTCCGGCCCGGGCCGGGCGAGGCGCGCGTCCCCGCCACCTGACCGCGCCCCGGCCGCCTCCCTCGAGGAGGCTTCGTGCAGCGCGACACGGAGCCGGCGCGCCCGCAGTGACCGCGGCCTCCGGAACAGCGCCCTCCCGGGCTCCGCGGCGGGCACTCACCCCGAGCCGGCCGCCGTGGTGGCCTGGATGGAGCCGATGCGCAGGCGGTTGGCCATGTCCTTCAGGGCCTGCAGCTTCTGCTGGTCAGGCTTGTGGTAGCCCTCCATGGCGCGACCGGGCGGGCAGAGGATGGGGAGGACGAGGACGCGGAGACGGACAAGCGGCGCGGCGGCTCCGGGGGCGACTGGCGGCGGCCGAGGCCGGGCACCGCGCGGGGGCGCGTTAAGACTCCCCGGGCCCGCCCACGGGGGCGGGGCGCCGGCATCACCCCAGGCCTCCGAGCCGCGGTGGGCCGACCTCGGCCCGCCCCCGCCCCGCCCCGCCCCGCCCCCCGGCCGCCCGAGCTGCGCCAGAGCCTTCCGGCGCCGTTCCGGGAAGCCCAGGCCCGGGCGCGCCTAGGGACCCAGCCCGAGTCTATCCACTTGCCTAACTTTCCCTTCCCCCGGCCCGTCCCCCGGCATTTGCTGGGCCCCTCCCCCGGGCTGCCAGGCTCCTGAAGCAGAACTGCCCTGCTGGAATTGACTACACATACAAGTAATAATAGTCACTCCAGGTTCTAGGCTGGGCTCAGAGTTTGCCTGACTCGCATCTTCACCGCCTTCTTCCCCTCCACGCAGCCCTGGGTGGAATTGAGAGGGGGAAACCCTCATTGGTAACCCATTTTACAGATGAGCAAATTGAGACCTGCAGGATCAATCAAGGTCACAGAGCTGGTGGATGCGGGGCTCTGTCCTAGCAGAATGGCTCCATCTACAAGCCGCAGCCCCAAGAGAGCAAGCCCAGGGCTTTAGGGGCCTGTAAGAGGGATGGGGATTATGAAAATGAGAATCACAGCAGTAGTAATGATACTACCAGCTGACGTTAACTGAGAAATTACAAGTGGTAGGCCTTTCACAAATTATTAGAGCCTAATAACACTGATGACCCTTAGGGAGACTATTGGGTTTGGATCCAAGTCTGTAGGGACAGGTGCACCCACCTCTGCTCTTACCAGACCCTTTGACCCCCAGGGCAATGGGGCTCCCCATAGTGGCGGGTAGGGAGGGGACTGCCATCACAGACACTGTTTATGCCCAACACCCATGCCCCATGCGGTTGATACCTTTTAGGGTGGATGCCTCACACAGAAGGAAGCTCCATTTTACAGAGAGATAAAGAGGGGCCCCTCAAATTGGTGGCTGGGCAGGGGCGTGCACCAGAACTGCCTGATGCTGAGCCTCTGAGAGAGCCAAGGGAGGGACCAGTGGACACGCCCTGCCTGTGTCCCCTCTGTGGCCTTTGCCTAGTCCACATTCAGAGCTCTGGGTCATGGGGGACAGTGAGTCCCCCACCCCACCCCCAGATGCTCGTTGGCTGCTCCTCAACTGGTCTGGTTCCCAGATGCCTGGTCAGACCCCAAGAGGGGCATGTCACGGCAGCTAGCCTGCACAGGTCCACCCACCCAAGGCTGGCCCCATAGCTGGTGAGGGCTGCAGAATCAGGGCGAGGTATCTGTACCATGGTCAGAGGCCTGGAAGGGGCCACCTTTGCCCTCAGGCTGCTCACAGTTTGTTAAAAGAAGACACAGCCGGGGCCTGGGTGGCTCAGTTGGTTAAGCGACTGCCTTCGGCTCAGGTCATGATCCTGGAGTCCTGGGATCGAGTCCCGCATCGGGCTCCCTGCTCGGCAGGGAGTCTGCTTCTCCCTCTGACCCTCCTCCCTCTCATGCTCTGTCTCTCATTCTCTCTCTCTCAAATAAATAAATAAAATCTTAAAAAAAAAAAAAGGATTTAGGGGCACCTGAGTGGCTCAGTCGTTAAGCATCTGCCTTCGGCTCAGGTCGTGATCCCAGGGTCCTGGGATCGAGTCCTGCATCGGGCTCCCTGCTCGGCGGGAAGCCTGCTTCTCCCTCTCTGACTCCCTCTGCTTGTGTTCCCTCTTTCACTGTGTCTCTCTCTGTCAAATAAATAAAATCTTTA
>NW_023270855.1:37790494-37942532 GCF_011800145.1 Mirounga leonina | reverse complement strand
AAAAAAAAAAAAAGAAGACACAGCTTTGAAACTACTTGAGAGGGCTGTGTCTTCTAATTCTATTTTCCGTAGAGCACTGATTTCCAATCCCAAACCTCAGTTTCCCCATCTGGCTGAGGGGGACTAATCCTTGCCAATCTGCACCCACCCTGGTCTCTGATGGTGGCAGGAAACTCAAAGTGGCTCTGGAGACCCAGGAGTGATGGAGCCCCCCCCCCCCCCCGCCCCGGGACAGCTTCTTCTCATCCTGGGTCCAGGTGAATGAGACCCATTCATCCTGGCTTCAACCATATTTCAGGGGCTCTGGGCCCTCCCCAGGGTCCACTTCAGAACCAGAATCCTAGGCCGACTGGAGGTGTTTCCAACACTCTGCATCTCCAAGGTGGTACTCCTGACCCCAGGTCCTGAGTCATTATTCAGCCGCAAGCACCTCATAAATCACATGGCATAAATCACATGGCACTCCGGAGGAAAACCTTGGGTCCTGCTGGTCACAGCTTTCTGCCTGGCTTTAAGCTGCCATTTTGCTCTTATGCCTCCTTCCCACCCGCCTCGTCCTCCTTCAGTCCCAGGTTTGTGCTCCCCGTGGCTACTGGAGAGAACTGCTGCTTCCCAGCTAAGCCCGCATTGCTTTCCTTCCAGCCTTAGAATGAATTTTAGGCCCCTGTGATATGCATGCTCTGCCCCCCCACCTCTCTCCCATTTCCTCCAGCCATACCCCCGCCCCCACTCCATTCCAGCCACACTAGCCTTCTTGCTTTCCTTAAAAACACTCAGCTCACTCCACTGAGAGTCTTTTGCATGTGTTATTTCCTGAGCTGGTAATGCCATTCCTGAACCCTTCACATGGCCTGGATCCACAGCAGTCCTCCTTCCCATCTGCCTTGTCCTCTGCCACCTCCAGGAAATCTCTATCCCAGAGACTATGACCGTGTCTCCTACAGTAGGTGCTCAGTAAATGCGGGATGGAAATATAATGTTGCAGCATTTGCCCAAGGTCACACAGCCAGCAACTGCCTGAGCTACACCCAGGGAGAGAGCAGCAGGGAGACCGCAGGGGAGGGAATCTGGCTGCTGAGGCCCACGCCCTCTATCCAGCCTTTTCAGGAGTTGAGACACAAAGGGGCTCTGTTGGAGGCCAGAAGGTGGCGCAGACATCCTGCTGTCAGCATCAGGTGTCAGCAAAAGGCCATAGTGACCTGAAAGCAGAGCCCTATACAGGAGGCTGGGCCATCATCCCCAGGACCCACACAGCGCCCAGCGAGATGGCACCCTCGGGGCAGCCAGGGCAGAGCGAGTCCTCATAGGAGTCCCCACAGCCGGCTCCCCAGGGACCTCCAGGATCACCAGAAGGGGCTTGAGAGGGAAACTGGCGTGCTGAGGGATAACGTACAGCCTAGCACTATCATTGAGGCTAGTAGCTTTTGGTCACGGTGACAGTGCTGATGGATTGTAACGGCTGCCTGAGGCTGAATGCTGACCACAGAGTTCTGAGCTGCATTTCAGAAGGAAATCCCAGGACCCATCAGCAATGCTGGGCAGAGGCGCTTGGTATGGAAGCCTCGCCGTGTGGGGCCAAGCATTTCCCACCTCGGCTGGGTCCTGCGGGAGCCGGGCCAGGCATGAGGGAGCTGTAGTTGCCAGAACCATGTGACTCACACACACACACACACACACACACACACACACACACACTGAGCTCCCTCACACTCTTTCCCTCCTATCTTGCCTGCCCTGGAGCGTGCAGGCAGCATCACCGCAGCACCTTCGTGGACCCCTGTAAAGCCTGTGTGCCTTGGCTAAGGCACAGGACAGAGCCAAGGTCCAGGTCCTCCGGCTGCTCAGCCCGTGGTACGCAGCAGGACCTTCCAGGACAAAGACCCCCCCACAATGCTCATGCCCTTAGACTTTGAACTCCGTGCCTGGAAGGTGATCCCGAGGGAAACCCCGGCTGCAAACAGGTCTGGAGGCAGAGGGCAGAGGTTGGCAGGGGCCCGAGTGGTCATTTTCCCAGATCAGTGAAGACTGGACCTCCTGAGCAATGGGCTCACTCATTTACTCAAACTATATTGACTAGGGGCCGAAATTGGCAGCACCTTGTGGGGAAATGTAGCTCCTTAATGGCCCCAACGACTGGACACGACAGTCCCCCACCTAGCGAGGTCATCTGAGTCGCCTGACGTAGTTATTCTGAACGCAGATCCCCTGCGTACCACATCTCACCTTCTGAATCAGAGGCTCTGGGGTGGGGCCTGCAGTTCTAAGACTCTCAGGCAATGCTGTTTGGGGGTTCTAAGACTCTCAGAGGCAAACATGGGGAAGACCATTAGGACTTGGGTTCCGGAGCTGGACAGACCTGGGGTCCATGCCTTGCTGGGTGCCCTCCCCCCTGCCCCCGCGCTGGGTGTGTTACAGCCGGCCAAACACTGAAAGTTCGGCACGGGGTGGGAAGATGTGATGCTGAGGAGAAGCAAGGTAGAGAACAGCAGGTAGAGCGTGATCCTATTTCCGTCAAAGATAAATAAAAAGCATGCCCGTGCACGCGTTTGTGGGTGCATGCATGCCCCTGTCCATGTGTGTTTGTAGGTTTGTGTGGGTGAAGCGAAGAACCTATAAGGACAGACCCGTCGGGGATTTTGCGGCGTAGGACTGAGGAGGACTCTCAGTTTCTACTTTACAGATTTCTCTTCTGTTGGAATGTAGTGCCAGTGAACATGGTCGACTCTTACAAACCAAAGAAGGCAAAACAAAATTCCATCTTGAAAAAAATACCGTCGAGGTGGGGGGGATGCATTTTTAGGAAGGCGCTTTTTCTCATGATTTCCCATGATTATGTAAAGCTGCCCCTGTGTTTCATAAGCCTGGCTGCCATCCTGGGATGTTTTTAGGTTGGGAGCGAACCCCCAGGCGTTGGGTGCTCCCCCTCGTGTCCTAGCTTTGCTCTCCATGTGACGTTGAGGGCAGAGCTCCCCTGAGGTGCTCCTGCACATCCCCTGAGCGGGCACTGATGAGGCGTGAACGGCCGCGAGCAGTTGTGTTCCTGAGTGACAGCGCTGGGCATCGCTTTGGCAGGGCCAGGCCTGCGGGTGTCTCCTGGGGCACGCCTGGCCCGGGCATGGAGGGCCACAAGCCAGCACTGGGCTTGCAGTGGAACCGACATCCCAGTCTGGGTCCGCGGGACACATTCCTTGACTGCAGTCCAGGGCTGTGGCCTGCAGGGACCTGGGGTAATTCCTGTGTGAGTTTGAGTCCAGCCTTACGCCCCCCAATGTCAAGTAGAGGGCCCACTCGTAGGCACTCTCTACAGGCTTGGACCTTTTTTTTTTTTTAAGATTTTATCTATTCATTTGAGGTAGAGAGCAAGAGCCAGAGTGAGAGGTGGGGAGGGGCAGAGGGAGAAGCAGACTCTCCCCTGAGCATCAGGGAGCCCGACTTGGGACTCGATCCCAGGACCCCGGGATTATGACCTGAAGGCAGACGCTTAACCAACTGAGCCACCCAGGCGCCCCTACAGGCTTATAAATTGATTAAGTTTTAATAAATCCATCTCTTCTCTCAATGCCCAAAATTTCCTTCGGCATTTTTGGGAAAATGCTTCTTTCAATAATGTTGCCCCCCAGGAAGGTTCAACTCACTCACGAGAACTCTGAGGGTTTTTTTTAGTTGACTTTTGGTTTTGGTTTTGCTTTTAAAAACAGTTTTTTCCCCTCCTAAATATAAAAGTAAAACATGCTTTACCTGGAAGGTATAGAAAATTTAAAAGTAAACTAAAATCATGTGTAATCCCACCCAAAGAGGACCACTGTTGGAGTGGTTCATTCCTTTGACAAATACTGATTTATGAGGATTGTTATGAAGAAAATAAAACAGGGTCAAGGGTCAAGTTCTGGAGAGGGGCTGGTAAATGGGAGCAGGGCACATCTGGACCTCAGGTATCAGGTGAGGCTGAAAATAGGTAGTCATTGCTCAATATATGTTTGCTCTTGTGGGTTCTTTTTAAAACATTATTATTTTTAACACATTGTCAGGATCATATACAATTTGCCATTTTCTCCTACATTTTCCCTCTAGCATTCTAAAATTCTTCCAAGACATCATTTTTACTAGCTGTGTATTGTCCTATCATAGAGCTATGTCCCCATTTACTAGCCATCCCTCAATGATGGATGTTTGGAGTGTCTCCATTTTTCACCATTATGTATTATCCTGCAGGAAACATTTTGGCACCTAACCTTTGCCCTCCTAGCAGGTTGTTTCCAGAACCAGAGTTGTAAATGGGAAAGTGCTGGGTCAGACGGTGGTAACTCTTCTAGAGCTCTTGATACATATTTGGCAAAGAGCTCTCTAGGAAGTGGTTCTGTGACTCAAGTCACCTTTGTCTCTCACTGGAGAGGTCCCAGGGTGTGATCAGGGGAGAGAGTGGAGGAGGGAATCGGAGACCTTCATGGCCTTGGGTGGATCCCCGCCCTTCTCAGGCCTGTGGTTTCCAAATATCTAGAAAATGGGCTCATTCTTGCAACACAGAGGTTGAGTTCTCCCTTTGTGCCAGGCTCTGAGAGCTGGGTCAGAGCCCCGTGGGGCTACTCTCTGCCTGGAGGACGCCAATTCGACTGAGTTGAGCAGGGCTGGACAGCTACTGTCATTTTCACAGGCTTGTGAGCTCCTCCTGGCAATGTTGTGCTGGCGCTGAGAGGTGTTGGACCCTCGTGGCCTGGATGCCAAGGGAAGATCGATGAGAAGAGAGGATTCTGAATTGAGTTTTGCAGATGGCTTTCTCCAGGACATCTGCAGAGCCTGGGGTCCTGGGCACTGGGGGAGAGCACCACGTGAGGGAGGCACCTGTGGGGAAGGGAACTTGGAGACAGGAGGCAACTCACCCAGCACATGTGGCTCCTTCCTTTCTCATGTATGTAATGCTTCTTTTTAAAAAATCATAGCTTCCCTGAGATATAGTTAACACATCACAAAATTCGCCCTTTTAAAGTGTACAGGTTTGTGATTTTTGGAACTGTGCAATCACAGAATTCTAGAATTGTGCAATCATTACCACCATCTAGTTTTAGGACATTTTTTATCACCGCAAATAGAAGCCCACACCTATTAGTAGTTGCTCCCTACGTTCCCCTCCCCGCCAGGCCAGGGCTACCTCTAAGCTACTTTCTGAACCCATGAACTGGCCTATTCTGGACATTTCAGATAGATGGACTCCTACAATATGTGGTTTGGGGGGACTGACTCCTTTCACTTAATGTGATCAAGGCTCATCCGTGTTGTAGGTTTGGTTTGGTTTATCCATTTATGGGTTGATGGACATTTGGGTTGCTTCCACATTTTTGCTGTTATGAATAACGCTGTTTTGAATGGTGATGCAAAAACGTCTGTGGATATGAGTTTTCAATTCTCTGGGGTTTACACCTAGGAGTAGGTTATATAGCAATTCTGTGCTTACCTGTGTTAAAAAACAAAATTCACCTGAGTAAATTCGAAGATCTAATTGGCTGTATTCATCGAGTCAGGAGTTGGGCAGCATCCCACCCAGCAAGTAGAAAAGAGCAGAAGGCTCTTATAGGCAGATGGGGACAGAGACAAGGAAGTCATAAACAAAACAAAGGATTATTTCAGGCAAGGTCACCTTTTTGGTGGAAGAGGGTGAAGGAGTTTATTTCACAGACTACCTCACTAGTGCTGATCAGGAAATTCCAGACGGATTGGCTTAAAATTCCACTCGTGAGGGAGGCTGACTCTGCAATTAAGTTAGGTGTCAAGTTTTGGTTTGCTTATATGGGGTTTAGCACAAATGACTCCTTTTTGAGTCTATTGTGTCTTTTTTAAACAAATATTTGAGGAACCACCAGACTGTTTTCCAAAGTGGTTACACCATTTTGTGGTGGATGAGGGTGGATGAGGGTTCCAATGTCCCCATATCCTTGTCAGCATTTGTTATCATCTGTCTTTTTTTATTTTAACCATCTGGTAGATGCCAAGTGGTATCTTGTGGTAGTTTAGTGATTTATCGCTTAAAAAAATTATATAAGTAACACATGTTCTGTATAGAAAATTAGGAAATTTAACAGAAATACTGTGATGGTTGGGGCGCCTGGGTGGCTCAATCGTTAAGCATATGCCTTCGGCTCAGGTCACGATCCCGGGGTCCTGGGATCGAGCCCCGCATCGGGCTCCCTGCTCCGCGGTAAGCCTGCTTCTCCCTCTCCCACTCCCCCTGCTTGTGTTCCCTCTCTCACTGTGTCGCTCTCTGTCAAATAAATAAATAAAATCTTAAAAAAAAAATACGGTGATGGTCCGTTTTATGTTCAGTTTGGCTAGGCTACCGTCTCCCACTTATTCAAACAGTAACCTAGGTATTGCTGTGAAGGTGTTTTATAGATGTGATTAAAGTCTGATCAGTTGACTCTCAGTAAAGGAGATTATTCTAGATATAACCTGGGGTGGATCTGATGCAGTCAGTTGAAAGGCTGAAGAAAACAAGTGGGGCACTTGGCTGGCTCAGTCAGTAGAGCATAAGACTCTTGATCTCAGGATTGAGTTTGAGCCCCACAGTGGGAGTAGAGATTACTTAAAAATAAAATCTTAAGGGGCACCTGGGCGGCTCAGTTGGTTAAGTGTCCCACTTTCATTTCGGCTCAGGTCATGGTCTCAGGGTTGTGAGATTGAACCTTGTCCACGCTGAGCATGGAGCCTGCTTAAGATTCTCTCTCTCTCGGGGCGCCTGGGTGGCTCAGTCGTTAAGCGTCTGCCTTTGGCTCAGGTCATGATCCCAGGGTCCTGGGATTGAGCCCCGCATCGGGCTCCCTGCTCTGCGGAAAGCCTGCTCCTCCCTCTCCCACCCCCCCTGCTTGTGTTCCCTCTCTCGCTGTGTCGCTGTCAAATAAATAAAATCTTAAAAAAAAAAAAAAGATTCTCTCTCTTTCTCTCTCTCTCTGCCCCTCCCCAACCCCACTCTTACGCACTGGCATGCTCTCTCTCTCTCTCAAAAATAATTACATAAAATAGGGGTGCCTGGGTGGCTCAGTCGTTAAGCGTCTGCCTTCGGCTCAGGTCATGATCCCGGGGTCCTGGGATCGAGTTCCGCATCTGGCTCCTTGCTCAGCGGGGAGCCTGCTTCTCTCTCTGCCTGCAGCTTCCCCTGCTTGTACTCACTCTCTCTCTCTCTGACAAATAAATAAAATCTTAAAAAAAAAAACCATAAAAATAAAATAAAATCTTAAAAAAAAAGTGGTTGCACCTGGAGAGCAAAGCCTCCGGTGCCTGAGAGCCCAGCTGCCCTTCTGGATGCCTGCCTGCATGTTTCCTACCTGCCTAGCCAGCGCCCAGAATGGATGAGCCAGTCCCTTGCAACAAAGCCCTTAATATAGGTCTCCTTCGAGTTCTGCTTCTCTGGACCCTGACTGATACACACACAGAAGGAAACCTCAGGCCCCCATAATCTCACCATCCAGAGATCACCACAATCTACATATTCTGTTTATTTCCTTCCAGTCTTCCCCCACCCACCTCTTTTCTACCCATGAACATAAATATTTAAAATAAGGTCTCGGGCTGCCTGGCTGGCTCAGTCAGTGGATCATGCGACTCTTGATCTTGGGGTTGTGAGTTCGAGCCCCACGTTGGGGATAGAGATTACTTAATAAAAAAACACAATTAAAAAAATGAAATAAGGGGGGCGCCTGGGTAGCTCAGTCGGTTAAGCGTCTGCCTTCGGCTCAGGTCATGATCCCAGGGTCCTGGGATCGAGCCCCGCATCGGGCTCCCGGCTCAGCGGGCAGTCTGCTTCTCCCTCTTCCTCTCCCCCTGCTTGTGCTCTCTCTCTCTCAAAAATAAATATAACCTTTAAAAAAAATTAAATAAGGTCTCAAATCCTTCATACATCTTGCTTTTGTTTTCATCACTGTGCATCTTAAATCTTCCCCCACAGAGTTTGTGTGCTTTCCTCCCTGGTGCGGAGGAAGGTCAGCTGCTGTCCCCTTTGGGTGGACACTTGCATTGCTCCTGGGTTTACGCTGGAACAGGCCATACTGGTGCTTTTGCTTCAGCCAGCACTGTGCTTCTGGGAGAGAGGCCTTTGTTTGGGCTGCCACTGCAGACGGGATCCTGGGTCTCCTTGGCCAATCCCAGGACCAAACTGGTGGTGGTGGGGGGGTGGGGGGGCTGACCCTCGGCATCACCCCAGAAGGCCTGGGGCTGGAGAGACCTGGCACTAATGAAAGGTGAGCTCTGGTGTGGCGCCCGGCCAAGTGCCGCCAGGCCTGCTTTCCTTGTGCACAAAGAAAAGGTGCCTCGTCATTGCAGCTTGCGGTCTGAGCAGCAGGGCCCGGGCACCTCCCTGGGTGGGGAGCAGGGAGCTGCCTCGACAGCCCTGTCAGCTCCTTCCCAGGGGTGCCGTGCCAGGCCGGGCTTGGGCGGCGTTGTGAGCGCTCAGGGCACGTTTAGGGCAGTTGGGCCCCGCCTTGCATGGTCTGCAGGGTGGAGTGGGGAGAACCTTGTCCTTTTCTGGGCCAGCCCCTGGTTTCCCTGAGCAAGCCAGGCTGGTGGAGGCACCGTGTTGTTCCCGTGGATATTCAAGATGAACGTTTTTGTTTAACGGTGGAGAGATTAAGTGGATTTTCCCCTGGGCGGTTGGGGAATAGCTGAAGTGAATGGCCACTTAGGGCAGGACTAAAGCTCTCTGGAGAAATGCATGGAGCGCTATAGCTTTCCATCCTGAACCACAGCTCCTCCTGGGACACGGGACACCCTAACAGTGCCTCCCTCGGAGTGGGGGGCAGGAGGGAAGATTCGTGAGGAGATACATAAAGCCCAAGGCCCCCAAACACAAAGGCTTTTACCATGCTGATCCTCACCCCGCCCCCAGGATCAGCAGTGGCACCCAGTTAGCTGCCCTGTTCTGGTGACTTAGGTGAGACCTCGGGAAGGCATGTGCTCTGTGCAGAACACGAGTGCTGCTGCAGCCGGTCACCCAGTCGGGACAGGGAAGTGTTGTGTCATCCCTGGCCCTCGATTCACTCACCAATTCATTCCCTCATTCCATTTACCCAGGCCTGTGTGCAGGTGCTGTGCGAGATGCTCGGGGAAGGAAGGCAATCCTGTCTCTGTTCTTGGCTCTGAGGATGTCATGAGTCAGCGGGGGCCACGCGCGCACCTTGCACTGTGTCGTGATCTGGACAAAGAGTTGCCTGCTGAGGCTGCAGATCAAGGAAGGCTCCAAGGAAGAGATGAGCATGGAGAGCAAGTTTTGAAATAGCAGCTTTCCCTGCAACAAAGCTGTACCTGTGTCAAGCTGGTGTGGGTTAAGGGGGTTTGAGACAATTAGGTTAAAAAACAAAATTCAGCTAAATTTGGAGATCTAATTGGCTTTATTCAATGAGTCAGGAATCAGGCCGCTTCCCATCTAGCAAGTCATAAGGAGCTCTAAAGAGCTGTACAAAGTGGAAGGCTTTGGTAGGCCGAAGGGGGCAGGGACAAGGAAGTCACGGACAAAAGCAAGGATTATTTCAGGAAAGGTACTTTCCTTTGCAGGAAGGGGAAGGCTAGGGGCCTGTCATTACGGTGACCTCCCTAATGCTGGTCAGAAAATTCCAGGCTGCTTTAAAATGCCACTCCTGCGAGAGGCTGGATCTGCAGTGAGGTTAGGTGCTCGGCTGGGGTTTGCTCATGGGAAGCTTCGTACAGATGACTCCATCTGGGGCCTGTTCTTTCTTTTCTTAACAACTCCCTCCTCCTTTTGATCTGAACCTCAGCCTGAGGGAGATGTGATCCAAATTTATGGCTTTAGAGCTGATCTCGGCTACTGCTCAGCCATTCTGACAGCGTTTACTGATCCTGAGGGGCGACATTCATCGGTCACGACGTGTCTGTCTGCCTGTTTGCTGGATCTTCGTAGTGTTCACAGGTTACAAACTTAAGCTCACCAGTTTTTAGTCCATTATTCTCTTTCGTCCTTTCATGACATTCCAGTTTTAGGGGAGGTCGTTGGCTTGGTGGTTAGCTGCTGCGGACACGTGTTTAAAGTTTTCGAGAGACTACAGTATGCCAGGGCGATAACTATGACTACTCTAAACAGATAATTCCCAATGAGTGGACTTAGGTGCCAAGACCCAAACCAATCAAAATAAGATATGTCAGCTCCCTTGAAGGAGTTATTTTTAAATTTTTATTTATTATTATTTTTTAAAAGATTTTATTTATTTATTTGTCAGAGAGAGAGAGAGAGAGCCCAAGCAGGGGGAGCAGCAGAGGGAGAAGCCGGCTCCCCGCTGAGCAGGGAGCCCCGACACAGGACTCCATCCCAGGACTCCAGGATCACGATCCGAGCCAAAGGCAGTTGCCTAACGGGCTGAGCCACCCGGGCATCCCAGGAGTCACCTTTTTTAAACTGAGTGGCTCGCTAAGTGATCTTATGTAACTGAGTTTCAACTTCCCCGGAAGTGTGAATCCATGTGCAGGAGGTGGGGCTGGCCCCCTCATAGACACCTCCTTGCTCAGCTGAAAGATAATCAAGGGCTCTCCTGTAATCAAGAACAACTTTGGCCAGAGTGTCTAAGGATTTTTGTCGGCCAGCTGTTGCCTTAGCAGCGGATTCTGCAATATTTTCAAGAATGAAGGGGAGCTGATGATAGCCTCATTTATGTTGACTCCTGACTAGGGAAGCAGGGCTCTGCCAAAGGAAGCGAAAGCGGACTCATGAATGCCTCCTGGCAATTCCCATTTGACTCTGTGGATCAGGACTAGAAAGGTGATGGCCATGGAGCCCAGTATAATTTAAAGTGTCAGTAGACTACACAGGCAGTTTTATTTCGGTTATCCTTGCCTTGTCTCCTTTTTTTTTTTGCATAGAGCCTGGACACAGTGCTCCCCAAGTTTGCGGTGGTTAACCAGAGATAGGGAAACAGACCAGGGGGTCTCTAACATCATGGACAGATCAGAATTTTTGATGACAAATCCAGCAGTCTGAAAGGTGACCTCCTCCTAAGCCATGACCTGGAAGATATAGGGTTCGTACAGGACCAGGAGTCAGGTGGAGCTCCTTCAGCTGTGAGAAGTGTGCCCGAAGTGGGGCGCCTGGCTGGCTTAGTCAGTGGAGGGTGTAACTGTTGATCTCGGGGTTATGAATTCGAGCCCCACGTTAGGTGTAGAGATTACTTAAAAATTTTTTTTAAATCTTAAAAAAAAAAAAAAGTCCCGGAAGTTTGGCTACCATCTGGGTGGTGAGGAGAACCTGAAAGACTCCGTGCTAAGGAGCTCTAAGGGCAGTTTTTGTTTTTAGTGATTCCAAATTCGAAGGATGGGAGAAAACTAATGGCAACATTAGTTTGGGACTTGGAACCAGATAGAAGAAATTAGAAGCGTTCAGGACTCAGTCTAATTATAGGCGCGTCATAATAACTGTAACCATGCCCACCAGTTCAGTCAGTCTCATGTTATATTAACTCTTGTTCTGCTTGGATCCAGGCATTCCATCCCTTCTGGAAATTCTTACCAATTCAGTTTTACGATCTGCAAGTTACCAGAACCTGTATTCTAGAGCATGTTCCATGAGTCTCCCTGAAGAGGGAGCACTTCCGCAGGCACACTTCAGTAAAAGCATCAGAGTAAATGACAAAGACTTAAAAATGTCCGTTGTTAAAGATCTGATGAGAATTCATTCTCACAGAGTTGAGAAAGAAATTTCTGTGACACACAATATTTTAAAATAACTGAAATTATGATAGTAACATTATGCCAGGATATATCAGACTTGAGGAATTTCATGGAACACTTGCAACATATACCAATACAAAGACAACATCTGACCTTTCGTAAACTTAGGTAGAAAAAAAGTATATTTAATGCTGATAACCCTAGACATGCCTGTTTTAATTAAACCAATGAATTTAAACTAGCTTTAATACCAAATATTTCCCCAGATCATGTGAACCAGAAATTCACTTGGATTATGTTTCTCTTATATTTATTTTTTTTAATTAAAAAAAATTTTTTAAAAATTTTTTGGAGAGGGAGAGAACGAGAGCAAAAGTGAGAGCATATGCAGGGCTGGGGAGAGAGAGAATCTTAAGTGGGCTCCACACCCAGCGTGGAGCCCCATGTGGGGCTCGATCTCATGACCCTGAGATCATGAACTGAGCTGAAATCAAGAGTCAGACACTCAACCGACTGAGCCACCCAGGCACCCCTCTCTTATGTTTCTGAGAGTTGAATTTCTATAAACCCTTAATTTTCTTTGAGCCAATTAAATAGAGCTCTTTTACAAATTAATTTTGGCAATACTATCTGGAGGTATAAAATTCCACACATCTCCAACACATTTGTGTTGGACACACATGAACATAGATGGAGAAGACCAAGTAGGACATTTACATCTCAAAGGCACAGGGGGACAAGCCTTTTGAGATAAACAGGTGAGGTTTCAGGACTGCTCTAAAGGATTGGTGGACTCTGAATTTGTTTCTGGAGCCACACCGCTGGTCCTGTGAATGCTAGATTGATAAAACAAGTATTGCTGCTTTTACTTCCTCAAAAAATTGTGTTACTGTCTTCATGGTACCACAGGACTGACGCACCCACCCACCTACATTGGGATGTTTTTATACCCCCCTCAGATACATTTAGCTTAGGGGAGAACGCCTACTTAAAAGAGTTATTATCAGACTCTGAATATCAGCTCCCCACCTGGCTAACCTCCGACCACAGAGCTACTTAAAATTTCTTTTAAATATCTTGTCAGTATTTAGCTGGGACAAACAGTGACAGGGAGAAACTTAGCATGTCTGACTCCATGTTGCTTCGATTCCCCTTGTTGCTGTGACCTATCGTTTAGAAACCTCTGCTTAGTCCCGCACACGGGCATGTTAATCATCAAAGGAATTTTGCTTACAGCTGAGATTTGCAAAAAGTGCTTTTTGCCAGAAATCAGTCTCATTCCAGGAAATAAGGAAGTACAGAAATGATTATGCTATGTTTAATATTTACAGGAGTGACACCACCAGATTCCTGTACACAAAGATCAAATGAACAGGCATGGAGAAGTTATAGGACCTTCCTTGGATGTCTACAGACATCATTCACCTTTTGACTCCAGCGCCCTCCTGCTCCCTCCTTTTGCTAACATAAAAGAAGCTCAGAGTTCACGCCCAAGGGAGATGGTCTTTGGGACAGTAGTCTGCCATCTCCTTGTTTGGCTGGCTTTGGGAACCTAGTTGCTTTCCTTACCCCGGTATCTCGCCTCTTGACTTCCTGGCCTGTTGTGGGATGAGCATAATGAGGCTGGACTCGGTTACAAAACAGCAAGTATTTTTGGCCGTATTAAACAGGGCCATGGGCCCAAGAGGCAGCCTCAAAGAGGGTTTGAGGTTTGTGGAGAGAGCTATGAAGATATCATCTTCATGAGCTCTAGAGTCACTCCCCAAGATCAATAGCCAGTGGCCTGGATCTGGAAAGGAAGGGACAACGTAACTATGGCCCTTAGGTTGGCCTTTGAGGAGTGAAAGATGCCTCAGAGCATCGCCTGTAGCATCAGGTGGTCTAATTTCAGAAGATAACTGTTGAATAGACTCTTTGTAGTGGAAAGGCCCTTCAGAAAGAGGATTACTAGACTGAGCACTCAAAGGAGGACAGAGGGGAACAGTAGGAGTTATGTCACCTTGAACCAGCAGACCCCAACAACAGGGGATGATGGGTCAGGAGCTGTGCATGGATGGGTGAAATAGTTCCTGTGTGGATCTTTGGACAGAACTACCACCTGGGATTCTTCCACTCAGAAACCTGGGAGTTTGGGTCTGAAAGGCTAGGGGTTTGGTTCCAGGCAGAACCGTCTGCAGTTCCAGCTGACCTGCTCTGTACTGGAAAGCCAGTTAGATCAAGTGCTCAACGCGAAGAGAGCAGAGCTCAGGACCAAGAGGAACTTACCCACTGCCCTCGGAAACGGCAAGAAAGACCAAGAATGCACAATGGGGTTTGTGTTTCTCATGCCCCAAATGCCGATGGAAGCACACTCCAGATCCCACTGTTGCCACCAAATCTGTTTAAAAAACAAACAAACAGCAGAATTCAATGGAGTACATTTGAAGACCTAACTGGTTTTATTCAATGAGTTATGGATGGGGCAGCAACCCACCTAGCAAGTAGAAGGTGCTCTGAGGAGAGGTACAAAGTGGAAGGCTTTTATAGGCAGAAATGGGCAGGGACAAGAAGGTCACTAACAAAACAAAGGATTATTTCAGGCAAGGTCACCTTCCTTTGGGGGAAGGGCCGGGTCTCTCATGAAGATTACTTCACTAGTGTTGCTCAGGAAATTCCAGACTGATTGGTTTAAAATTCCACTCCTGGGAGAAGCTAAATCTGCAGGTAGGTTGGGTACTAAATCCTGGTTTGCTGACTTGGGGCTTGTTCTAAACAAGTAACTCTGTTTTGGGCCTGTTTTCTTTTGTTTCTTTTCTCTTTCTTCCTTCCTTCCTTCCTCCCTCCCTCCTTTCCTCCCTCCCTCCCTCCCTCCCTCTCTTCCTTCCTTCCTTCCCACAATAAACCCATTTCAAATTCTAAAACACTGAACTGGAAAGCAGCAATGGCTGAAGGGGAAAAGCAGGCCGGGTCTACACCTGCCTCCTGCCCTGGACCTCAGTTTCCCCGCTCGGCTCGGGCAGTGTCCTGACGAGATGCCTCTGAGCCTCCCCTGTCCCCTTCTGGCCTAGAGCTGAGAAAGCCCTCTGAGAGCCACGTCTGTGAGGGTAACTGGCAATAATCACCATAGGTGAAGCAGTCCTTTAACCGATTCACGGCCCCGTCAGGGGGAGCAATGCTACTGTCACGGAATGCTCCAGGAACCCACAGGCTCTCTCCACAAACCTCAAACCCGGAGGGAGGTGGCATGAACAAGCCCAGTTCAGCTCTTGCTTCTGCTGCCCTCTATCTGGGTGAACTTGGGCGGATTCCCTGAGGCACATTCCTCAATCACCTGTTCCCTCGTCTGACAAATAAGGTAACAGCCTGTATCTCCCAGGTGGTCCTAGGGTACAGTTCACTTTATCCCACAAAGAGGGACATGGGCACAGAGGGGCTCGAGCAGTCCCAGCTCCCGGGGAGCACAGTGTAAGGGCACAGACATGCGTGGGGTGCGCACTACACGTGTGTGTGTCAAGCACGGCGTCTGGGACGCACAGGCGATGCCCCCGCCCCCCCAGGTCAGATGAGGACTAACGAGTAGCGTCAATGTCTCTCCTCCCAAGTTTCCGACGCCCGTCCCTGGGAGGGAGATGCTGCTTGATTGGGAGAGCACCAGCCAGGCACCGACCCATCATTTAAGGACCGCTGAGTCCTGGGGGGCAGTGGGGGCTGCTCATCAATGACCTCGCTCTCTCCAGCTGGAAGAGAGACGGCTCTCCGGCCTCTTCTTGGGCAGAAGCACAGTGAGTCAGGGCACTGCGGGGGATGGAGGGGTGGAGGAGGCTGGCTCCTGGCGTGCCGGGCCCTGGACAGGCCCTTTGCTCTCCCTTTGTGGGAGGGCGGCCATCGTTCAGAGTGGCAGGCAAGAATTCTACCACTGAACCACCAATGCCCATCGTTCAGAGGGGGGTGCGGCGGGGCGAAGCGTCAGAGTGAAGCCCGGGCTTCTCTACAAACTTTGAGGATTTGTGTCGTTGTGCCCAAACATTTACATATTTAATAGGGAGCATTTCATTGCAAATTAAGATTCCTCCTTTCTATCACAATTAGGATTTTTTTAATAAAGATTTTATTTATTTGACAGAGAGAGACACGACTAGAGAGGGAACACAAGCAGGGGGAGTGGGAGAGGGAGACACAGGCTTCCCGCTGAGCAGGGAGCCCGATGCGGGCTCGATCCCAGGACCCTGGGACCATGACCTGAGCCAAAGGCAGATGCTTAACGACCGAGGCACCCAGGCGCCCCACAATTAGGATATTTTTAAAAATTGTGTGTGCGGGCCGAGGTCACATTCTCTGTGAATTCCAGGTCAGGAGAGTCAAGGAGTTACAAAATATTTGTTGAAAAACGGGGCGAGCTGCCTGCTGAGGTGGAGGCCCTGGGGCAGACACACATTAAAGGGGGGCGACGGCCGCCCACCGCTGCTGACTCCTCCCCCCCCAGAGGCCCGCTGTGGGGGGCGGGGGGTCCGACCTCCACCTGGAGGTCTCTCACGAGTCGGGGCCAGTAGGACAGAGAGGCTGTCAGGGAGCTCTGCTCAGGGGGCGAGCCCTGCCTGGGGGAGGCCTGGCGGGGGACAGTCTCTGGGGGCAGGGACACCTCAGAGACACCAGAACAAAGCACGGCTTGGGTAGGAAGATGTTTTGGGGTACAGGTTTTGCACCTGTTTCGGAAGCCAGGGCGCCTTCCCGGGCTCTGCCAGGGCCCCGGCAGCGCCACTCATTTTTCTGGAATGACAGAGACCAGGTAGGAAAACAGTTCCTGTGCACTGCGGCTGCCTTCTGGGCTCTGCCTTCTGGCGCCTGTTTCAGAGCGATGGACTGACGTCAGGGTCACCACACCCCCTGCCCGGGGCGACAGGGAGTCCCCGGGGTCACCGTGGGGCTGCGCTCTGACCCAGCTGCGGCGCTTGGGCTGGGGAGAGGCTCACGTGTGCGGACAGAGCACACGGCAGGGACACACTCGTGGAGTCCCAGAGAGACGCCGCTCGAGCTTGAGGCCTGTCACGCTGACTTCGTGTCGGCTCCTTTGAGCCCATTCCACCTCTGCGGCTGCAGGAGCCCTTACAGGGAGCTGCCAGCTGATGTCGCCTGGCGAACCCAGAGGAGCCGCGGAGGGCTGGCCGGCGCTGGTGTGTGGCCGGCCCAGGTTCACCGCAGGCCCGGGCTGAGGGAGCCTGGCAACTGCCCTCTCGCCTAACCCTGTCTCACAAGCTCGAAGAGGTCGGGGATCTTGGAACCTGCCAGGCCTCCTCACATTGCCTGTAATAGACAGCCCAGGAGGCACTGTCTGAAAGGTGACAGGGAGGGTGAGCTTCAGCGCGTGAGCCAGTCCTTCGCGGCCCTTCCCTTCCGCCCTCCAAGGACCCGGCTTCATGGAAAGGTGGGCTTCCCTTGCAGGGACAGCACAGCTGCTGGATTTCTAGCTTCTCCTCCTCGGGCTTGTTCCAGAGAGCTCTCCGAGACAAACTGCTTCCTGGAAGCCTCAGGATGCTTATTCACACAACCCTTTCTCAAAGATCGGGTTTTTAGCGACCCGATCCTTGAGATGGAACCAGGATCTACAGAACGAGGTTCCATAAACAGTGAGTGAAAATGTCGTTAGAGACAACCGAGAAACCTAAAGCCCATCGGCTACAGCTCTTATTCAGGACCCACTGACTTTCATTCTCCATGAAATTCCAATGAACCCACTTACCTGGTTTCTCAGGTGCCGGCACACGCAAACCAGCAGGTGAGCAGACCCTGCTAGCTTTTAATAAACAGTGGTAACCTAAGAAACTACGAAAAAGCAATCCAGGACCATCCATCATGGAGACAGCAGAATCAAGAACGGAATTCTAGACCAGCTCTCTGGCCTGCTTGGCTTCAGGTCTGTGACCCCACGCTGGCTTAAGAAGCAACCTTTGGCACAGACCTCAGTCACTCTCCGCTTCAACTTCCTTCTCCCTAAAATGGCTTGCTGCAAAGATCAAAAAAGTAATGGGACAGCAACCCTTCAAGTACTGAATGAGCATGCAGCTGTAATGATGACTGTCCTAAAGCCTGGGTTAGTTTAAGCTCTGCCCTAAGGAAGCAGGCAGATATAACAAACATGTCGAATTTTGTTTGGATTACTAACATGTCAACAGTTGTTAGGGAGAGAGATGATTAACCATTTTTTTCCCCTTGAAACTTTTCTTTATTTCCCATAATGATCAGATTTTAGTTTCCTCCCTCTTTCTTTTCTTCCTTGTCATCCTAGATGCCTGGCCCGTGATAGCCCGATACACATAAATTGCGAGACTGTGGGAACTGGCCCAGACTGTAGTCTCCTACAGAACAGTGTTTTTGGCCATGATTAGACGTGCACCGTCTGTCTGGGGAAACCACAGAAGAGTCAATGAAGCTCTTTAGCTGTCCACTCACAGCAGTTACACACTCGATGTTTAGCTACCAGGGAAGGAAGTGCTCAGTCATTCACAGACGCCAGGCCTCAGGGGCTTCAGACCCAGGAATCTGTGTGGCCTGTGGCCCAGGCCCAGACTGGAAACAGGCAGATAAGGGCCTTCTCCAGCAGCTTTGTTCTCTCACTTCACCCCATCTCACCAGTGTGAAGTTCTGGCAAAGCGCAGCTACGCATTTAGAAGTTCCGGCAAAGCGCAGCTACGCATTTAGAAGTTCCGTTTCTCTAAATTAAATAAAAACACAATTAAAATTTAGTAGGTGCTAAAACTTGGTTTTGAACTTTTATTAAAAAAATATATTTGCAAACATATAAAATTTAGGATGAAAAATGCTCATTTGAAAACATGTAATAACTTAATATTTGCAAACATACACAGATGGTATAAAATCCATACCATTAAAAATGTTAATGATGCAGTATTGCGCTCATGGAACAAAAATCTTGCGGTAATTCCAGAGCTTCTCAGCCCCACACTTCAGGGAGCTGAGAATCCAGTACGCTGAAAGTCATGAGAGCCGCACGGCCAAAGCAGTAATACAGAATAAAAAACCACTGAGAACACATACTGTAAAAACACGTTTCTTAAGGAATCACACAGATAAAAGGGAAACACAATTTTGCATTTTCCCCATTCAAAGTGAACGATATTGCATCTTAGCATTTCAAATGAAGATGTCAAATAGAAAACCGAGTGAAACATTGCACACCTCTCTCCTGCTGAATTTGCTGGAAAACAGGCTCCTTGAGGCCCCGGCCCACTCAGGGAAATGTTCTCAAACACAGCTTTTAAAAAGCCCAGTGTAAGTTGCCTTCCTTGATTTAGATCTTAACATTTTACACACCTGAAAATGCAGGGCACTATTGGTTCCAGAAGGTACTTTGAACACAACCGAAGAAAACCAAAGATAGGTAAGAACGAAACACGTGCTCAGCAGCAAATACGCAGCAAGAAGGCAGGACCCTTGTCCCTGTGATCCCTTGTCCTCACTCCCGTGGACTGGGCCCCCTTGTGCCTGTTGCCTCCTCTCATTCCTCTGTTTCTACGTTTTGCCCAGTTACTGTGTGATGGCTGATTTTGTTTTTTAAGCAGTTAGGCACCTTCAAATTCATGTTGCATTATTAGTTAACACAATGGCGGTTATGGCCTCTACTACCCGAATGAGAAAACTTCAAACTACATTCTTGGAGGAGGGGTGGGGAGAGAAATAAAGCTGCATGGTTTAAACATATTACCTAGTATAGGATTCGATAGGGTTTCCGATTTTTACAAGGAAAGCTAGGCAGAAAAAGAACAGATGCTTGACATGCAAAATTGGGCCAGACACATTCTAAATGAGGCCTGTGTGGCCTTCAGCAGAGAAGGATCCATCAATTTGGGCTCTTTGAAAAACCCCACTCTGTGATGGCCACCCCAAAGGCTCGCACGGTGAGCTGAGGACACTCCCATGCACACAGTATGAAATGCTTCTTCTAACACTGACAGTCGCTTGAAAACTTAAGGATTCAAAGTCCCACTTTACAAATCTCTGGAAGAATGCCCTTGTTCCTGCAGGAACAAGGCTGTCTGGGAGGTGCGGGAGTCTATCCAAAGACGTCACGTTAACTACAACAAAAGAGCAGTGCTACCCACTGCGGTTGGGGGTGGGCCCACGGACACACACGGTGGTCTAACTGCAAAACCTGGCAAGAACCATCTGCGTCTTGGTGTCCACTTTGATTTAACTAAGATTGAAACAAAGGTTCCAGTAAAAGTCATGGCAGCTATGGACACATGCAACCTAAGCTAGCGTGAGGTTCTGGATAGGAAGTCTGACTGAGGAATAAGGCAACTGAACTGTGATTTTCGGGCCAGGGTCATCCGACTGCGACGAGTCAGGCTTGGCCTGACTTTTCAGGGACTCATTCTGGCCCAAACCTCCTGGAAATCATGATGGTGAACTTCTGGCTTCTGAATTTTAAGTAAATCCCTTGAATACATAAATTTGGGAGTTGAAACAGGTTGACCCTTTTCAAGTCTCCATGACTTGGGCACTTCAAAGTTTATTTTCCCACTAAAGAAAACTTATCATAGATTCTCTTTCCTGTCTATCATATTCATTCCTTGGATGAAAGGGCGAAAATTAACAGATTTGATTACAGACCCTCTTTAGGATATTCTCTCTTAACTCTCTCATAATATTACACATACTCAAATCATTTCAAGTCAAATGTCTATTACAACAAGAATCCCTTGATTCTTCCATGTACCAAAGCCCACCGAAACAACACTGGGGGTGCGATCAAACCTGTTTTCTGAGAACAGTCACGTGGCTCCCCCAACACCATCTCCTGGTGTAAGCAACACTCTGGATCTTACTTCAACATTCTCCTTCCTGGGTGATGTACGAGCAATTCATTTTTGGTTGCTGGATTTACACACTACCTTTGAAAACAAACTCTTCCCCATCAAGTATGAGAACTTATAAGCTTCCCTGACTGCTGCACAATTCACAAATAACTACATAGACAGCAAGAGAAAACTGCCCAGGAAGCATGTTTAGATTAACAAAAGCCAATCAAAGTATTCTTTATGCTAAAAAAAACTAAGGCCAAACTAAAACAAGCATGTAATTCACAAGTAATTTTCTAAAATCTCAGCTAGAAAAAAAAAAATCTATGGATTTATGATTGAGTTACCATTAAAGCTTAAATGATTGTTCCCGAGGAACCACCACATCCATCAGCATTATTCACAGCTAATCCTTATGCTAGCTGGTTGAGCCAACTGGGTTTTTACCCCATCATTAAATAGTGCTCAGAAAAGTAAGCAGTGCATCTTAATTGGTTAAATACTACAAAATGATCTGTATCATAGAAACGAAGACACTTTCATTCAAAGAGTATCTTAAAATTACTATTGCTGAAATAAATCAAAATCTACATTAAAATATTACTAATCACCATTACATGCCATAAAAGAATAAATATAAATCATGGCAGGTCAATAGCAGCATAACAAAGCATCTTTACATATTTTCACACTTTGGGCTGCAAAAGTACTCACAGCCTAGGAATACATTGGTAAAGTTCTGATTTTCACACTTTGTTTTAAACTCCATATTCTATAATAAAGTAAGGGCAGTGTGAATAACAGCTCCCTTTTCTGCATAGCTTTAAAACTACTCTCAGTAGACTCGAGGAATGGAACCAGAATGGCTTTGTTAGATTGGTCCACCGGTCCTTTTGTCAAAGTGTTAAGGAAAACAATCAACAAGGACTTCTGTGTTTAGACAGAAAAGGAAAGTAAGGCTATACTTCACACAAAACATTTTCAAAACCACTCAAGAGTTTAACTTAAAGTGAAGGTTTCTGATGGAATTCAGTCTTCACCAGCCCCAGCCTTTGCTTCAAAGATGCTCCTCCCATACCATCACAGAGCCTGGCGGGGCCCTAGTCACATGGTACCACTGCCCTGGGAGCCTGCTGCGGGGCAGCACTGGGGACACTTAACAAGACACAACTGAGAAATTTCAGATCTCTTAAGGCCCAAATGGGGCATTCATAAAAATACACCTCACTTGAACAAATCAGTCCTAATTTGCCAACTTAAACTCTGATCCTTAAAACTCAAAGCTACTTTGCACAGAGCTGACTTCTGCTCTGTTCAGAACTTGACTATCAGCCTAAGGCTCAAATTTCTAGGAGGGAGGAGCAAGGGAAGGGTTGCGGGCTGGGCTGAACTCTGCTGCAAGGCTGGTGACCTCTCCTCCCTAAGACCTTGAGGGTGAAAGCAAGCTGAAAACCAGACTCCTTATTTCACATCCTTTCTTAGAGCTGATGAAAACACCCACACAACTTAACACAATGGTTTTTTTTTTTTTTTTTCTTGTCAAAACAAAGGTCTGCTGGTGATGCTTCACAGTGAAACCTCCATTATCACTGAGAACGTCACTTGGAAAACATTCTTAAGGAATGAGTCTATTTCTCATAGGCTCAATTTCAGGATTCTCAAAACTCAATGTTCTGTTTAGAAGTTTCCATGATGAGGCCTATTTGTTTCTGAGGTCGACATTCTGCCTTCGGATTTATTCTGCTCCAGTCATAAGTTGTGGTTGTCTTTGTTCTTGGTCAGAACCTGCAAGTAGACTTCGTGAAGTGTACTGAGGAAGCTGGAATCATTCTGGAAGAGATGGTAATGTTTCATTTACCTCAGTAGAACTTACTTCCTTGACAAAAGCTTAGGAAAAAAGCTGTATAAGTGATCTGTGTAACTAATTAGCCAAAGAATCCCACCACCCAGAGACAACTGCAATCAATACTTTGGAATTCACTCAGATACTTTTCCATTGGGAGTGTATGCTCAGAAAGAGAGAAACATTAGTCCCGGCTAGTCTTGAATTCACTTTATGAACTGATTTTCTAAGAACTCATACGTTCCTTAAAATTAAAGAACAAAAGTTTATAGACTCAACTGCTGGGATGGCCTGCATACCTTTATTAGATGTATTAATGTATCCTGGAGCTGAGACTTGCTGAGAATAATGGAAGGCTTTCTCTGATTTTCTGATGTTCCAACAGTCAGTGGAGAAGGGGCGCTTGCTTTCCTCTCGAGGTCTGTGGACCTTGTAACTGTCTGCTGGAAAACACTTGGGGACAACAGGACTGAAGACACTGCCATGGTTGTTGCAGTAACCAGTGTGGGGCCTGCGACCTGCAGGGGAACAATGGTCATGAATGAAGCTTGTTAGCTAAAGGATGAAGGGCCCATTTATTGGGAAGCCAAGTCTGGTCATCACAGAAAGGAAGTATCACAGCAGGGTATACACAATAAGAACAATCCTATGATAAATTAAAAATGTAAAGTTTTATATGGAGAGCAGGGAAATGACTGGAAGAGGGCACGAGGGAACTTTCTGGGGTGACAGAAATGTTACATATCTTGACTGTTACCCAAGGGATGTTATGTATGTTAAAACTCATGAAACACCTGCATTTTATTCTATTTATTTCACTTCAATAAAATTTTACTTAAAAAAAAAAAAGAGAAGGGGTGCCTGAGTGGCTCAGTCTTTTACACATCCAACTCTTGGTTTTGGCTCAGGTCATGATTTTGGGGTCGTGAGATGGAACCCTGTCTCAGGCTCCACACTCAGCACAGAGTCTGCTTGGGATTCTCTCTCCTTCTCCCTCTGCCCCCACCCCACCCCCGCTCTCTCTCAAATAAATAAAATCTTAAAAGAATTAACAAATCCAGTCACATGAAGCATTAGTTTCTTTTGTAGTGTTCAACATATTTATTATACCACTACAGGTATCAAAGGCACAACTTCTTACAAATAGAACTAACACCTACCTCCTTCCCCCACTGAGTTGTGCTTCTCCGCTAACAACGGCTAACCATCAGACTACACGAAACCAGAAATATTAGCATTTTTAATAATTCCCACATTTGATACAATCAACAGACATCTTGGTTTCTTTCTCCTGCCACCCTCTTCATTTACAAACAGCCACGGCGTTGAGGCTGTGGCTTCTGGGGTCTGAGCCTTCCAGTCGGCTTTTGGTGCTGGCGCCGTGCCAGGCTGAGCTACAGGGGAGACCAGTTACCACTACCAGGTGAGAGATGGCTGCAGGCTCAGTCTGAGACTTGAGGAGAGGCATGAAGGCTCAAAGGTAAATGGGCAGGTCAAAGTTCAGGAACTGAAAAAAATAAGTGTGCACTTCAAGGCTGGTAGGTAATGGAGGGTGGGGACAACTCTGAAAAAAGTGAGGCCGGGGAGAACAAGCAAGGAGCAGAGGGCAGGCCCGGAGCCCGAGCACCGCAGTGATTCTTAACCAGGCATCACAGCTCTTGCAGGGCAAAGAGTATTTCCTCCTCACGGAAACCAGGCTGACACGCTCTCAGCTGACAAACACTGAGCGAGCACCCAGCCCTCGGTACAGTCAGGGAAGGCGTTGTTCCAGAGAGGATGACCGGAAGCCCACAGGGGCCGCAGCAACGAACTCTGCCGGGGGAGCAGGCAGCCTGGCCTAGGAGGGGCATCTGCGAGCGCTCTGGGCTTGGAAGCTCCAACTTTCCACTCAAGCGACAATGTTTTACTTCACACCCAGCGGTGTGAAGAGAATGTGTTCTTCAGAAAAAGGGAGTCCTTACCGGGATGGCACTGGATAACACCTTAGGCTGGGCAAAGACTTCAGGATCCTGGTTTTGCTGCATAGACTGCAATGTTTAAAAAGGAAAGATGAACAGACCTAGCAAGTTTCAGTGAAGATTTCCTAGCTACCAGGGTAAAAACACTTTAGCAGTAAGGAATAGTTTAGACACTAACTAGTTCTGCCTCAACTGCAGGGTGAAGGCCCTGGGACAGCCTCCGACCCCCTCAGTCTCCCCAAGAACAGGGCTGTGTGCAGAACCTTTAAGGCATCTCTAAGGATAGAGCAGGGATAGCCACACACAGTTTTGCTGTTGAATCTGTAGAGATGCCATATCCTGGCAGCACGACACCTCAATAAGGTGGTGTGAACTCCGGACAGGTAGCGCTAAACTATCTTCATCTAGGCTCACACCTCCACATGCTAAATTTTGTCCTTATTCATTGGGAGACAAAGAACTTCTTGTTGTGGAGCAAATATATTTCATTTAAAATTCAGTGAAGCCCCAAATCCTAAAGGAAATGGAATGTAAATAAAAATGCACATGTACATAAGTGTCCCCTGGAAGGAGGCACAGTGGAGAGCAGAGGGCGGCGCTGGGGAAGTTCAGACTGCTGGCTGGGGTGTGATACTCATCTGTTAGAACCTTCTCTCTCCTTATACTGCAGAAAACCTCAACAGAAATGGCCCCAAATGACAATTTCATGATATAACCAAAATACTAAGTTTTCTGTCTTTCTGTACAGAACTTTAAAGGAACAGAAAACTGTCCATTAATTATGAAATCACATACAATTATTATGATGGACTCTTCTGTACGATATTATTTGGTGAAATGTTAAGATTGCGGATTATTATTAAACGGCATGGGGCTGAAATCCTGGAAGGCAAACAACACTGTTGTTGTGACCAGCTGTGTGATCTTGCAAACATCATTGCAATCTGAGCTGACTCATCTGTAAACGTGCCAGCCTCATCCATCACTGAGGGACAAGCCTCTTCTTCACGCCTCACCCCCAACTGACCAGTAGGTCCCACCGCTCGCACTTGTTAACAAACCCACTTGTCCATACTCCCAAAGTCAGGCCCCCACCAGCTCAAGAATGGGTAACTGCCTGGCCTCCTTCCTGAGGGTGATCCTGCTTCCATTTTCTCCTTGCCCTGCTCACCACCTCAGCTCAAAGCCCTTAAAAGACAAGCACCGCGCGCCCTCCCCCGACCCCCCACCGCCACCCCAGGACTCTGAGAACAAGCCTCAGACTCCTTCACATAGTTTTCAAAGCCCTGCTCATTGGCCAGTACCTTTGCCTCCAAGCACCTTCCACAGGAGATCTAGCCACACTACAGGTCTTTACGTTTAGCAAATGCCACTCATCTCCAGGCCTCTGCACACAGTACTTTCCTTGTCTCAAACACTTTTCTCTACCTCTAGGAAAGGTCTGGCTAACTTCTGCCGAGTCTTCAGATCTCAGCTGAACACGAGATCCACCAGGAAGCTTTACTTGACCCATATCTCCAAATCTGGGATGCTCTTACGGTACCCCAAGTGTGCCTGGCCCAAGGTGGGCCCCAAGGGAGCTGGGGATGGGACAAAGCTGGGGATAATGTGGATCTGTGGTCCTGGTCAAATGAGGACTCCTGGACTTGTCAGGCAGAAACAAACAAAAACCCCTACAATGCATGCCCTGATAGGAAAATACTGGTATTGTTTCTTGGCTTGTATCCAGTTGAGATACCTGGGGCAGTGGAACTGAGTAACAACACCACGTACCAATGATCTGGCTGTTCACTACAGGGCTTCTTACTTCCTGTCTTCTGGCCCTGGATGTGCCTAACAGCTGTCCCTTTGAAGGGACTGCCTCCTGGCAGTCACCATCAAGGCCTCTGAAGCTTCACCCCACCCAGTTAGAGCCACCCAGCCTCCTGCCAGTACCTGAAGGGGAGCAAGCACCATGTTGCTCAGGGATGCTGAGGCTCGAGCTGCTGCGGTCTTAGAGGGGGGCTCTATGAAGCTCTCGGGCGTGGCCAGCTGGCCAGCTGCTGGGGAAAAGCTGGGTGCCACGGCACCTTTCCCAAGTGACTGTGTCTGTATTTGGTCATGCTGTGGGGTCAACCTGAGTTTCTGGAGAAGATCCACGCTTGGGAGGGATGTACCAGCTGTGTTTGTCACGCTCAGGGGGGCCCTGAAGGGGCTCTGGGTGGCAGTCAGATTGGCGTGGCTCAGCTCAGGGACTGGCTGGCTCAGCAGCGGAGACCTCTGTCTCGGCGTGGTCTTCACCGCCTGCATCATGGTGGGGTTTCGGGGTAAGCTGGGGGCAACCTGTGCTGTAGGAGCTTCTGCTGGTAGAGTGGGACTGAGCACAGGGCGCAGTGGGATGGCATAGCCTGGGGCCTGTTTGTCACCGGACTGTGTGATGGAGGCAGGAGTGATCAGCACCGGGGTGGGGGCTTCAGGTGGGACTGAGTGGTGGGCAGCAGGATGGACACCCAGGTTTTCCGACTGAGGGGCTCCTCCTGACTGCTCGAAGGAAAATGGTAGGAATGAGCTGGACTCTTTCTGGGAGGCATCTCCTGGCAGCTTCTCCACTTCTTCTGAATCCAGACCCACAACAGCTGGCTGTTCCTTTGGCAAAAAGGTTCCAAATAATTCTTCCACTGTCAGATGTTTGTGTCCAGATGGAGTAGACTGAAAAAACAGATCAAACCACCCAATGAAAGAAATCTCTTGCAAACCAGAGTAACCAAACTTCTTTCCCATCAACCAAAACAGTTTGCAGAAGCAGGGATGGATGGAGTCTGAAAATAAGGAACCAACAAACTGAAGACGTGCTAGGGACTAGGTAGAAATCTGTATTCGTAATAAAATTCAAGTTTTAGGGAATCCCAGTATAGTGTCAGAATTCACCTTTTTCCTTGGCAAACAGATATAAGGTAAAGGGGCGCGTATCTTATTACAAAGTTAATAGTGCTTAATTGCCCTATGTCAGTAACGCGTATAAGGAAATAATACTCAAGAGGACAGAGGGACCAAATGCTGAGTAAGCAATCCTACCTTCGTTTTCATACTTCATAGTTCTTGATAAAAAGCTAGGCATTGCACCTTAGGGACTAAGTTCCAAAAAACAAAATTAACCATTCTGTAAATTGCAGGCCATTCCTTCCTACTCCCAAATCACAGAATCCTTAAGAAAAAGCAAAGCACTTCAGTCTGAAAATGTTAAAGTTCCATCTATGATAGTGATCTGGCTTACTGCTACCACTGCAATGATCTGAAGGAGAAATACCGATGCTTCCCTCCTGAGCTTTCCCGTCCCTGTACTTCAAGCAGCACGGCCACACTCACTCACTCGTTACTTTCTGAGCACCTACGGGGTGCCAGGGCCTGCGCTGACCTGGGCCCAAAAGACACCGCAGGATAACAAAAATAGTCTAACCCCCCAAAGGACTTGTGTTCTAGTGGCACACTAACCTAAGTACTTTGAAAACACAAGCAACCTCAAAATATGGGTTTTGTTTTTGTTTTTGTTTTGCAGTAAGCTCCACGCCCAGTGTGGAGCCCAATGCAGGGCTTGAACTCGCATCCCTGAGAGCAAGACCTGTGCTGAGATCAAGGGTCAGATGTTTAACCAACTGAGCCACCCAGGTGCCCCTTGATATATGGTTTTATTTCTAAAGTGTGTGGACTGCTTAGTTGCTTGGATATATGTTTATGTGGAAAAAGACAATTCACTGAAACACATGGCTTTCAGTACCTCAGAAGGCCTATAAAGACCTGAAACTACACTGCATCTGAAGCACAAGCACGAGAGCAGTATGGTATGACATTTCTATGGGAAAAGAGCGCAGTTTTCCTCAGGCAAATGTTTGTTTCACTCGTGTGATCAACAATTACAGGTTTCCGGGGAGAGGGGCAGAGGGAGAGGGAAAGAATCTCAAACAGACTCCTCCTCGCTGAGCATGGGGCCTGACATGGCTTGATCCCATGACCCTGAGGTCATGACCTGAGCTGAAACCAAGAGTTGGACAATCAACTGACTGAGCACCCAGGTGGCCCTCTCTTCGGCTTTTCTGATACTTTAGCACACATCTTGCTAACAGATGCAGAGAATAAACAGAGACAAAGCGTAGGTGCTCACAGACCAAGGGACGCTGACTGCGGTTCCTGGGACAGGGGCTCGGCGGGCCATCCTCTCTGTGCAGGGTGCTGCTGCCACACAAACGACCAAATGCTATTTTTGCTTTTTACCTTCTTTCATAAAAGCAAAAATCCTCTTTGGATTTCTTTCGGTCAGCAAGATAGGTACTGATACAGGTTTTCCCTAAAAGCAAAAGTGGCTTCATGAGAACTTTTGAAAAGGGTGTGTGTGTGTGGGGGCACCTGTATGGGGTTTAGCAAGTGCCCCAGGTACTGTGCTGAGATGGGCAGGGTGGAGAAAGAAGGCCAGCACCCAGGACTGAGGATGCAGGGGAGCTTACTTGTGAGGGACGGAAAGGTAAGGGAGTGCCCCTGTGTAGTCTCTCTCGAATCACCTGCTGGGTAAGCGGGGCCAGTGGGGCTGGGGAGAACGTAGGAGGGGCAAAGTTAACAGTGGGGAAGAGGCGGAAGCCTCCTCCAGTTGTAAAAAATTGTAATTTCATACCAAACCATTTCTTCTTAGAAAATATTCAATAAAGAGAATTAATGTAATGTATCTTGGCAAGTTAATGTGACAAGAGGCTTTATTTAAGTGAGGGAATTCTCAAATGGCAGATTCAGACCCCCCATTAACAATGCTGTAGTGAGACTAGTAAGTGAGACTAGTAAGACTACCTTGTCACAAGGGATTTTCCGGATTCAGGATCTTGCTTCAAATACAAGGCAGCACTAAACTCTATTATAAACTGTGGCGGTAAAAAAGTGCGAAAGAATGTATATGGTTTAATTTCTTTACGTTTTTACTTCTGAAAAAGTTGTAGAGCTTTGGATCTGAAATCAAAGATACCTAGGTTCAATTCCCAGCTGTTAATTGGGGAAATGACAGTCTCTCTATTGAGTGCCCTTATCTGAAAAATGGGGACAATTGTGGCAATTACCTCACAGAGCTGCTGTGAAAATAAAATTCTCAACATGATGTCTGGTGCCCAATAAGCATTCAATAAGTGGAAGTTGGCTGTTATCATCATTACATGAACACCATATAGTCTTAATAGCAATTATGATAAAGCTGTTTGCATATGTTTTAGGAAACATCAAATAATACGTTGGGATATTAAAAATTCATCAAATCCGGGACACCTGGGTGGCTCAGTCGGTTAAGCGGCTGTCTTCGGCTCAGGTCATGATCCCAGAGTCCTGGGATCGAGTCCCACATCAGGCTCCTTGCTTCGCGGGAGCCTGCTTCTCCCTCTCCTGCTTGCCTGCCCTTCCCCCTACTTGTGCTCTCATCTCTATGTCAAATAAATAAAGTCTTTAAAAAAATTTCATCAAATCCTTCCGGAATATCATAGCCCCATAATGCAAAATAATAACACAGTATCACCTGATGGGCTATCAAGGCCATCAGGTATTATAAATCACCCTGTCATTCCCTGATGCAAAGAGTCACTGAAGACACAGTTGTTTAACATTTCAAATCCATTCCGTGTAACTCAAAATAGACAGTGAATTCTTATTTGGGACACACTTCTCTGTCCAGGCCACATAACTAGAGTAATATGCATGGGTTTCATCTCCCGAGCCGAACACTATGTTTTATTCACTTCTGGATCTCTGGCATCATGAAGGTCTACTAATGAGCACAAACATAATTCCTTCCCCCCGCCCCCCGATTTCTAAAAGTTATGATAGGGGTGCCTAGGTGGCTCAGCCAGTTAAGAGTCCAACTCTTGATTTTGGCTTGGGTTAGGATTTCAGGGTCGTGAGACAGAGCTCTCTGTTGAGCTCTGCACTCAGCAGAGAGTCTGCTTAAGATTCTCTCTCTCCCTCTGCCCCTCCCCCAACTTGAGGGTATGTTCTCTCAAATAAATAAATCTTAAAAAAAAAAGGTTCTGGTAAATCATATGTACCAAAATTTAGCACTGTAACCACATGGAAGTGTAGAACTCAGCGGCATTCAGGACACTCACAATGCTGTGTAACCACCATGTTCTTTCCCTTACCCACAACCTTGGTAATCTCCATTCGACTTTCCGTTCCAGTGAATCTGCCTACTCTAGGCACCCCATGCAAGTGAAATCATATCATATCTGTCCTTTTGTGACTGGCTTCCTTCACCCAGCATCATGTCCTTGAGGTTCATCAATGCTACAGCAGGTGTCAAGAGTCTCCTTCCTTTTACAAATGCTGACTGGTACTCCATCATGTGCACACCCCACATACTGTTTATCCATTCATCTGAGGATTGATACTTGGGTTGTTCCCACCTTTTGGCTATTGTGAATAATGCTGCTGTGAATATTAGTGTAAAAGTGTTTGTCTTCATCCTTGTTTTCAATTCTTTTGGGTATATACCCAGGAATGGAACTGCTGGATCATATGGTAATTCCATGTTTAACTTTTTGAGGAACTGCCAGACTGTTTTCCAAAGCTGCTGCTGCACCACTTTACATTCTCACCAGTGATGCAAGAGGGTTCTGGTTTCTCCACATTCTGCCATTTCTAGATCTTTTTTGAGAAGATGACTATTCAAGTCCTTTGCCCATTTTTGAGTTGGGTTAACTCTTTTATACACATTATGTTTAGAACAAAATGGTCAAGATTATCTGAAAACTACGCTGTTATTCATTAATACAAATTATGTAGATCTTTACCACCACATTCTATTTCATATAGATGTATATACACACAAAAAACATTTGGATAGACGTACTTTGAAAAATATGGACCATATTGAGGCTATTTTGCAGAAACTTCAGTCTTTCCCAGGTAAGAATACAAATATTTTTATGTTTTAAGAAAAGGATGGGGGCACCTGAGTGGCTCAGTCGGTTAAATGTCCGACTTTTGATTTTGGCTCAGGTTGTGAACTTGGGGTAGTGGGATCCAGAGCCCCAAATTGGGCTCTGTGCTGAGTGTGGAGCCTGCTTGGGATTCCCTCTCCCTCTGCCCTTCAATTCCCCCCATTCCCTGTTCAAGCGCACATGCGTGCTCTCCCTCAAAAAAAAAGAAGAGTAAACGGGACATGGAGAAAATTCAGTATGAAATATACCTTAGGCTTCAAAAAATGGCAATGATTCAAGTAGCAATTTTTACCTGCCCAGTGGAACATAAATCGACTTTTGAACAATTAAAATTACCTACGTGTACACTTAGAATGTTTTTACACTTAAAAAAAGGTTCTTTTTTTTTTTTTTTTTTTAAAGATTTTATTTATTATTTGACAGAGAGAGACACAGTGAGAGAGGGAACACAAGCAGGGGGAGTAGGAGAGGGAGAAGCAGGCTTCCCCGCGGCGCAGGGAGCCCGATGTGGGGCTCGATCCCAGGACCCTGGGATCACGACCTGAGCCGAAGGCAGACGCTTAACGACTGAGCCACCCAGGTGCCCCTAAAAAAAGGTTATTTCTAATGGTTTAAAATTGACCTCACATTAAAAAATGAATCCATATGGTAGAGCCCTGAACCCTGATTGCAAAAGCAGCAGAAAGTTTCCAGATTTCTCCATGGGGCCTCCCTACAACTTCTGCCAGGCCAGAAATATTCTCAGACCTTCTCTGGAATAGGATGCGTGGTAAGGCATTAGGATTTCAGGGGAATCTCACATAAGAAGGGATAAATGAAGTTACGATGGCAAGCAGAGTGACCAGAGACAGAACACTCACCATGTGGGAAGCCCTGTGCTAAGCACCTCACACGCATTACTCTATTAATCAGTGAGGGCTGTATTATTATCACTGCCATCTTGTAGGTGGCACTCAAGTATAACAGAACCAGACTCAACCTAGTCCTAACGGTAAGTCCACGTTCTTAACCATTACGCCCCTGTACTGACGTGTCAAGTAAATATATTCTAGGTTACCTAATCAACTGGATGGTGATAATGGCTTCTGGAAAACAGAGATGTGTACATCTATGGCTTGAATAACCAAGAGGCAGCGATAGGTCAAAATGTACCCACTTTTGGAAATATGTGTAACTGGCTGAATCAGTCACGAGAGGGAAGTGAACAGAGCATGCTTCTCCACATAAAAGCTTTAGTCTCTGCATTTGAGAGGACCCTCTCTCCCTTCTCTACCCACGACAAGAAAAAATGCCACACTGCTCTAGTAGTTGGCCTTATTTATTCATGGATTCATCTTCCCTCATCCATAGAAAAGGTGAATTTTATTCTTCCTTCATGTCTGAATTCTATGTTTTGCAATGCCCCACTTACATCAACTGTTAGTCTCACCATTCCCCTTGTGGAATGGAATTCGGGGAGCAACAGTTATGTATGGTGCACAACAAAATTCTAGTACACTCTATCAGGCTTCACACTGCTCCTTCTTCACCCCACAGCACTTGCCATTTAGGGAATTTCCTATTTCTGTCTGGATCTATGGTGTCCATGTCAGATTTCCTACCTGGTCAGTGTACCAGGCACACCAGGAGCTATGTATTCTTCTTTTCTTTTCTTTTTTTAAGAATTTATTTATTTATTTGAGAGACAGAGAACATGAGCAGGGGAAGGGCAAAGGGAGAGGGAGAAGAAGACTCTCTGCTGAGCAGGGAGCCCAACATGGGGCTCAATTTCAGGACCCCAAGATGATGACCTGAGCCAAAGTCAGACACTTAACCACCTGAGCCACCCAGGTGCCCGTATTATTATTCTTAACCTCAGGAACAAAAACAAAAACAAAAACAAAAACAAAACAAACCCCACAACAAACCACATACTAGGGAAACAGTCCCAAGGGAATTTTAGCAAGTGAATTATGACACTGAAATGGGATTTAATACGACGAAGACTTGACAGCATTACTCGCTCCTCAGCACCAGATGGCAGTGTTGCCAAACAAGTGTACTATCTGTGCATAGGGGCTGATTATGGATTTAAGCTAATTTTAGTCAATCACAGGACTTCTGACAATATCCAGATCCCAATATTCTACAAAATTCTGTCACCGTGGCCTATAAAATGGACTTTCAGAAGGATGTGCGAATGAAGGAGTAACAAACATCAGCACTCTGCTCGTTAGAGGGTCTAATTCTCCATGTGCCCACTTCAATACTGTGCGTCCACAGATCCATCACCGGCACTTCTGCTGAAAGGCCAAGCATGCACAGCTCATCACACCCTTCATCTTTCAATGGACACTGTTTTATGGCTCTTAAGGCTTTCTTCTGGGTCCATTTCTCCACCCCCGCCCCCCCATCTGTTACTAACTTGGCTTGAAAGCTTATTACACAAAGTCTTTAATGTATAATACAATGGAATCTGTACATAAAAAGAATTGTCTTTAAATTTAATGATTAAGATTTCTTTTCCTTTCTGTTGCAGTTGCCCTATTTGTGACAAATGAACTCAGTTTTTATTGAATTTAAGATGGTGGAAATTTTGTATCTCTTGATCTGGGTGGTAGTTACAACGTTTAAAAGTTACATCTACAGAAAGTTACAGTGTTAATTACACCCCAGTAAGAAAATGCTCCCATCCTAAAGCAGCTAGATTTTTACAAAATTACCCTGGGTCTCCGTTTTCACACACATACAATAATGATATTGATGCTACCTTCATCTCACGCTTATATAATCTGTGTTATCATGTGAAGAGCTATTTTCTGTACAATAAAAATGATGCTAACACCAGGTGTCACGGAACTTAAGAAACAAAGCGTAAGAGCATTTTGCCTGTTTTCAATTGCCTGGAAATCTGCCCAATTATCATTTCCTCCCTGCCTTTCTTCCTTTCCCCTGGCCGTGGCAACAGGCATTGCCCAACCTACTCCAGTACCCATTTAGCCAAGCAGCGCACGGCCTGCCACCTGTCGTGCTCTCGAAGGTGAGGCTGCTCTGCGGCGGTGCTGAGGGAGGCCAGACTCGGAATACTGGGTACGGTGCTGGGGACTTTCTTATTGGTCTTTTCAGAAAGCAGGCACTGATGCCCTGAGCCTGGTTTTGATTGCAATATGGGTTTGTAACAGGAAACCTCTTCTATCCCAAGGTCTGTGTTCTAAATGGTTCTCTGGGGGCGCCTGGGTGGCTCAGTCGTTCGGCGTCTGCCTTGGGCTCAGGTCGTGGTCCTGAGGTCCTGGGATCGAGCCCCGCATCGGGCTCCCTGCTCGGCGGGGAGCCTGCTTCTCCCTCTCCCACTACCCCTGCTTGTGTTCCCTCTCTCGCTGTGTCTCTCTCTGTCAAATAAATAAATAAAATCTTAAAAAAAAAAAAAAAATAAATGACCTGAGCCAAAGTCAGACACTTAACCACCTGAGCCCAGGTGTCCCACAGGTTCTCTGGGTCTTGGGTCTGTTCCTTCATTTGGTTCTCACAATCACCCCGGGAGTTAGGCAGTATAAGAATCCTTAACCCCAGGATTCAGAAAGGAAAGGGGAAGTGACTCATGAATCAGAAAGGGGATGTGATTGGCCCACTGAACACTTGGGGCTGATACACCAGACAAGAAGGAACACAGGGATGCTGTTCCTTCTCTCCCTCAACATTTATTTTGTAAAAATTACATTTTACATAGCACCACTCTTAATATATGCTTGACCTTCAGGCCTCTAAATGCAAATACGGTAAAAATGGAGCATTGGAAAGCAGTATACAAAATCTGGCTATCACCTAAATACTTAAAAACATTATGGATACATTGCTGATGGGAATGTTAATGCTATAGCCTCTTTGGAAAACTCTATGGCAGTTTCTTAATAAACTAAAATATGGAATTACCAAGTGACCCAACATTTGCATGACTTAGCATTTATCCCAGAGAAATGGAAATCTGTGTACAAAAACCTACAAATGTTCACAGAAGCTTTACTTGTAATAGCTAAAAACTGAAAACAACCCAGATGTTCTGTCAACAGGCAAATGGTTAGAAATGGTTAAACAAATCTTGGTACTCCTACTTGATTGGGTGGCAGAATAAAAGAGAACAAAGAGAACACACTACTGATAAACCCAATAATTTCAATGACATCTCCAGGAATCATGCTGAGTGAAGAAAGACACTCCCAAAAGGTTATATATTATATAATTCCATTTATGTAACTTTCTTGAAATGACATTATAGAATGGGGGACAGATTAGTGGCTGCCAGGGTTAGGGATGGGAGGAGGAGAAAGACAGGAAGGTGTGATAGGGGAGTCGGTGTGACAATACAAAGGCAACAGGAAGAACCCTTGTGTTGATGTGTTTGTTATCTTGACCGTGGGGGTGGATACACAGAGCTATACAGGACATAAAATCGCACAGAAATACATACCTGCACATACACACAGAAATGAATGTGAATACAACTGAGGAAATGTGAACCACATGGGTAGATTTTCTCAATATCCTGGTTGTGATATTGTACTTTATTTTGCAAGTTGTCATCAGTGGGGAAATGGGCAAAGGGTATGTGGGATCTTTCTGTATTATTTTTTTATAATTGCATGTTTATCTATAATTATTTCAAAGTAAAAAGATTAGTTAAAAAACTATGGGTTTTATACTTGGTATCTGTTCATTTATTAAGCCATCGGCTACAAAGAAATCTAATTCAGTCAACAAATATTTACAGATGCTAGGTGCTGAGAATACGGCAATGAACAAGGCAGATAAAACTGCCTGTCCCTATGGAGCTTACACTTAGGTGGGGAGGAGACACAGTGCGCCTAGTAAAAAAAATCATAAACCATGTTGGCTGGTAAAGCCGTAGGGAGAAAATAAGACAGAGCAGGACAGGGGTAAGGAAGGATTGTTACTTAAAACAGGGTGACCAGACAAGGCCTCACCTGTATGGAGGACGCTCGAAACTTGAAAGAAGTAATAGAGAAAACCCTATCTGGGAGGAAAGTATTCCACACAAAGGGAACAGCAAGTGCAAAGGCCTGTCCCGAGGCAGGGGTGAGTCCGGCACATTTGTGGAAAGGCAGAAGAGCCAACAAGGCTGGGGCCAAGTGAGCAAGGCAGGGAGAGAAAAGATGAGGCAGGGGGCAGGGAGCCAGAGCAGGTCAGGGCTGGTGGACCACTGGATGGCCTCCTTGGCTTTGATTCGAGTGAGAGGGGGCACCACTGAACATTTTAAGCAGAGGAACGCCATGACCTAACTTATGTTGAATCAGGATTACTCTGGCTGCTGGGTGAAGAAGAGGTAAGGGGGTGGCAAGGGCAAAAGCTCTAAAACCAAAGTGGAGGCTCCTGCAAAATCTAGATGGAAAGACAGGGCAAATGGCAAGAGTGGATGTTAGCATGTTGCTGCCTGTATGCACCTTGACAGATAAATAACAAATCATATTCGTACTGCATTAATATCTTTACAAAATACTACTCTGTGTTTTGTTACCCTGGACAAAGCTAGAGCTTTAGCTGTACAGACCTTATCTTGTGACCCCGATGGCATCTCTTCTAGAGTCTCAGTGCTTCCCAGATTGGAGAGCTGAGTACTTGGCTGTAACCCAGGGCTGGAGATATTGGAGTCGCCCATCTGATTCTGAAATTAAAAGGAAAAGCATATCATGTGAAAAGTTTGCTGACTATTATTTGGTTAGCAAAACATCATATGTACTATGCTATCAAAATTAACACGTCCCTGGACTGAAGTTGGGGCTTTTTTTTTTTTTTTTTTTAAATCTGGTCTCCTGAGTGTTCTGAACTGTTTGTGGTGTCTGTTTTGACATGGATAATGCTCACTAGATGCTGGATCAGATAGCCCAAATATAACTTTAGATTTCTAAAATTTATAATTCCACGTCCATCTAGTGATCTTTTTTTAGAGTTTTTTTTTTTTTTTAGCACAGCGTTAGGCACTCCAATGTTAAAAGAATGGCAAAGAGGCATTTTTTTCTATTCAAATGACTTAATCCTTATTTCAGAACACCTTTTACTCAGTGTTACCCATTTACATAGAGGTGAAAGAGCCTGGGAAGTCTATGAAATATCTTTTGAAAACATCTGAAAACTACTGAAGCATTAGACAATTCTCCACATCACATGGTGCCTATGAGGGTAAGTGTGGCCAGCAGACATTCACTACAACATTACTGACTATATTCCCTGTGCAGTACTGTTCATCCCTGTGACTCACTCGTTTTCTAACTGGCAGTCTGTACCTCTTAACCCCCTTCAACTATTTTACCTGCTTATGAAATATCTTATTTTCCACCTCTCTATGCAACACCACCATCAATCTATATTAACATTATGGAGAGTGCCTGGAATTAAACTGTATTAGAGAAAAGCTCAAAACACTGTTCACAAGTTCCTAGAACAGAAGGTATAAAATGTTCAGAAACATTTTAAAAATTGAACATTTGCACATAAAAATCCCAGCTTGTTATTTTCAGAAAGAAGCTGGATACCTTGGCAACAACGGCTGGAGCTGAGCTGCAAGTGACCCTCTAATGCAGGGCCAGGCTCTGTCCACATCGGGTCCACCCTGACGCACTGCATGCACTCCCGTGGCCCATGTGGTTTTGGGGGTAGTTGAGTCTCCTATACTTAACATGAGCTACAAGATGGGTTATGCTTTAAAAGGTCTCTAGAACTTCAGACATTTTTTAATACATGTGTAGGGCCGTTCTTGGAAGGTTTCCTCTGAGTTTGTTTTTTGATGACACTCTAGTATTTATTTGTATGGATTGGGGGAAGTGAACAATCACAAACTTCCCAGAGGGTAATTTTACAATATTTGGTAAAAACCTTAAAAATATCAAAATCCTTTGATCTACCAATTCTATTTCAAGTAATTTATCTTAAGAGAAAATACTGAACATGAAAACTTAGCTACAGGATATATTTCTGAATTCTTAAGAGAATCAGAAAAAAACAGCGTATTGTTTATGTAAGGCACGGAAGGAAAAATATGCAGCTATTAATATCACTGTTCTCTTTTTCAAAGACTTTTCATTCTACCAAAAGAAATCTCACAGGGACTCCCTATGAGATGAACAGCCACTGTCATAAAGATACTGCTCTTTGGGAAAAAACTGGTTACAAAAGAGTTAATAAAAGCGACTTTTAAGACTAGTTAATAAAACTAATGTAGAGAAATGTACCACACACAGGACATATTTATACATATTTTTGGAAGGATACATAATGAAGTATTAACAGTGATCATTTCTAGGTGGTGGGATTATGTCTTTTTCTTCTACTCTAATCTTTAAATATAAAATACAAATAACCCCTACAAAAATCCAGGATTATATCCTGTGACTAGAAGTAACTCAGCAAGGAGCAACTGTAAAGGACTGTGGGTTTAGCTATCTTTCTTTACATTAAAAAAGGTACGCTGGTTAAAACAAACTATAGGACTCAGGGAGAAAATGTTTATATAGGCAGTTCTTATTTCCAAGTAGTCTCTATTATAAATCCTGCACCCCAAAGTCTGGAATTTCATTCATTATAAGACACACAGTGGACGGGGGAGATTTAGGGTTGGGAGTACATCCCATTGCTGAGGTGTGGTTTGTACCCCTGCCCTTGACTCTGTCAATCTAAGTCTCTACCTAAAGATAAACAAAGGAGCCATCTGGAACCATGCGGCAGCTGAGAGCACCCACGCAAACACTGAGATATGAATTCATGGGTCACTGCTAATACCAACTCCATTTGGTTAGATGACAGGCAAGTGCAGACAAGAAACAAAACTGTTCTTTCAGGAAGCTCCGCCTATTTACACAGTTTTCAAAAACTTTAGAAAGAACACATTATAAAGTAAGTACCAAAGATTTTATTAAGTTCCCAAATATTTTAGTTCTAGACATCATTTTATTTATTCCACACCACTGGGAACATTTTCTTTACAACAGTTATTTGCTGTGCTCTCCATATTCTTACTTTCACAATGCATTAACTAGAAATCAGGTCAGATTTTCAGACTGCCTGTTTGACCTAACGCTCCGTTATAGCTTTGTGTACAAAAACTAAGCTTCAGTTCCTGCTTTTGTTTTGCAGCCACTCGCTACTTAGCCTGAGGAATAAGCGGGCCACCTCCTAGAACGCCAGCTCTGGTTACAGCCCCTATACTTTCTGTCCCGTGTGGCACCACCACGATCTAGTCATCACTAGGCATATGTGGCAGAGCCCTGGGTTTATTAGTTACCTGTTGTCAGAACACAGAAAGGCCTCTATAAAAACTGAACAAGGCATCTATAGGTAATCCAGATCTCATTAAGGATATGAGGGGGCCTGGGGGGATATAAGGTGACCTAAAAGTACAAAAAATGATTCTTAAAGTAAATGATTATTAAAATTTATTCTCATCCAGTTTCCTAAAAATCAATGAATCTACTATAGAGATGACTGCTTCTCCTATATTAATTTTCACAGATCCAGAAATTCCTCCTAATTCTCTATGAGACACTGAGGAATTTGGTATAATTTGAAACTTCTCATGGACTCTAATGTATACTTCTCTACCCTGGGTGGGACTTCCTTTGGTGTCTAAATATGACTTCCTTTGTTAGAGGAAACTACCTTCCAGAGCACTGTTTCCAAAGTTTGTTTCCTAAACTCTAGATTCTTGAGATGCTAAAGGGGAATATGTGAAAAACGGTCCTGTGGTTAAATCAACTTGGGAATTACAGGGCCTCTCAGAGTCTTGAGCATTGCAAAGCCCTAAGAGGATGGGGGAGGAGGAGCCACGTAAACAATGTTTCCTTAACTCACTTGACCAACTGGAACTTTTCCTTACGGATCACTTGCTAACCATGTACAGGCTAGTGACAGAGCAGAACTGTTTGGGAAACACATCAGGGAGTGCTTTTCATACCTTGTTCCTTAAATTTTTGGTGAGGTGAACATCACACAGAAAATAAAAGAAAGTACTTAATCAGACATGAGTAAAGAGTAAGGTGACAATTACAATGCCACTAAAACAAGGTGCAGCGGTGGGAACCTTTGGTCTTGCTCCTAGAAGTGCAGGGCTCTGAAGTGCCCATGTCAAGTGAAAAGCCAGGACAGTTTCACAGCCACACGGTTTGACAATCACCGAGGAAATGTCCACTGCTTGACACACAGTGGACAGTTCATAAGTGTGTATTAAATAAATTAACAAATGCCCTACAACTTCCATTTTATTCAACCTTGGGGAGAAAATATTATCATTTAACTTTTAAACTAACACACAAAAGAGAAAAAAAAAAAAAAGAATTCTAGAAAAGCTTCACATGTGGGTAAAATCCAAATTAAAGGCTGTGAACCTACCACCAATTACAGACCATAAATATACCCTTTAGTATTAGCGGGTGCAAATGATCAGACTACATAAATTCCTAAGCCCTAGCAGAGACTGCAGGGGTGAACAGGCAAGAAGCTTTTTCGGAACTACCTGCTGCAGGCTAACTTCTGCACCCTGAAACCATTTTCTCCCATAGTAATTTTACAGGAATAGAAAAAGAGCATTCTAAATTTTCATGCCAAGTCAAGGACTCTGAGATAAGCAAATTTCTTTCCCCGTCTTTTAGGCTAAAAACAGTAAGACACACTTTCTTTTTGGACTAATTATCTCTACTGGCCTTGAGGTAACTTCCCCAGCACATGAGTCCCCTGCAGGCCTCCTCCTCCCCTCTCGGTGCTCCCAGTCAGCATCTCACCCTCTCATATTCATCCTTGGCTCTGCTTAGCATCTCCAGGATGTCAATGGGCCTGTGGTCACTGCAGCCGTTGGCCTGGCTAGGACTCTGCTTGTCCCGAGCTGCTTGCTGGGACCGCCGTGTCTCCTCTTCTACAACACTAGTGGAAGAGAACCAGGTTTCAGAAAGACTTCTTTCGACATAACCTGACGTATGAACCCTCCTGGTGCTCGTCTTTTGCGGATACGGGAAGAATGTCATAGGATACACTGGCCTCCCAATATAAACACGGGGCCTCGGTTACCTCATCCCGGGAATACATGACTAACCACTTCACCAGCTCATGCACAGCGATGCCAACTGATGGTGTCTCACTGTTAGAACAGAAGTGCAGAATTCTTTTCTAGAGTTGGTGGGAGCAGATAAATTAAAATGACTAAATTATTTCTTTCTCTTTTTTGAAGTATCTCAGACTCAGTCAAACTACCAGGTAAAGTACATTTTCAAATGGATGTGGCCAGCAAGACAAAGGCAGGCTGCACAGCTGAGCAACCCACTGTGCAGTTTGTACCAACACCGGACTAGTGGTGGGTGGGGGGTGTGTGTGTGGAGAGAACCTTCTTGAGAAGAGAGGTCTCAGGGAATCTTCAAAGGTTTCCCTTATTCTCTCCTTAGAAATCACTGAGTGGGTGGCTGAGGTCAGGGTGATTGTGGCAAGGCTCTTTATTCTGGTTGGTGCTTAGGCTAATTCTGCACTTGAAAAGACCTAAAGCAAGAAAAGTTGAGGGTTAAGAATGCCACTGATAGGGTTGAGGTCTTTTTTCTTTTTAAGATTCATATAGGTTTTAATCCCAACTGTAATGAATAGGCTTATCTACCATAGGTTATTAGGGGCACAGACCCAGCTTGATAATTGTATGAACTAAGAACTTTCTGGACAGTGAAAAGGATAGGCAATAAAATAATTCAGTAGCAAAAGGTTTTTTTTTTTTTTTAATAAAAGGAGTAGGACAAGAATAGGCTGCTCAGTGTCTTGTTCACTGCTTTAAGACAGCCTGCCTAGGAGCTCCCATTAACGTGTGTGGGATGGTTCTTGTATTTGAAAACACTGGATTAAACAATATTAAACAGACCTTTTTAAAATTTTAAATAGCAGAATCATTCTGAGTTTTTAACATGCTAAAATGTATTTGATTCTCCAAGAAGGGTGGGCTTATAAATTTTCCCAAATTTATTTGACCATATAGAATCTTCTCCTGAGGCGGGATTTGTTTGGAAAATCCTGCTTTAAGATAATATTGTCATTTCTCTATCTAGATTCTTACAGCTCTGAATAGGATAATTGATTGATGAATTTGTTTTTTTTTTAAGATTTTATTTATTTGACAGAGAGAGAGCAAGAGAGCATAAGCAGGGGGAGCTACAGAAGGAAGGGGGAGAAGCAGGCTCCCTGCTGAGCAGGAGCCTGATGCGGGGTTCAATCCTATGACCCTGGGATCATGATGTGAGCTGAAGGCAGATGCTTAACTGCATCTAGTTTTTTTTTTTTTTTTTTTTTAAAGATTTATTCTAGAGAGAAAGTGAGCAGGGGGAGGGGCAGAGGGAGAGAGAGAATCTCAGGCAGACTCCCTGCTGAGCGTGGAGCCCAACACAGGGCTTGATCCCAGGAGCCTGAGATCATGACCTGAGCTGAAACCAAGAGTCGGACGCTTAACCGACTGAGCCACCCAGGCGCCCCTGGGATGATTATTTCTAAAACTAATGTACAATCATAGACTTTACAGTAGAGTGAAAGAAGACTGATATGTGATATGAGCATGAGACCAATTAGAATCAATATTGTTTCTCTTATATCCATACTGGGAAAGAAAGATTGTACTGGAAAAAAAGACTGGAGAGACATATTTGCTGGGTCACAAGCAATTTCACTTTCCTTTTTTGTACTTTTCTTCATTTTCCATAATTAACAGGTGCTCCTTTAATAATCAGGAGAAAAAAAGAATGCTATTTCAAGTGACTTGTATTTACACTCAGTTATAGGCTGCACCAGCCTGAATCCACCTTTACTGAGGACTATGGTCACGCAGCCTATTTCTCCTACCTCCTGCCATGCTGCCTGGCTTGCCCAGGCTGGTATTCCGCTCTCCCCTGACCCACACTGGATCTGAAATTTTGATTTAAAAGAAGAGCATTTCTTTTCTTTCTTTCTTTTGTTTGGTTTTCTTTTTTTTTTAAAGTAAGCTTTACGCCCGAAAGGGGCCTGAACTCCTGACCCTGAGATCGAGAGCTGCATGCTCTACTGACTGCGCCAGCCAGGCGCCCCCAAAGAGAAGCACATTTCTAGTAGTCACCACTGCTCACCAGTGGAACAGGCCACCTTACAACGCTCACCACGGCTGTAAGTAGAAGCTGTCCAGATGGCATGGAAGGGACAGGAATGATGCTTGGACTCTGTAAGGCCTCTTCCAATCCAAACTCTGTGAGGAACGCCCTTGCCTCTCGCCCTCCTCTCAAATATGCCCCAAGCCTATCTGTAAAATCAGGAATAAAGCTCACTTCCATGAGTTCTCCAAATTTCATAGTCTATATAGGCAACCATTTAAACAAGTGTTTATTGTTAAGAAAAGTTTCTGGCAGAGTGGATTTTCTCTTTAGGAGAGTCAGCATTTCCCAAGTTTAGTGGATTTTCAACTTCGCCACTGACCAAAGAGGATTTCCAAATTCGGATATGTACAGGTCTAGAAATTTGCTTGCTCTCCCACATAGCTTCTCAGTTTTTATAAACATCTTTTGGAATAAGTCAATTTCTTTACTTGGAGAATTTTTATTATATTGCAGCTGTTGAAACAGTGATTTAACAGGATGGGCACTGACAGGCACAGTTATTGAGACACACAATATGCCAGAAAGAATTTTACCTGTATTTCTGGTTAGCAGAGATGATATTCTGAAATATGGGGCAAATAGAGGCTGTACACAGGCAAAGTCAGAGCAAGGAAAGATAAAGTAGTCTTTTTTTATCTTTGGTGACCAGAACACCATTTATCACAAAGTTAATGTTAACATATAAGGTATTCTCTTCGGCCATAAATAGTCCAGACACTTAAAACTCATTATCAACAGTTTCATGAGGGCACTCTCTAATCACTTTCAATACCTCCTCTGCTTCTAGTAAAACCAGCTGAAAGTGTAAGCAAATGTGCTTCTTTTGGGCATTTCTCATGAAAGAACCTGAAGGCTCTTCTCTTCCCTTCTGCTTTCTGTTTCTACTTCCTCACCCTATTTTTGGGTTCCATACAATATTTTCAGATAGGCCTTCAGTATTCTGCCTCATTTACCATCTGAAGTCTTATATGAGGGGTACCGCTGGCCCTGATAGTTTAGAAAAAAGCTCAAAATGGTTTCCTGTAAGTAGCTATTAAAGCTAAGAGAGACAGATTTCTCACTTGGGGCCCAAAAGCTCTCAATCTGCAGGAGAAAGTTTGGATATTTAAGATATTCCAAAGTTTGGATATTTAAGGGAAATATTCTGGATTTCAGGATAACCAAGAATTAGCAAATCTGTGTCTTCTAAGTAATTAGAAGTAAAGTGCCTTTGCTGTAACTTTCAAAACTACAAAAAAGTAGGGGCACCTGGGTGGCTCAGTTGGTTAAGCGACTGCCTTCGGCTCAGGTCATGATCCTGGAGTCCCAGGATCAACTCCCGCATTGGGCTCCCTGCTCAGCAGGGAGTGTGCTTCTCCCTCTGACCCTCCCCCCTCTCATGCTCTCTCTCAAATAAATAAATAAAATCTTAAAAAAAAAAAAAACTACAAAAAAGTAGTCATCAAATAAGCAAATGGCTTTGTAAAAAAGCGGTTTTAATTAATTAATTTCCAGAGAAAAGGTGTTGTAAAAAGAAAAGTGTGGTTCTTCAAGCCTGAGTGATCCAAATTCATTTGGAACACTGTCTGCAGGGGTGTGTGCCCACAGTAATAAACATGGCCTCCCCTGTGAGCTCACAGCCAAAGCAAATAAAGCAGGAGGCTGACGAACATCGCATCAGGACATGTGAGCGGTCCTGGATTACAACGTCGCCTTAGCCATGTGTGCTTCTTTTAAAATGCAAATATACTTGAACTGAGGTTTGGGGGTTAATTATTTACTTACACATTTACAGAAATTAGTGTAAAATTGGCCTGTTTCTTAAAAAATGAAGACTGTTTTCTTCCAAAGATGCAGGTAAGAACCTTGCAGGAGAGCAAAGAGAATTTTGATTTGACAGAGGGGGCTCCACATCTCTGAGAAGATTCAGGCAAAAACTGTGCAAGGGAAACACAGGCGAGCCAGAACACACTGCCCGCCGTAACGCTCTGCCCAGAGCTGTGTGGCACCGCAGGCCCCCTCAGCACCACAGTGTCCTGGGCTCCTAGAATCTGGACCAGCAGCACAGGTAAGCCAGGTGGCTCCCGTAGGCTAACCTAAGAAAGCACAGTGAACCCCCCCTTCAGAACATTAATTCAATGAAATTACTCTCCCAATTCTAAGATTCTGACATACAAAACATTTACTGGAACACAATCCAGTGGTGAACTGGGGACTACCAAACCTAGAATCGGTATCAAAACGAAGTTCACTTCAGGGAAGAGTGTGCAGGAGTTCTCTATCAGCTGCTGAACGCGGCATCACTCGTCAGAGCAGAAACCTGGAGGGAGCCTGAAGTAAAAGCCCCTTAGTAAAGCCCCTGCAGGTGGTGGGAAGGCTGTGCCCTGGGTGTCGATGGTGTCCTCTGGAGTTAGGCAGTTTGACAGCCCTAAGCATATCACCCCAACCTAATGTACAAATTAAAAGACTAGAAGGAAACAGACTAAAACACTAACAATGGGAATAGTAGGATTACAGACGATTCTAGAGTTCTTTAAGCTTTTCTGCCTCTTACAAATTTTTGACAATAAGCAGGAAATCAGGTGAGAAATAAATGAGTTAGTAGACTCAGTAACAAAGAGAAGTAAGGGGGAAAGTCATTTTTTCATCTCTCATATATCACTAATTGAATCTATGTCGTGATATAAATACTTACTCGGCCATGAGTTTGGCTATGCGGTGACAGTCATTCTTGTCGTAAAACCAGATGCTGTATATTGACACTTGAAAAACAAAGAAGAAAAAAGAGGGGAAATGAGGTTTCAATATTTGGGTGTATGTAAGTACTACACTACCATGGAATATCACAGAATTTACCATGAAACCCTCCAACTGTTAGAGGAGTTCCTCTAAAGAAAAAAAAAAAGCCTCTCCCCTAAACTGTTTAATAAAATTATTAAAATTAGGATTGGTAAAATATCTAGATGAAAACTGGAAAGTCTGTTTTTAGACAGGATTACTATATCTCACTGAGCCTAAGGAGCCACTAAGTGTAAGCAGCACCATTATTTTATGTATTAGAAAGAAAAATAACTTTTTCTTAAAAAGAAAAACACTGCCAGTTACACTAAGAATCAACATTGTAAGATGCATTCCAAATGGATAGCAAAATGTGAAAAAAAAAGTGTCTCACTGAAAACCAAGTTCACCCATCAGCTAACCAAGCACAGAACCTCTACCAGTCTCTTGAAGCCTGAACGGAATTAGTAGCTCCAGCTCCAGACCCAGTGCATGACTGATACTATGCACACAGGAACCGGAGGTGCTGGGGCTGGGCTCCGTCTGTCACACTTCTTACTTTTCCTTTTTCATTCCTAGCATGGATGGTGTGATCAACACTAAGAAAACCCTCACAAGGTATTTGGTAAATAGGTATATGAACCTTATTATTAAGGATAACAATACATAAAAATGACTGTAAATACTTTTTGAATAAGGTGGAGTAGAAATACTGAATACATAAGTCAAAATAAACATAAGGCTAGTTAGGGCTCACTGTTTCCATGTGCACCCAAGGCACTCACAGCCTGGCCCAGGTTGTACCTCCCTTCACACTTAACGATGACTGGTACAGGAAGTGCAGGTATCATTAGGCCTTTTTTTAAAATTAAACTTTTTTTTTTTTTTTAAACACAGGAAGTAGGATTTATTGGTGGGCATGAATAAGGCGGGGGGCACTGCCGGTTCTCCTGAGTGCAGAGCCTGCCATTTGTCCAAGGGGCCACTATCAGGGATGTATCTGACCCACAGCAGTCTGGGATGAGCTGCTTTTCAGCCATCATGTCTTCAAATTCGTCCGCATTAAACTTTAAAGCCCTACTTCTTGGAAATGTGGATCTTTTGATGGCCAGGGAACTTGAACTTGGCCCTTTGTGCGGCCTTAATCACATGCTCCTTGCTCTGCAATTTGGTAAGGATGGACATGATGATTTGGCCAATGTGGACCCTGGCCACTGTGCCTTGGGCCTTTCCAAAGGAGCTCTGCCTATCTGCCTGGAGCCCGTCAACCCCAGCACAGGACAGTTGATACAGTTGACAGTCTTACTGATACGTGGAAGGGGTAGAGCCACACCCGGATGTGAAACCATCTTTGCTACAGCTTTTCACCATGTACCTGTTGGCACAAATATGAGTAGCCTCCAGGGCTTCAGAGGAGAGCTGCTCATATTCATCTGATACTATGTAGCCACATAGTAGGTACTCATCCATTTTTGCCTTCTTCTGCCTCTGGTCAAAGATGCAGGGACACCTCTGCAGAAGTGAGACTTTGGATACGGCATGCTCTTACAATACCAGTAACACTGGGTTGCATGGTGGCCCATGGTGACACCAGGATCTTCGGTGGCACCCCAAAGGAAAAGAGCTAAACTTTTAATTTTGAAGTAATTGTAGCTTCACACATAATTGTAAAACATAGAGAATGTGTGCCCTTTGTTTCTTCCAATGGTAACATTCTGTAAAGTTATAATATCATAGACAGGCTTCTGACATTGATACCGTCCAGATCCCTGGTGCCCTTCTATAGTCACACCCTCCTCCCTTGGTCACTCTCCCCTGTCTCTGACCCCTAGCAAACACACTAATCTAGTCTCCATTTCTTTAACACTGTATTTCAAGAATGTTATATAATATAAATGGAATTATACAGTATGCAACTTTCTGAGATTGACTTTTCTGACTCAACATAATTCTCTGGATATTGATCCAAGTTGTTGCTCGCATCAATAGTTCATTCCCCCTACTCTCACCTCCCTCCTTTTTTTCTGCTGAGTAGTGTATTTCATGGTATGGATGTACCTGTTCAACCATTTATCCATTTGAGGATATGTGGTGTGTTTCCAGTTTTTTGCTATTATGAATAAAGCAGCTATAAATGTTCATTGCAAGGTTTTTGTGTGAACATAAGTTTTCCTCTCTGGGCTAAATGCCCCAAAGTACAATTACTGCATCATAGTAGTTGCATGTTCAGTTTAATAAACTCTTAACCTGTTCCCCAGAGTGTTTGTGCTAGTTTATATTCCTACCAGCAATGTATGAGCAATCCAGTTTCTCTGCAACCTTGCCAGCATTTGTTGTTCTATTTTTAACTTCCTCCATTCTGATAGGTGTATAGTGGCATCTCATGGTGGTTTTAGTTTATATCTCCCTAATAGCTAAAAACACTGAACATCTTTTCATGTGCTTCTCTGTCATCCATATATCCTATTTAGTCAAATGGCTGCTCATGTCTTTTGTCCCTTCTAATTGATTTAAAAAAAAATATTTATTTATTTACTTGAGAGAGGGAGCGAGAGAGCACGAGTGGGAGGGGCAGAAGGAGAGGGAGAGAGAATCTGAAGTAGACCCTGAGCTGAGCATGGAGCCTGATGTGAGGCTCAATTCCACAACCCTGAGACCACTACTTGAGTCGAAACCAAGAGTCTGACGCCCAACTGACTGTGCCACCCAGGAGCCCCCTAATTGATTTTTTTTACTGTTGAATTTTATGACTTTCTTTTTCTTTTTTTTTTTTTAAGATTTTATTTATTTATTTGAGAGCGAGAATGAGAGACAGAGAGCATGAGAGGGAGGAGGGTCAGAGGGAGAAGCAGACTCCCTGCCGAGCAGGGAGCCCGATGTGGGACTCGACCCCGGGACTCCAGGATGACCTGAGCCGAAGGCAGTCGCTTAACCAACTGAGCCACCCAGGTGCCTGAATTTTATGACTTCTTTATATATTCAAGATACTAGTCCTTTGTTGGATATGTGGTCTGAAGATATTTTCTCCCTGTCTGTAGCTTGTTTTTCATCCTCTTAATAAGGTCCTTCCAGAGCAAAAGTTTTTAATTTTGACAGGTCCAATTTATCAATTTTTCCTTTTATGGATCATGCTTTTGGTGTCAAGTTGAAGAATTTTTTGCTGATGGACCCCTAGTTCCAAAATTTTCTCCTATGATCTTTCCTAAGGGTTTAGAGTTTTACATTTCAGTCAGTGATCCATTTTGAGTTAATTTTTGTATAAAAACGTTTAGGTTAAGGTCTTTTTTTTTTTTTTTTGGTCTAATTGTTCTAGCATTATTGTTGAAAATGCTCTCTTCTCTCTTTTTTTTTTAAAGATTTATTTATTTTAGAGAGAGAGAAACTTTAGCAGACTCCCTGCTGAGCTTGGAGCCCGACTGGGGGGGGCTCAATCTCACGACCCTGAGATCAGGACCTGAGCTGAAACCAGGAGTTGGACACTCAACTGATTGTGCCACCCAGAGGCCCCTGCTCTCATCTTTTGTACCTTTGTCAAATAGCAGTTGGGCATATTTGTGTGGGTCTATTTCCAGATTTATTTTATCCTATTTATTTATGCGTTTATCCTTCCACCAATGCCACACTGTCTTGACTACTGCTGCTATATAATAGGCCTTAATATTGGGTAGAATAATTTCCCCACTTTATGCATCTTTTCCAAATTGTTTTAGCTTCTAGGGCCTATGCCTTTCCATATAAATTTTAGAATAAGTTTGTTTATGCCTACAAAAATCTTTGCTGGTATTTTGATAGAAAGTGCTTTAAGCCTACAGGCCAATTTGGAAATAGGTGAATTTGTACCATGTGGAGTCCTTCAATACACAAGTACAGTCTAGCTTTCCATTTAGTTTTTTTTTTATTATTATTTCTTTCATTAGTATTTTGTAATTTTCAGCACACAGATCCTTGTACATGTTTTGTTAACTTTATGCCTAGGTACTTAATTTTCTTTGTAAGGATTGTAAGTGGTAGGGTTTTTAAAAAAAAGTTTGTTTTTTTTTAAATTAATCTCTACACTCGATGTGCGGCTCAAACTCACAACTCCGAAATCAAGAGTCACATGCTCTTCTGACCGAGCCAGCTAGGCACCCCTAAATGGTAGTTTTTAATTGTGACTGATAATTTTGAGTGTTGATCTTGTATCCTCATACCTTATACTAAACTCATTTTATTAGTTCTAGAAATTTGTACCTAGACAGTCCTCTTATCTGTGAATAACATTTTTATTATTTCTTTCTCTCCCCTTTCTATTCTAGTATGTAAGCCTATTTTTCTTTCTTGCCTTACTGCAGTGGTGAGAACTTTCAGTGCTGTGTCACAGTCAACACTGTGGACATCCTTGCCTTGGTCTCAAACTTGGAAGGAAAACATTCACTCTTTCACTATAAATATAACGTTGGCTGTAAGTTTGTTGTAGATGCTCTTTATTAAGATGACATAGTTCATTTCTATTCCCAACTTGAGAATGGACATATGATTTTTTTTCCTGCATCAAAAAACACAAAATATGATTAGTGATATTTCTATTTCATATTTAGTCTGTTGATATGATGGATTAAATTGATTGATTTTCAATACTGAACCAGCTTTGCAGATCTGGAATAAAGCCCATTTGGGCATCATTTATATTTCTTTTCTCTATATTGTTGGGTTTGCTACTATTTGGTTGAGGACTTTTTTTTACCTAGCTCATGAGAGAGATTGCTTTGTGGTTTTCTTTTTTTTGTACTGTCTTCGTCCTGTTTGGGTATCAGAGTAATACTGGCTCTGTAAAATCAGTTGACAACTGTTCCCTCCTTGTCTGTCTTCTGGAAGAAACTGTAAAATTAGTGTTAATTCTTTGAATTTTCCAGTAAAACCATCTGAGCCTGGAGATTTTTCTTTTAAATTATTAATTTAATTTCTTCAAAGGCTAAAGGATTATTCATGTCATCTATTTTATCTTGGTTGAGTTTTGTAGTTTGGGCTTTCAAGGTCCATTTCTTCTAAGTTATCAAGTTTGAGTGTAAAGTTGTTCATAGCATTAGCTTATCACCCTTTTTTTTTTTTTTTTTAAAGATTTTATTTATTTATTCATGAGAGACAGAGAGAGAGAGAGAAGCAGAAGGAGAAGCAGGCTCCCAAGGAGCAGGGAGCCTGATGCGGGACTCGATCCCAGGACCCTGGGATCATGACCTGAGCCGAAGGCAGACGTTTAACCGTCTGAGCCACCCAGGCGCCCTTGCTTATCACCCTTTTAATGTCTGGAGAATCTACAGTGATATCCACTATTCTATTCCTGATACTGGTACTTTGTGTCTTATTTTTGTTAGTATTGCTAAAGGTTTATCAATTTTATTGACCTTTTTTAAAATTTAAAAAACCTAGCTTTTTGCTTCATTAATTTTTCTGTTTTCATATTTTCAAGATCATTGATTTCTTCTGCTCTCATTTTTATTCTTTCTTCTGTAGGCTTTGAGCTTATTTTGCTCTTCTTTTTAAAATTTCTTGAAGTGAGAATTTGGTAGGCTCTCAGCCAGTGTCACTTGAAAGGATGGGAGGAATTCCCCCTGGCTAGGCCACCTGGTGTGCCTCTCCTGGAGAAGGGAGCCTCTAACCTTCACAGATGCAAACTGCTTCCCAGGCTACGTTGGTGATATGACTCCTCTTCTGCCCCTCCACCTCCCCTTCATGGAAGGGAGGGAAAGCACTCCCTTGGTGGCCACTTATTGTCAGTAGGGCTTCTAATCCTTCCTGTCAGTTTTTCTGGGCTCACCTGATATTGTTGGAAGGACTCCCACTCCATCCAGGAGGGGAATGAGCCTACCTGATCTGCCTTTTGTTGCTAGATTGGAAGTCAACAAATATCAGACCTGGGTCCCCTTCTTCTGTTGGGTGAGAGGGTTTTAAGACCCTCCTGCTGGGTTGTTTTGCCAGTTCTGGGTCTTCTTCTTTCTGAACCTTTCAGAGTTCGCCTAATTGTCTCTTGTGTTATTTCTGGGTTTTTATAGTTATCTTTAACAAGGAGAGCAAGGAGAGAGAAGTCTGTGCCATCTTGTTTGGATGAGAAGTCTCATTATGCATTTTCATGAAAAGACGAAGTGGCTTATTGAATATCAGAGAAAAAAAGTCTTAGAACTGTAGCTAGAACTCAGGTATTCCCATTCCTAGGCCAGTAGTCTTGACATCACACAGCCACTGCCTCATTACATGAAATAACATAAAATTTTTTATAGAAACAAAAAGTTAATGAGCTTCAATTATGCTTGAAGACTAAAGTAACACGTAAGAGTATAAATAATTAAAAATTATACAATAAAAGGATAACAGAATATAGGAAATATAATGCTAGAACAAGAAACTTTAAATAGGAGCATCTGTGTGGCTCAGTTGGTTAAGCATCTGCATTTGACTCGGGTCATGGGATCAAGCCCTGCATCGTGCTCTCTGCTTGGCGGGGAGCCTGCTTGTCCCTCTCCCTATGCCGCTTCCCCCCACTCATGCTCTCTCAAATAAATAAACAAACAAACAAAACAAGAAACCTTAAAGATCGTTTTCATAGCTATTATTTGAACTCTATCAACGTACATTAATATGTATTGATATATTAATATACGTTAACTGAGAAAGCCAGTTAGCTTTTTTAAAATTGAGGTATAATTGACATAACATTATTAGTTTCAAATATATGATGTAATGATTTATTATTTGTATATATTGTAAAATGATCACCACAGTAAGTCCAGTTAACACCCATCACCATACACAGTCACAAAATTTTTTTTTCTTGTAATGAGAACTTTCAAGATCCACTCTTAGCTACTTTCAAATATGCAATACAGTATTATTAACTACAGTGACCATGCTGTACATCACACCCCATGACTTACTCATTCTGTAACTGGAAATTTGTACCTTTTGACTCCCCTTCACCCATTTTACCTCCCCTCCCCTGACTCAGGCAACCATAAATCTGTTCTCCATATCCATGAGCTTGTTTTTTTTGTTTGTTTGTTTTTGGGTTTTTTTGCTTAAAGATTCCACATATACTGGGGCACCTGAGTGGCACAGTTGGTTAAGTGTCCAACTCTTGGTTTCGGCTCAGGTTGTCATCTCAGGGTTGTGGGATGGAGGCCCGTGTTGGGCTCCGTGCTCAGTGCCGAGTCTGCTAAGGATTCTCTCCCCCTCTCCCTCACTCTAAAAATAAATAAATAAATAAATCTAAAAAAAAAAGATTCCACATATAAGTAAGATCATAAAGCATTTATCTTTTTCTTTTTAAAGATTTTGTTTATTTATTTGAGAGAGAGAGAAGGGGAGATAGTGAGAGAGTACAAGCAGGTAGGAGAAGGAGAAGCGGGCTCCCTGCAGAGCAAGGAGCCCGATGTGGGGCTTAATCCCAGGACCCTGGGCTCATGACCCGAGCCAAAGGCAGATGCTTAACCGACTGAGCCACCCAAGCACCCCCATTTATTTTTTTCTATTTTATTTGGCATAATGCTTCAAGGTGCATCCATGTTATTGCAAAAGGTTAAGAATTCATTCTTTTTGTGGCTGCATAATATTCCATTCTGTATATATGCATTTTCTTTATCAATTCATCCATTGATGGACTCTTGTGTATACATATTCTGGCTGTTGTAAATAATGCTACAATAAACATGGGGGTGCATATATCTTTTCAAATTAGTGTTTTCATTTTTTTTTTTCAGATAAATACCCCAAAGTAGAATTGCCAGATCACATGGCGGTTCCATTTTTAATTTTTTGAGGAACCTCCATACTGTTTTCCATAGTTGATGCAACAATTTGCAGTCCCAGCAACAGTGCATGAGGGTTTACTTTTCCCCACATTGTCACCAACACTTGTTCTTTCTTGTCTTTTTGATAACAGCCATTCTAACATATATGAGGTGATATCTCACTGTGGTTTTAATTTGTATTTCCCTGATATTAGTGATGTTGAGCATCTTTTCATGTACCTGTTGGCCATCTGTATGTCTTCTTTGGAAAAATGTCTATTGAGATCCTCTGCCCACTTTAAATCAGATTATTTGTTCTTTTGTTATTAATTGTAAGAGTTCTTTATATAATTTGGATATTAGCCCCATATTAGATATATGACTTGCAAACATTATCTCCCATTTGGTAGGGCCTTTCCATTTTGTTGATGGCTTCCTCTGCTGTGCAGAAGCTTTTTAGTTTGATATAGTCTCACTTGTTTATTTTTGCTCTCGCTACTTTTGCTTTTGGTGTCAAATCCAAAAAATCACTGCCAAAACCAATGTCCAGGAGCTCACTATCTATGTTTTCTTCTAGGAGTTTCATGGTATCAGGTCTTACATTAAAGTCTTTAATCTATTTTGAATTTATTTTTGTATGATGTAAGATAGTAGCCCATTTTCATTCTTTTGCATGTAGCTGTCCAGTTTCTCCAACATCATTTATTGAAGAGACTGTCTCTTCCCTATGGTATATTCTTGGCTCCCCTGTTGTAAATTAACTTGACCATATACCTGTGAGTTTATTGCTTGGCACTCTATTCTGTTCCATTGATCTATGTGTCTATTTTTGTGCCAGTAACCATACTGTTTTGGCTACTAAAGCTCTGTAGTATATCTTGAGATCTGAGATTGTGATACCTCTAGCTTTCTTTCCTTTCTCAAGTATGCTTTGAGGGGCTCTTTTGTGGTTCCATACAAATTTTAGGACTGTTTGTTCTATTTCTGTGAAAAATGTCATGGCAATTTTGATACAAACTGTACTCAATTTGTAGATTGCTTTAGGTAGTACAACATTTTACCAGTATTAATTCTTCCAATCCAGGAGCATAGAATATTTTTTCATTTATTTGTGTTTTCTTCAGTTTCTTTCATTATGTCTTAAAGTTTTCAGTGTACAATAAAAGCTATTTTAATGGCAAATATTTTGTTTCACTCTGAATTAAGGTCATTTTACTCTACAAAAAACTTCAGGGCCAATCACAACTTTAAAGTTCCCTTTTTGATGGAAATAAAAGTTTAACTGGATTTTTTCAATTGTCATTGTAGAGGGAGTGAAAGCATCGATATACAGAGTGAGTGAATAGCTTCATTTTATGAACGAAGATGATGAACGTGAATTTTTTTCCCTACCCTATTCATAAGGGGACTTGCCTGGTGGAGAAACCCTCCGGTTTCACTAAAACTGTCCTTGACTGTTGGGTTCCACGTCTGGTTATGTGTCCTGCAGGTGACTGTGCATACTACCACCAGGCACCCAGGCTGGCTTCTGCTTTCTGAGTGGTCATTCAGCCTGCTGTGAAGAGTTTTCCATGTTTGGACCCAGGTTCACAGCCCCTCTTCCATTCACAGAACTTCAAAACACCACCAACGTTTCAAACAGAATCAATGTCTAATGAGAAACAAGTAACTTTGGAATATCTTACATGGTATAAGTAAATAGACTGAATTTAGCTTTGACAGCCCTTTGACAAGGAACACAGAGGAGGCTTTGTTACGGAGGAGATATTTATTAAACATTATCTTCTGCAGGGTCTTAGTTATGTTCCTATTCCTTTCAGCTAAGGATTGCTCCTACACAGAGTAAATCAGATTGGGCTCTGAAAAGACTCCATATATGGCAATTAAACACAACCATCTTTCTTTAAATATGCCTCTTTCAACTCTGGCTAAAGAACATACAAAACACAAGAGTCTGAATACAAGATTCCAGTTTTCCTCTAATGGACACACCTCTACAACTTACAGTGATGAGAAAGTTTATGATACGCACTAAGTACATCAGGCTCAGAGAAGAACACACAACATTTTCTGGGCTAAACAGGGGCATTTTGTAATGTTTTCATAGGGGGTTGCAAATCCAGCTCTTAAGAAAGAATTTCATACTGATAATCAAACTAAGCCCAACAGAGCTGTCAACTTATGTTGACAATACTTCACTTACATCCTCCCCTTTTCCTTTGAAGAAATACACTATAATTTAGAAATAAGACACATGCCTTCCACTCTTGTACATTATCAAATAAACTGCCAAAAAAGAGCCAAACACTTACAAAGGCATGTTTGCAGAAGAAATAAAGATAAGGAAGCCATAACGATAGCTTAATGGGTAAAGGATAAGAGTCACACTCGATTCTGCCAAAAGCAGACCTGTAGAGGTTCAGACACGCATCCAAGAATCAGCTCTGTCTGCCAACATATCAAATGCTCAGTGCATGCAACTGGCAAGGAGGCCCTGGGAGCTGCCCCTAAGCCTGTCACTGTCACCAGTGAGGAAAGACAGACAAGTTCCCAGATGGCTAAGATCACGGAGGACCTGTCTTCAAGCCAAAGCCAAGTATTCTTCCCTCAAGAGAACTTCCACTCTATGGCCCAACACATTCATTTGCTGAAACATCCTGAAATAATTTTCCTTTATTAACTATAGCACAGAGGATTTAAGGATTTGACAATACAGTATTATTGTGCACATAATGATGGCATCCTGATTTGTAAATGACTTCTCTCAAGATGAAAGCAAACTGTTTAGTTATTGGACCCCCACCACATAGTGTGGCTGTTAACAGCTGTCCCAAGTAAGTCGTGCTGTACAGGCAAGTCACTGAAGAGTTAGGTGGTGTGGTAGGGCATTTGATTACCTTAAGGTTGTACTTCCATGAAAAGTACAAAAATTCAGAAAAGAATATCCAAAATTGAATGTTTCCTTTGCTTTTTAAATGATGGCATCTTTTGAAAGTGTGAAAAACGAGACTGACAAAGATTAAAGGTATTAGGTCATTTAATATTGAGAATTTTTAAAAAGCTGGGGGGCAAGAGTTTTCCATTTCCCCAGAGCCCTGTTTGAAGATCTAGCAGCCTAATATGATTTGATGTTACACCTCACGCTGCTTCTCATCTGGAATGGTGTATGGCACACAGAAGATCAAGAAAACCCAAATTAATTTGGAGCCTTTGTAAAATCCCTTGAGACTTTTTGAGATGCTGTGAAATGTCACAAAAACAGAGCTGGGAATCACTCTCATGCACATGTTGTCTTTTTGATTCATTTATTATTTAGATCTGACCTACTTTCTAAAAGGATTTGAGGAGGTTGGAGATTTTCTCAGTATGGTGCCAAGCAGAAAAGGGGCTTTGATATAAGCTTTTTGGCAATGATGTTAAGAGTTATAAAATTTCTAAAGATGAGACTGACAAAAATGCCCTACACCGGGAAAGAAAAACAAGAAAATGTGCTTTGAATACAGCCAAAAACATTTATTCTAGACATAGGGAAAATCCTTCTGATTATAAAAGTAATGTAAAAATGGAATAGATTATATAAACACCTGCCCTGGCTAGTGAAAAAGCAAATGCCCCTGCCTGGACAGATCATTTCCTTTAAGACAAGAATAAGCCTGATGGCCCCACGTCAACACTGAAAGGTTTGGAAAGAGAAAGAAGAAAAAGGCTCTGGAGTGGAAAGTAGAACACACACATACAGGAAAAAGGGTATGGAGCCAAAGCCTGCCCGACCTAGGATTCTGATAGGAGATTATGGTAGGTGGCAAACAGGCAGGCAAGGAAACTCCACGAATCTGCACAAATGGCTGGTAAATGTGATTCAGTCACCTCAGCAGCACATCTATTCTGGCCAAAACACACAGCTTAAAACACCAATGAACACTAACATGGTAGAGAAAGAGTACACTTTCTAAAATTTAAATTGCAATGTCTATTTATTGAACACTGATTAAAAGACACAGGCCAGGACATTTTAAACTGCTATTCTGCAAGCTCGCCTGTTTATTATTTTAAAACTTTACCCTTCTCTAAATTAAATCAAGTCTGAAACTATTTACCGGCAATACCGCTTCCACAGTCCCTTTTAACACTGTAGTTTTAGTATAGGATTCAGACACATGAAATGATCATTGAATTTTTGGAGGGAAATTACGAAAATAAACCCAAGAATATCACAACTGTTCATTCCTAATGACAAACCTTCTATTCCTAAATAATGGGCACCCCAAATAAAACAGAGAGTCACACCGGGGTTTTACGTGTGCTGCTAGGGCTGGTTGCCATGACTGCCACACAGTACTCACCACTCCTTATGGCAGAGCCTCTCCCAGGTGTGTCCTGCAAGTGATTATGGGTATGCCAAATGTTGGACCTGTCCATCCCCAGTGGTCTATCCATCCCAGCGTCCCACACAGAAATGATCATTTTTATGTATCATAAGGGACAATAAAGGGTGGGAAGCATGGTCCCTGGCCTCCACAGAATCTTGTGGGCTCCCCAAAATCTACATGTAGCGCTTTGGGAAATAGTTCAGATAGTGGTGTAGGAAAAGGGGGACCTTCTTTTCTCTCCTTTCCCTAATTAACTTCTCTGCTACATATTTTTCTACCATTTTAGTAAACGATCATCCAAACCAGGGCTATAAGGCAAATGTCCACGAGCATCACCCAAACCAGGGTGTAGTGGGATCTGAGAGGCTGTGGTGCACATGCCCCACCCAGAGCTCCTGCTGACTCCCAGTGCTTGCAGGGATGCAGGTGCTGTGTGGCCTTCACAAGAAGGAAAACTAGAAATCCGTGGGTGTGTGGGTGTGTAAAATATCCTTACTTTTAAAAGTTGGTAGCAAATGCTTATCCCATGCCTTTCTTTTAATTAAAAAAAAAAAAAAAAATGCTGTGCATGCCTGAAGTAGTGACTCTAAGTAGCTCAGAGCTGCCTGGATCCTCCAGGGGATTGAACCCCAAGGGCCCAGTCTTAAGGTTTCTTCCGCCCACTCCAGAGTAGCTTCAAATCTTCTTGGACTAGTGGCTACTCTGTTTTAATTTTTACCTCCACAGTGAACTTCACTTTGTAAACACAAGATGAAAACCTATATACATACATACTAAGAACACATTTCTGCCACTTAGCTATAAAGTAATGGTTGCTCTCCTTTGTGAGTTCTCAAAAGAGAAAACATTAATTATTTAGAAGAGATAAATGGTGCATACACTGTTAACTTTTAAAACATTCATAATTAGGATAACACCACATACGCACAAAAAAGTTAAAACTGCTTTTTACCTGACAACACTATTTTAGGGGGGAAAAAAGCCAGTACTTAGGGAGACACACTGGAAAGAATCTCCTTTGGAAATCTGGAAATGTTCATGGACTTGGGAACAAAGTTAACCAGAAGGTACCTGGGTAGAGGCTCCACTAGAGGCTCTCCTAGAAGACTCAACAGTGGCCTACGATAGATAGAAAGCCATACAGACATTTGAAACTTGTGACCTGACAGCACCACCAGGTCAGTCCGGGAGTCTAAGTCACTCTTTGTTTTCATGGTGTTTTTACCTCTTCAGTCTACTAACGTGGCAACAGCAAGGCTCTTTCCTTATCTTTGTCCAGAAGGCCAGATTAATGCAGTTGCCACAGATCCTTTCTCCTTCCCTGATAACAGAGTCACACCAACCATAGTGGTGCTGCTGCTGATGGTGGAAGACTGTCTTTCTCCAGGCTGGTCAAGAAGCACCGAGCTGAATTCAAAGATCACAGAGAATGGACTGTGGAGCTTTTAAAATTGTTTATAAATTCCTCTTTTAGTTTGGAGGTAGAAGTCACATTTTTTGACTTGACAAATTGTAAACTTCTCTTGCAAGGACATTTCCTGCACTGTGCTTTAAGTCTTAAGATTTGTGCAAATGCCAATAGCCACCTACCATCTCTACTGTTCTGAGTCTTGCCCTTGAACTGAGAAAGGGCAAGCAGAGACAAAAAAAACTACAGTATTTCTTCTACTAAAACTTTCCATTTGGCAGCTGCATTTTCAACACTATGGAAATGAATCACCCTGCCTTTTCTAGTGATCTAATTTTAATTAAAAATGTTCTCTATCAAGAGACTGATGCCCGATATAAAGGAAAAGTTGTAAGTGAAGCGGAAACAAAGGGGTACTTCTCACAGGCTTTTGGAGGTAAGTTCTTAAAAATATTAAATAGTAATTATATTTTTATTTTCAATTGCTTGTTACAGTGATTTGTTGTTGTTAAGCAGGTTATAGGGCAACATACTTTGTTCATTTTGTCAAAAGTACTTTGGGATTATAGAAAACATTTGAAAATATGAAAAGTGGTATTCATTGGGAGATCTATGCCTTAAGGTGCTGGATGGAGGAAACATAACAATTGTCCTTGTTTCTTTCAGTAAAAAAAAAAAAAAAAAAAAAAAAATGCCAAGTCTAACATGCACATAAAGTAAAATAATGTTATTTTTTTGGCTAAAACCACAATCACACATTGGTATAAGGAGGGAATAAAGTTAGGTCTGAGAAAAGAAAATCTAGACTGTATACTCCTTCTAATTAATGGATCAGTGTTGCTGCTAAAAATGATCAGGAGAAGAAAAAAAACCAACAATGTAAATACCACCCAGTCTCTCTGGTGGATCAGATTTTCACTAGTACTGGCCTAAGCATTCATTCAAATTTACAGCTGATAATTTTCTAATCACAAATCTTAAATAATTTTTATCATTAATTAACAGAGCTGTTTTAGGAATAAATATTCATAGCACTGGGATTAATATAGTAACATATTTCATTAAGAATCTTCACCCTTACCAGAAAGGTAGAGTTCTGACACTAAAAGTTCTAACATAATTTAATGACTTCTGCTTATAATTCTCTAAGAAAATACAACAGAACCTCAGGACTAAAGAGATAACTAAAATTCTTTAGAAGTACACAACAGTTTTATCAAAATGGTAGAGTGCTTGGTAGAGTACTTGGTAAATGACAGATGCTCAATAAATATCACTGAATAAGATGTATGTCTGAGTTAATCAGACTGTTTGTTTAAAAACAATGTAAAAGACAATACTGAAATAGTTTTTGCAAAAGGAAATCATTAAATGCCAGAATTTACTTTAGAGAGCTTAATGGGACCACAAACCTTTACTTTAATATTTTCAATTAACCAAGTTACAATGTAGACTGCCTACCTGTAACAAAGAGAAAAACCAGTTTTGCTTGCTTTTACTTTTTTGATTCATGTACCAAATTTTGGATTAAAAAAACCTGCTCAGAACCCTTTACAGAGGGGCGCCTAGGTAGCTCAGTCATTAAGCGTCTGCCTTCGGCTGAGGTCATGATCCCAGGGTCCTGGGATCGAGCCCCGCATCGGGCTCCCTGCTCGGCAGGAAGCCTGCTTCTCCCTCTCCCACTCCCCCTGCTTGTGTTCCCTCTCTCTCACTGTGTCTCTCTCTGTCAAATAAATAAATAAAATCTTTTTTTTTTTTAAAAAAAGAACCCTTTACAGAAGCAACCCTCTCAGGTCCCCACCCTCTTTGGGAGCTTTGTACTAACACTTTACACGGTGCTCAATCAACTTTGCTTTGCTGCCCACCCCAAAAAAAACAAAAAAAAAACCCTTTACAGAATATTCTTGGGGCATCTTAGAATTAAGTCATAACGAGGTGCCCACAGAAGTAGAAATCAAAGGGAAAGCACCTTCTAGGAGAAACATACTTAGTAAGGTACGTTGCTTGTAGCAGGTGCTTGTCAAATGCTTGCTCAAAGAATGAATAGTGGATAACAGAAGCATGATCTCCTCACTGCACAAGTCCCTGTGGAGATAAGTGTCCTGTGATAAAGTCAGAAATGTAGAGATCCTACATCTGCTTTTTCAGAGGCCAGTCTCTATATGGAGAATAACTGTCCTGATACCATTTTCTGAATAGGACATTCCTCTTAGCATTTTCTTTAGATGTGATGGGAAAGATTTTAAACTACTGACCCAACATTTTATTGTTTGTGAGTGTATTCAGATATATTTATTCCTGGAGAAGTTTTGTTATACTATGTTTTTTTCCTCGGAAACTGTATATATAATCTAAGTTTTAAATGTATAGGCAAAAAGTTCTTCATAGTGATTTGTTTTTAAAAAATGTGTATTCCCTATATTTAGTTGCAATACATAAAAAATATATACATTATTCCTAATATCGCCCATTATGCTCCTCCCCTTTTGTTGTTGTTGGATCAATCAGGCCATATGGGAGTTTTTGTCGTTGATTGTGTTCTGTTGTTCTACTGCAATTTCTATGTTCTGCAGTTAATTGCTACTCATCTGTATTATCCTTCAACTTAACCCAGATTTCTCTTTTTTCTTAACTTCTTGGGCTCGGAGGCCTACATATGGTAATTTTTATAAAATTCTAGTATGTATTTGGAAAAAAATGCAAATTCTCAAACTGCTGGAAGCAGGGCTCTTTATATGCTCATTAGACCAAATTTAACTATACTGTTTAAATATCTCATAATCATCTGCTTTATCTGTCACTTACTGAGGTGGCCTGTTAAAATCTCCCATGATGATTGGAGTTTTTAACTTCTGATATGTATTTCTGACATATACTAGGTATGTACTAGTTTGGAATAATTTTATCTTCTAGGTAATTCATTCCTCTTACCATTATGCGGCAACTTTCACCCCGATGTCTTTCACCTGAAATCTATCACGTGTGACTAACAGCTATGGCAGCCTTGTTTGGTTAACAGTTGCCTGACACGCTGCATTCTATCTCTTTACTTTCAATCTTTCCAGGTTTTTGAGTTTTAAGTTTTTTGAAAACATTATCCACAAATTCTGTATCTTCATCCAGTCCCAGAATCTCTTTTAACTGGCCATTTTAGTACACTTAACATTTTGTTCTAGTTATTGACTTCTTTATTCCTGCCATTTTATGTTGGGCTTTCTATTTCCCGTGGTGTTCATTCACTTTTTTCCCCACCCTGGTTTGTACTGGTTTAAAAGACCCCTATGTTTGTTTTGCAGTGGTTATCCTGAATCATTTGAACACACACAGATTGATTTGAATCTATGGTTAATCAATTTATCTCTTCTCACCCCAGTTGTGGGATGCTTTAGGTCTGAAGAGCTTTTACCTGATGCTGTTGGTGTCTAGTATTTTTGCTTCACCTTTTTAACTAGTCATTTCACTGTCTTATATAGTCCATGCTTATTTTGATTTACTTCCTTTACTTTGTTCATTAGTTTGTAAAGTTCATTTCTTTCTTCTGTGCTCAATTTTCTTCTTTTTTTCCTTTAAGGAGCCTCCATGCCCAGTGTGGAGTCCAATGCGGAGCTTGAACTCAGAACCCTGAGATCAAGACCCGAGCTGAGATCAAGTCGGCTGCTTAACCGACTGAGCCACCCAGGCACCCCACAATTTTTATTTTTTAAAGATTTTATTTATTCATTTGAGACACAGAGATAGAGAGTATGAGCAGGGGGAGAGGGAGAGGGAGAGGGAGAAGCAGGCTCCCCACAGAGCCAGGAACCCGACGCGGGACTCGAGCCCAGGACCCTGGCATCACGACCTGAGCTGAAGGCAGATGCTTAACCATCTGAGTCCCCCAGGCGCCCCACCCCACAATTTTCTTATTTCTGAGCCAAATTAAATACAATTAAGAATTCAGTTGCTTTGGGAGCATTTCAAGAGCTCAACAGCCACATGTGCCTAGTGGCTACTGTACTAGGCAGTGCTGCTTCAGAAGCACTACAGCAAGGGGCCGCCAAAGGCAAAAGCTCTGTGTTTGTTGAAAAATGTCTTTATTTTGTTCTCCTGAATTACTAAAGTATGGGTTGTTTTTTCCTCAGTACTCTTATTCCTTTGTCTTCCAAACTCAGTAGCTGCAACTAAATATGCTGGCAGTCTAACTGGTGCTCTTTGTAACTAATCAATCTCAAGTAGCCTTTGGTTGCTTCTGTCTCTTTGTGTTATTTCTTTCTACTTATTATGCCTGGTGTCTTATTCTACTGCCTATATCTGAGATTTATGACTTTTGAATATTCTAGAAAATTCTTAGTTATAATCTCTTCAAATAGTCTCTCTCAAATCTATTTTATCTTTCTGAAATTCTTCTCTGTTATGTGTTAGACTTTCCAATTCTATCCTCCTGGCCATATTTTCCATTTCCTTTCCTTTCTTGGATGAATTCTGGGTAATTCCCTCAGACGTCTCTTCCAGTTCCCCAATCCTTTCTGTTGTTACAAATTAACTGCTGAGTCCAGTAGAGAGTTTATTTCAATAATAACTAAAATTTTAATTTCTAGAAATTCAAAACTTTGTTATTTTTCAAATCTGTCACTTTTTAAATAATCTACACCTGACATTTACATCCATTAAAGTCTCTATCTGATCATTTCATTAACTAAAATTTTGGGGAAGGGCTGGCTAATCCTGCTGTTTGTTGTATTCTACCTTTCACTGAGTGTGAATTATTTCCTTGTATATTTGGTAATTTTGGACCATGAGGCTTGTCGATGAGATCCCTGGGCAATCTGGGTGTCTCTCCAGAAGGATTTTGCATTTGCTTTTGCCAGGTGTCCTAGAGTACTCACCGGCTGAGAAGCAATCTTTATGTTAATATTTTGGCCTGCGTAAGAAATTTTACCCGGTGAATGGTACAACCTGAACTCCAAATCCGTATGAGAAAGCTCATGGTTACAATTATTCAGGGGAAACACTTTCCCTGTTACCCAGAGCCCACACTGAGATAGATAAGCTTGCCTTGTCCTTCTCCTCGGTTGGTGGGCTAATATTTTTCTAATTAATTCATATGGAGCTCATTAGGGGACCTGGCTGTATGTATGTATGGGTGTCTCAGCTCAACCTCTCCAGCCGTGAGAGCTCAAGGCCCTGTCTCCTGACTCCATGTAATTGTCATGGGACCCTTATATGAAGGAGAGCTCCATACCTAAGAACCCCTGACAGCTGGCAGCCAGCGCTGGTTTATAAGCTTCTCACTTCCACTTTCAGCCTTCACTCTGATGTTGGCCCACTGAAATGTCCCCTGTTCTCTTTTTGGCTAAGCTATGCGTTTAGTATTTTATACAGCATTTCTAAATGTTCGCAGGAGAAAGATTTCCTGCCATGACATTGCTGGACAGGAGTTGAAGGATTATTTTCTTTGATGTGCCTATGCCATAGAAGTCCTAGAAGTTCACAGTCTCCCAAGAATGATTTTATAAGGCAGTGAGTAGAATGGATTTTCTTTACAAATGGAAACAGAAGATCAGCAGATTGATAGTAATGCCTATGTTTAAACAGCAAAAAAACTGCTTCTTCAACAAATCAAAGATAAAATTAAAACTATCATCAATGTTTTTTAGGGAGAGGTGTCCACAAATTAAACATCATTACATTAATACAAAGTTTTAGCTGGGAGGGTGCTACGTATTCCGGTATATGCTCAAAATAAACACCATGACCCACTCACTGATCAGAACTGCTGCTGTTAAGAGTTTAAAAAAAATCTGTACACTGTAAGATTTCTCATTTTTAACATGTATATATTTTCAACTTATCATACCTCAGGCTGCCCAGTAATGGCCCCTATAACATCTGAAAATAGTATCTATAAAGATAAACAGAGTCTCCAGCTTGTCATGGTGCTAGTCAGAAGGGACAGGAAGAAGGACACTATGAGCCTGTGTTATAAGAGAACCTGGATAATATTAAAATCCTCATGACTCTCTCACTACCAAGATAATTTGGCTTGGGTCCACGATGGAGACACAGTCTGTAATATTTTATATTTGTAAGTGCCTGACAAAATACCTTCATGTATATGATGCCCTTTTAAGATAAGTAGGTCAGATCAGTGGTTTACGTGATTTATCCAAGGTTACAGCCCGAAAATGGCAAAGCCTAGAATAGAATTCTTTTCTGAAAATTAAATTGCATGCCAAAAGAGTGTTACCATGGCAAAGCCCCCCTCAGGGATATCTTCTGCAGCTTTCGTATCTAGAAATCATTTATAAATTTTAAAAAAGAATGACTAAATGAGAGGCCTAAAAATCGAATCCAAAGCTCCCCTACCCTAGTGCTTGTTCAATTCAGGTATGGCACAACAAAAGGGAGTGTGTGAGCAGGGGTTCATGCTTTATAGACTTCTGTTGTCCAATATGGTAGCCACTAGCCACATATGGCTACTTAAAATGCAAACTAATTAAATTAAATAAACTAAAAAAGAAAAGAAAATTTCTTGGTTGCACTAGCCACACTCTGAGTGCTCAACAGTCACATGTAGCTGCTCTTTGGGATGGGACTGATACAGAGCATTTCCATTATCGCAGAGTAGTACGGGTCAGCCTCACGCTAGAATGTGGATTGATGAAGTAAGTAATTTTATTGTGGCAGCCTAGTAGAAAGAACACGGGCTTCGAAGATTTGAATTCTGCCTATGTCACTTACAACCTTTGTGATTCCTGAGCAAGTTTCTTAACTTCTCTGGGACTCCTGTTTCCTCAATATAAGTCAGAAATAAGGTGTTAGGAACTACACTTTTGCTTAATTAACTACAGAATCTGCAGTCTTCCCAACCTGCTCACTGCAGCCCTATAAGGGTCTCCTGGCTGCCCAAAGGCCCTTGATCAGTATAGAAATATACTGCTTCCGAAAAACAGAATCACCAAACCTAAGCCCTTGGCTAGTGTAAGCATTTTCTCTGTAAGATTTTACCTTTCCCTTCGGGGGGAAAGGTGTATAAATAAATAATATACTTATAGTGTATAAAATAAACTAAAAAATGAGATCAAATGAAACAATTAGAACTAGAAAAAATTATAGTTCAATTTTCCATCAACTCTAAAGAGTGATTTGAGTGAAAGAAGCTGGATCTGAAGGTGCAGTGAGCAAAATGGGTCAGGTGTCTTAGTGGTATTTCCCACAAGAAAACAACAGAAGGGCAGTTACAGAATCAGGTATAATTACCTGTATACACACTCAGACACTAATTAACTTTTTGTTTAAAGAACAAATCCCTTAACAACTCATTAGCTTGCAGACCTGACAAGACTATTTTCCACATTTCAGACTAGGTAGACAAAACACATACTCGAGAGAGGCCTTCACACTCCCGGAATCACTTTATGCTGCCTTGTCACTTCTCCCCGATACAGCTGTTCCTTTAAATACCTTCCCCAAGCTTCTCTTGTAGACTGTTTCTAATACACCCACAGTAAAAGCAAACTGATGTGCTCTTGAATTTCAAATTAGCAATACCAGAAACTGTCTGGCCTCTTAGAAGATGATTCAGTGTCTCAATTAACCAGGAAACTGGACAACCTTGGTTCTAAGGAAACCTTTGTTTTAACTCCTTGTTGAAAATCTTCCTAAAATAAAATGTATTAGTGTGCTGTTCTGCTCAAGAATATTCCGATTAACATAATAAACACTCCTGATGGTTTCAGGTCTTATCATGACAACAAATTAATCTATGACAGTATAGTGGGGTTAAAGTTACAGAAAATCGACACTTTTATGCTGACCTCAGGTTACACTCGAGATATTTGCTAGAGTCTCACAAAATGAAACCTAATATTAGCTTGTTTTCTTATAATTTGCTTTCATTTCTTCCACACATGGGACTATAGAAATGTTTCCAGATAACTGAGGCTCTGATTAAATTTTGGTTAGTCGTGATTTAATTATATTTGTGTTATGTTGCACTTTCAACTCCACAGGAACCTTTGCTTGTGAAAGAAATACTATGATTCACATCAGGTTTATGCTAAATAGTAATTGAATCCATGGGCCTCTGATAATTTTCCTGACTACTTTAATAATCAAACTTGTCTTAGAAGCAATAGCTAGATTAAGTTTCAAGGTAGTAAAGAGTAGAATTAAATCAATTTCCCTTAAAAAAAACCTGGAACTGTGTTCCTCTGCAGAATTTCCCCTTCAACAGAATTTCAGCACAAAGAAAACTGCCATCTGAAGTAATTCTACTGTGAACATTAGTTTAAATAAATCCCTCTGAACTTACAGGTATTAAAAAGCATTTCCAATATGCCCCCAGAAATTAAATCTCAGAAAGGAATTATCTGGACAAACAGTTCACTAAAAAAAAAAAAATCAAGAGACTCACTTAGATACTTAAAAGTGAGCTGTGGAGAAGAATTCGGGGCTTCTGGCTCTGAAACAGACCTTGCCATTCCTCATTCAGGGAATTAAAAGAGGCATAATTTCCAAAGCTTTTTATATTTACACCAAAGACATTCCTCTGGTACCAGTTACCTTCTAGTCAAGTGAAATCCAAACAGTAACTTTTCCTTTTTTTATTTTTATTTTTTGTAGTAACTTCCTTTTTAAGTGAAAAGTAACATTTCTCCAGCAATCTCCTTGGATGATAGTTACAATCACTCTACGACTATAACTAGTTCTGATCTACCCACAGTCAGTGCCAAACAAACAGTCTCTCTTCTGTCCTCAAACACTCATACCTTCAACACCCTACTGAAACACAGGATTGAGGATACTTTTTAGTATCTTAACTACTTCTTCTTCTTTTTTTTTTTCATTAATATCTTAACTTTTTCAAAGGGCCACTCTAGTTTTGTGGACTGCATGCAACCATTCTCAAGAGCTGTACATGCCTGAAAGGACCCTGGAACTAGGGAGCAGAGAAAAGGGTTATGATTCTTGCTCTCCAACTGGGGAGCTGCCACTCACCTGAGTCTCAGCTCCCTTAACTGCTTGCCTGCCCCATATAGGTTACTGTATCATTAACATTAAGGTAAAGTAGCTCTTAGAACTTGTACCCAGAAGACACTCAATAAACAGACTGAAAAATACCACTACCAGGGCAAAGATAGTACTTCTTTGTGGACAGAAATATCGGTCCCCATCCTGTACCTCTCAAACTAAGTTCTGTTGCTCAGGGGCATGGGCAGCCAATAATTCAGTGTCCAACAAAAACAAAGGGTGAAGCTTATTTTCGTAAAACAAACAACAGGAATATGATGTAATGCTATTATATAGAAGGATATATTTAATTAAAAGAATATAAAAAGCTACTGTATATAAGAGTGTTTCAATTTTAGAAGCCCAATTTAAAAGGTTCGATCTTACTAAGAGACTCATTTATAACCTGGGTACAGATTATATATACATTTTTAAAGATTTTATTTATTTGTCAGAGAGCACACAAGCAGGGGGAGTGGCAGGCAGAGGGGGAAGCAGGGTCCCAGCTGAGCAAGGAGCCTGATGTGGGACTCATCCCAGGACCCTGGGATCAGGACCTGAGCTGAAGGCAGATGCTTAACTGACTGAGCCTCCCAGGCGTTCTATATTTTTTACTGTAACTTGAAACTCCAAAAATAATGTGATGATAGAAACTAAAGTCACTCAATTTAAATTGTAAATATATGAACCGTAATAAAACAGATATACTCACAGCTTGCATTTCTATATAGAAGAAATGGTTCGTGGAGCTGAAATTCCAAATCTTTATTCACTGGTTCAACCAGATTGTGCATATTCAGTCGATTCACAATGGTAAAACCATGGTAAGGTGAGGCTGACCTTAGATTTAACAGAAGAAAAACACCTGTAGTCACTGTTTAATTTGTAGAAATGTTATCTCCCTCTTTATTTCCATTTCAAAGAATAACTACATTACCGCATTATACAATATTGTTGGCACTTAAAATTGTAAACAAAAAATTCAAGTCAGATCATACCCCTCCTCTTTTCAGAAGTTTCTAAGGACTTAGTTCCCCACAGTAAAGGCCAATGCCCTTACTAAGGCCAACAAGGCCTTGGCTGATGATAGGTGCCCTCCTTGCCTTTACCTCCTGTGCCTCTTCCCTTGCTTCTGCTCCAGCCACACTGAGCTCCTTACTCTCTCCCTACAGGTATGCTTCCACCTAAAGACCTCTGCCTGGACCACCTGCCCAGAATCTAGTTATCTTACCCCTCACAGGCTTTTCCTCAAATGTCACTTTCTCAATGACACTTAGTGGAGAACTACCCTTTCTCAGGCTCCCAGCCTGCTCTTAAGTTCAATACCTCCAACTCTCTTCTCTTTTTTTCCATACCATTTACTTATTTTTCGTATTTGTCTTTCTCCACTAGAATGTAAACTCCATGCAAACTGGGAGTCTTGGCTCATTTTTTTCAGATATATCCCAAGACAGACACCTAGTAGATGTTTAATAAACATTTGCTCAACAAAAATATCACTTATTTTAAACACGTACAGACTTGGTTTTAATAATGACTGTCCACCATTATAATCATGATTTTTTTCTTTCACCAAATAAGTCTTTCTATAGTTCTCCCGAGTTAGAGAGAAAATGCCTTGAATCCTGATAACAAACATCCTTGGTTCTCATATCAGGGTGATTCAGTACATGATTCTCGGTTCTCATATCAGGGTGATTTAGTACATGATCTTCACATGTATATAATACTTCTAGTTTCTCAATCATTTCTCTGTGTACACAGGAGAGATTTTAGAATCCTACTCTACAGATTAGGAAATAAACTCAGAATGATTAAGGCCTTTACCCAAAATCACACAAATAATGGGACCAGAATTCAGCTTTAGATTTTCAGACTCCAAATCCAGGCTTCTTCTACACTAAGGTCTCTGCAAAACAATATTCTGACATTGTGGCACACCTTTATCCAAGGTACATAAAATGTTCTCACATTTCCCAAAGAGTTTCTCTGGATTCCTTTTATTAGGATCAATACTATGTAAGCCTCCATGAATTTAATCAAGCCAAATCATTTATTATACTAAATTTTGTATTTTCTACAACCAGTGGATATGTACTATACTGTAACAATGAGGCCAGGAAAATATTTTCCAAATATCATAGATACCAAGATTCTGACAACAACTGATGAGTTTCTACAGCTTATTATAGAGATAATAAAGAACAATGAAGCAGGTGAAGGGTAAAGGCCTCCCCTCCCCCCTTTTTAAAGGAGAAAGATGAAGGATAGGGAACAAAGTGGCGAGGAATGATGAGCTGCTAGAGTTACTATGTAATATCAAAGCACTTACATATAAAGGAAGAAAAAGATCAGTGTTTTTAGACAAGAACTCAAAGTTGCACCCCAAAATTTAGAGGAATATTTGACAACTTTTTGTTAATTACCATCAATGGAGAAAGGCAATCCTTACAAGATAACTCATAATACAAAAAAAAAAAAGTGGGGAGGACCAGATGTGAGTAATAATTCCTGCTGAATCTCTACACTTAGAAGCCATGGGAAGGAACCTACCATAGTCAGAGCAAGACCTAAGGGAGATCCTAAGACCAAGGAACTCCATGACTATCCTTTCCCGTCAATTGCAAATTAGGAGACAAAGTTGCCTAACAAAACAAAAGCTGCAATTCCCAAACCAATCACGTTTTAGATAATTAACTCACAGAAAAATTGAAAATAAAAAATGTGCAACTGAATAATCCAGGCTTTCTAAAGGACTCTCAAACTAAGATGACACATTACTAAAGACACTGTATACAATCCAGAACTTTTTTTGTGGGGAGGGGTTCAGAAAAGGGACAGAACCAGAGTCATAAGAAGATGACTCATTTAGGAAGTACAGAATACAGGGACTGACCTTTCAACTACATTATTTTATATAGTTTATGTATTATATTTTCTCTCTTTATATATGTTTAATACAGGGGGAGGGAAGAAGGCATCTATTTTAGACTCATTCATTACTAGAAAATGTTTTCTATTTTGAGACAGTTTTGCTAAGTTCCTAAGTAAGTTCTAGCTCTGTTTATTCTGAATCACAGGAAGACTCAAAGAAGGGACATAACTTGGTTTGGATCTCACAGCCAGAAATGGATGAAGAAGGTCAGGCAGAAAGGTTCCAACGACAACAGGGCTGAACCACTTTATATAACACTGTTCACCATTAGATTAAAAATACATATGTATCATTTTTTTAAAGCTTACCTTCGATATACAAATAAGGTCCCTTCTATATCAGTCTTCTCCTATAATAGACAATGAGTTGATTAGTTTTTCCTCCCTATAATCCAACCCCAAATGGTCCTAATGGAGAAGTAATACTTCATGTTTAAGATAAAATTATTTTTAAAATTAGTCCCTTTAGAACAGGTCAAGTAAGTCTCTTACTCCACAAACTACTGTTACCAGTTTCTTTTGTATCCTTCCTATGCTCTGGTTGCATACTAATGTATATACAATGTTCAATCCAGCAACACGTCTGTTATCTGCAGCATTTTTCTTTTTAAAATTTTAGGGTGAAAATCTTAGAATTAGCTCCCCCCTCCAGTTTCTAAAGACTATTTATTTCAGAGAGAGAGTGAGCGCGCGCACACCTGCGGGAAGGGCAGAAGGGGAGGAAGAGGGAGAGAATCTCAAGCAGATTCTCACAACCCTGAAATCATAACCAGAGCCTAAACCGAGAGTTCGACGCTTAACCAACTGAGCCACCGAGGCGCCCCACTTTCCCTTTATAAAGCTAAAATGTCTCATCCAGATTTTTTAATTTTAAAGCCAAGCTTCTGTGTACAGCAATTCCTTCACTTTTAAAGTTTATCAAAGTTAGTACAGGGAAAAAAAAGAAAGAAAACGTTATGTTCTAGGATAGTCTGTTTCATCGTTGGAGATTTTGGTGTATTTTTATGAATAGCGAATTTTGTGGTTTGTTAAGAAATACTGTCAAACACAATTAGTTTTTTATTCTTAGAACTTTGTTGAAGAATCTTGAAAACTGAAGCTATACTCTGCCTTAAGGTAATTATTGTAGGACATATAAATAATTAAAAATTTTAAGCATAAAATGAAATGTCTTGATTAAAAGTACAACTCATATTATCTTTGGTTTGCTGTGACAAGTGGACTTAGGTTTTAAACACATACAATGTTTTAAAAAACCCCAAATAACCACAGCAGCTCACAGCTTGGATAGAACCTACTTTTTATTTTTTTTTTAAGATTTTATTTATTTATTTGACAGAGAGAGACACAGCGAGAGAGGGAACATAAGCAGGGGAAATGGGAGAGGGAGAAGCAGACTTCCCGCAGAGCAGGGAGCCCGATGTGGGGCTCAAGCCCAGGACCCTGGGATCATGACCTGAGCTGAAGGCAGTCGCTAAGCCACCCAGGCGCCCAGAACCTACATATTTTAATGCAATCAACAAACTGTTGTAAAACTTTAAATGCTAGTCATTCCAAATTGGGTTTGTTGGGATATAAACGTTTAAAAAATATTTATCATATTAAGAGTATTGCTCTACCTTAAGTATCATCATAAAATATTCCTTCCTAAAGATTCATAGGCTTTTTCTTGCCTTTCAAATGTTAATTAGTATAAAAAATTGGCAATCAACGGTCTCACAGTGAAAGAAAACTTGCTCAAACACAACACTGTGCAGTTACAACTCACGGCAAAATAAAGATACAAAAGATTCTGGTTATGCTCTATGTGCTCTATGCGCCATTATCCAAATGAACAAAAAATGGCAGCTTATTTTTCAATTCAGATTATTATATCTATTCACAGTTATATGATCACAGATCATTAGAACTATTTCATATTTAAGGCAGGACTCTGCAATTTAAATTCCACAATATTCAAAGTCTGTGAAAAACTAGAAATAAAAGTCTGTTAGTCCTAAGTTCCTGCTCCGAAGTCTTCACCATTTATCTGCAATTCACATCTCACAAATTTATATGCAGACCAAATAAAAATTATTCAGAACAATTCAAACTAAGGCAATGTCTAAAACAGCTACACTAAAAAAAAAAAAAAAATCTAAAATTTTGTCCTTTGTGGCTTTCCATACCTCCTTCTCTTCCAGGAGGTGAAAGAAAGAAGATAAAGCAAGAGGATTCTGAGAGCTCTCTTCATCTGAATTAATTGTTTATAAACGTCAAATGATTTTCACAAAATTACTGATTAAATATACGTATCTGTTTTATACCGTAAAGGACATATTACAATAATCTTTCAGGGTTTTGTTAGTATAAGGATTTCATTTTTTACTGAAATGTGAACGTTACTCATTTATGAACTTAATCCAACAAACATTTGCGGATTATTTGCCAAAAGTAAAGCCTAAAGCTGAATGAGTAAATTATGGAGGGTCAATTACTAGAAAGCTGGAAATTATGTTACTCTCAAACAGGGGCCAACAAGTCAGAGAACAAACCCAACGTAACTTTTCGGACCCCCTCCCGTGCAAAAAAAGCCAAAAAGTACTTAGTCGGAAGGGAGGATTCAGAGGTGACATCACCAGCAGCACGGCTGGTACGAAACACATTTACAGGGTCTCTTTCCCGAAGGTTTCAAGGGAACCCAATTAACGTGGAAGCCCTTTCCCTAAGTGCTTGAAGTCTTTTCCAAAACTCTGGAAATACTGTGTAGTTAGATAAAAGCCAGACTTATCCCCACCACCTCTCTTCCAAGAATGGAAACTAATTGGATTTCAAGCTTTAAATCCAAGTGACCTCTATGAAGGGGGCTCTTATTTCTTACGCGCTTGTTGAGGGGAGAGGACGGGTGTTTACTTTATAGATTACGTACATGTAGTTTATCTAATAACCCAAACAGATTCAAACACAATCTTTCAGGTATCTTTCTGACCCCACCGTTCTCATCCTCCCAACACGTCTGCAAAGAAGGCAGATCGCCCAGGTCTCCGGACCCGACCCCAAGGGACTGATCCTTCTCCAATCCCCTCCTCTATCGGCTTTCCCCCCAGACGTTCTGAGCCTACTTCTCTCGCTCCTCTCCCCAATTCCCGGCACCCCTGACACCCTTCAGGGACCGGCCAGTCTCTTCTCCAGTCCCTGGCCTCCCCCGTGCCGCCCTGGCCTCCCGAATCGCCCCCAACCCAGGACAGTCCGCACGGCCCCTTTAAGAGGCGGCGGCCGGGCGGACGACCCCAGCGGCCTGGCCGCACTCACCCACTGGTTGGCCTTGGGGCAGAAGGTGTACAGAGCGACCTGGCCCGTGAGGTCTGCGATGCTGGTGATGTAGGGGTCGTGTTGCTTCAGGGCCGCTAAGCTCATCTCCTGCCCAGCTCTACTCAGCGACTCCATCTTGAATTCCCGAGCCGAGCCCCTCCGGCGGGGGCGGAGTCGCGGACAGGAAGGTGCCATCGAGGCAAAGTTCCCCCAGCTGCGTCAGCACCTTCAACTTCCGCCTCTCCGCTGGGCCTCGCGGCCGGGCGGTACAACATCTATTGTGCTCCGCTGCGTCCACGCCCACGGGCTCCGGGTTCCGGGAGCGTCAGGTTCCTGAAGTTCAAGGGTCTGGGTTGGCGTCGGCGACCGAGCTGGCAGGCGGGGGCGCAGGCCCTTCCTGTCCTCGGGGTGAAAAATGTCCTGACGGCGGCATCGAGGCTGTCCGCGAGCTTTCTCCGGGCTCATGCTCGACGCGGGGCCGCCGCGGCTTGCGCAAGTGCAAGCCGGGCCGCAGAACGAATAGCCCGCTGTACGGGTGCGGGCTCCACGGTCGTGGGGGGAAAGCGCAGAGAAGCGGGGAGGGGCGGCACCCCGAAAGTCACACCCCAGACCTCCGATCTCACTAGATCACCTACGTCAGCAATTGGGTGGTTTTTTTCTGAAGGAACGTTTTGGAGAAACCCAACTAGCCCTCCTGTAACTGCACGGGGGTGTCTTGTGCTATCCACGGTTGCTCCTTACTTGCGCTGACGCTTGCATAAGTCCTTCCATCCAGTCTTGGCAGGAGCCCGCGAAGGCGTGAGTTTGCGGTGCAGCGTTTAAATTAAAAAGATAGCTCGTTCTTTTAGCAAACACGTGTTAAGCATTTTAACACATGTTTAAGAGCCGGGTGCTAGCCAAAGAGTGAAACAAGGCACGGAGACTATAGGGAACTCTGTTCACCACCACTCGACTTGTTAAAAGAACGTTTTCTTGTGTGGAGAAGATACCTCAATGGAATCGAATTTTTGAAAGGGAAAAAAACCCGTCATATTTGTATTGTTTTTGATTTTTACATCCCAGGACCGTTGGTTAAGGGAAAGAATATAATGTCTTAGATTCTTTGCAGTATCACCTAAGAAGCTTGCATAAGTGCAGATTAGGAAATGCGCCATTCATTTGCTGTGCATTAAGCAAGTATTTATTGAACCTTCAGGGGTGAGTAGGAGTTCATCAGAGAAGAAAGGCAAGGGCGCTCTTTCATTTTACAGTCTAATGGTGAGGTAGGGAAGGTGTGGTCATCCTCATTTGATGGATGATTTAATTGAAGCTGGGTGGAGACATCACTGGCTCAGAGTCCCATACTAGTCTGGGTGGTGGGGGACCCTAGTATTAGAATCCAGAGACTCCTTCCTTCCCCCAGAGTCCTTTCCTCTACACCGTGGCTACCTTTCTTCATCCTTGAGAATGAGTCTTACTCCCCTCCACCTACTTTCAATCCAATATTTAAAAATCTATACCCTAATTAAAAAAATTATGTATTTTTTGAATACATAATATGAGCCCTTGGAATAAAATCGAAGACACAACTGAAACTAAGAAAAGTAGGTTTTTCTTCTTTTGAAAATTATTATTTTATTAAGGTATGGTTGACATATAACCTTGTATTAGTTTCAGGTGTACAGTATAATGATTTGATATTTGTATATATTGCAAAATGATCAAACTATAGTCCAGCTAACCTCTATCGCCATACATAGTTACAGAAATTTTTTTTCTTGTGGTAAGAATTTTCAAGATCCACTCTCCCAGCTGCTTTCAAATACGCAATACTATTATTAGCTATAGTCATCAGGCTATATATGATACATCCCCAGGACTTATTCATTAGTTTTTTTCTTACATAGATTTACTAAAATGTAAGACATTTCCTTTTTATTTATTACTTTCGATTGAACAGGGCTAGACTCGTGAAAGACAAGCTATTTTAGGGAGTTTTCATATTCAGAATAGAAAATTGCTTCAAAAGGCATGTTTGCGTGGCCCAAAACATGTTAATGTTGACTGCAGTACTCTGTACGACTCTCAAGATCTATTAAAGAGGAGCGCCCGGGTGGCTCAGTCGTTGGGCATCTGCCTTCGGCTCAGGTCGTGATCTCAGGGTCCTGGGATCGAGCCCCGCGTCGGGCTCCCTGCTCCGCGGGAGGCCTGCTTCTCCCTCTCCCACTCCCCCTGCTTGTGTTCCCTCTCTCGCTGTGTCTCTCTCTGTCAAATAAATAAAATCTTAAAAAAAAAAAGATCTACTAAGAGAATGTGAGGGGTGCTTGGGTGGCTCAGTTGGTTAAGCAACTGCCTTTGGCTCAGGTCATGATCCTGGAGTCCCTGGATCGAGTCCCTGGATTGACTCCCGCATCGGGCTCCCTGCTCGGCAGGAAGTCTGCTTCTCCCTCTGACCCTCCCCCCTCTCATGTGCTCTCTCTCTCTCAAATAAATAAATAAAATCTTTAAAAAAAATAAAGAGAATGTGGATATTTTGGAATTGAAACTCTTCCTCATTTACTTTGAAGCCTAATTTTTCCTTGTATTTGGCTTGGCTAGCTTTCTGCCTATAGCCACTTTCTATGAATTGCCCTTTCAATGATTCCACCCCAGCCCACTGGCCTCCTTGCTATTCCTGTACATGTGCCAAATGAGTCTTGCCTCAGGGCCTTTGCACTTGTCAATCTCCCTTTCTGGAACATTCTTCTCTGATATCCCTGGGATATCCTTATGGCTCATTTCTTCATGTTGTTCATAGTGCTCATCTACAAGTGGTAATTATTTTATTTACTTCTGTTTCGTCTGTATCATCAGCTCAATGAAGCAGGACCCATGTCTGTCTTTATCACACAGAGTCAAGTCCTAATACATGTTTGTTGGATTAATTGGAATGTCAGGGTATTCTCTTTATCACATAAACCCGAGAGAAGGGATGATTGTTTCAACTCCACACCTAAGAAAACATTTGTTTCTCCTAAGTGCTGAACAAATAATGATGCCTGATTTTCTTGTATTCCTATATTTTGATTCTTAGGCTCGAGGCTTCCTGAAGCAAACATACTGTGTTTAGTATAGCCCAGAACAGTCACTGGGGACATTTTCAGTCTGGCACCTTTTCCCAAGTCCATTTTCTCTCCAACCCTCTGTCTCTCCTCTTTTCTTCTCCTTCCTCTCCCTTTCTCTAGAGAGTATTCTAGAAGTATCTGCTTACCGTTTGCCTTTTTAGGCAGAGAAACCAAGCTAACTAACTTTCCCAAGGTCATATGGTGATTCATTTGCAGAGTTGGATTATCATCTTCTAGTTTGGGCTTCCAGGTAGATCACGTATCTTGCTACCATTCTGTCTGGCACACTCTTAAATTACACTGCCGACACACGAGTGAAACTTGTTCTCCTCATGCTGCTGTTTCACCACTGATATTTATTTTACATGGTTGGTAGGCAAACGGTTGTGGATTTACTATACAATCCATTACCTGGTGCTTACCAGATGCTTAGGATTTTAAAATGTGACTTTATGGAGGTATTTTAAAAAGGTCTAGATACTTTCTAGAACTGCATTTCTGACTTGTGAATTAGTTTAGTCCATCAGTTGTGGAACAGAAACACTAATGCTTTCAACCTGGAAGAAAGAAAGCTGCTCCATGTGGAGTAACGTAACTAGAATAAAAGAACATGGGATCAGCACACTATTTAGTTCATCTGTTTATTGCATCTAACGGAGTTCTTTGGTAGAAAGTTCTAAATCATTTAGTTACTTAACCCAATGTAACGTTCCAAATTAACACTAGCATAGCAGGGGTATATTCACAACTGATACACAGTGCTTCTCTGTGGAACACAAAGTGCTTCAGTATACAGACTCACAGACTCTCCAGATTGGTCTGAGGATGTAAGTAATTGTTACCCATTTGTAAATGAAGGTGCCCAGAGGCACAAGATGAGTTGACTTGCCTGTGGCAGAAATTGTTCACTGTTCGCCAGCAACCTTTTTATCCTTTTCTATTGCCTTCACCACACAGCCAGGCTTCATTTCCCAAACTCTTTTGGCTTAGGCATGGCTCTCTGACCCAGTTTTGGCCAACGGAATGTTGGCAGAAGTGATGTGTGCCTTCCCCAGGCCACGGCCGTAATGAGCATGTTCCCCCTTGACTTGCTTTTCTCCCTTCTGTTGTCTGGGGGCAGGCAACTGTGAGGCCATGGAGAATGACAGAGACCCAAGATGGAAAGAGTTGGGACCTTGTCACCACAGACAGAAATGTTGCTTGCTGTCCAGGGTATCCTTCTCAGACTATTATGTGAAGAGTGGACTCTGTTGGGTTTGAGAAATTATGTACTTCGGGGTCTTTTTGTTACCTCAGCCTAGCCTATCCCAACTAATTACACCGCTCTAGATTGTTTAGGAAGTCAGCAATAAAACTTCAGCCTTCTGAAGTAGAATTAAAATTAAACATATGATTTACCAGAACACTGCTTAGTGCTTTGACAATAAGTCAAGATTTTAAAAGAACTCCAGCCAGAGCTCTACATTTGCAATCAGTTATAAGCACAGATTTGCGGAGTCACAAAGTGGCTAAAGACCACAAATATTTTTGCCTAAACCATTAGGCGATTGATTTGGCAATTGCATCATGAAATAACCCTACTAAGCCAAAATGGGAGACTGTCATTTAAACTCCACTTTCTCCATGAGAATTTCCACAGATTCTCTCGGACTTCTTTTAATTCTTCCTTTCTTTTCCCCTTGGGCATATTTTTTTTTAAAGATTTTATTTATTTATTTGAGAGAGAGAATGAGAGAGAGCACATGAGATGGGGGAGGGTCAGAGGGAGAAGCAGACTCCCCGCCGAGCAGGGAGCAAAATGTGGGACTCGATCCAGGGACTCGATCCAGGGACTCGATCCAGGGACTCGATCCAGGGACTCAATCCAGGGACTCCAGGATCATGACCTGAGCCGAAGGCAGTCGCTTAACCAACTGAGCCACCCAGGCGCCCCACCTTGGGCATATTAAAATACAAGTACAGTTGACTCTTGAACAACATGAGTGAACTGTGCGGGTCTCCCTGTGGGAATTTTTTTTTTTTTTTGTAAATACAGTAACAGTACTGTAAATGTATTTTTCTCTTCCTTATGATTTTCTTAATAACATTTTCTTTTCTCTAGTTTACTTTACTGTAAGAATGTAGTACATAAGACATATAACATACAAAATATGTGTTAATCAACTGTTTATATTACTGGTAAAGCTTTGTCAGCAGTAGGCTATTAAAAGCAGTTATGTTTTTAGGGAGTCAAAATTATACATGGATTTTCTACTGTGCTGGGGTTTATTTATTTATTAAAGATTTTATTTAGGGGCACCTGGGTGGCTCAGTCATTAAGCGTCTGCCTTCGGCTCAGGTCATGGTCCCAGGGTCCTGGGATCGAGCCCCGCGTCGGGCTCCCTGCTCTGCGGGAGGCCTGCTTCTCCCTCTCCCACTCCCCCTGCTTGTGTTCCCTCTCTCGCTGTCTCTCTCCCTCTCTCTGTCGAATAAATAAATAAAATCTTTAAAAAAAAATAAAGATTTTATTTATTTGTCAGAAAGAGAGATCACGAGCAGGAGGAGGGGAAGAGGGAGAAGCAGGCTCCCTGCTGAGCAAGGAGCCCGATGTGGTACTCGATCCCAGGACGCTGCGATCATGACCTGAGCTGAAGGCAGAAGCTTAACCCACTGTGCCACCCAGGCATCCCCATGCTGGGGTTTAGTGCCCCAACCTGAGTGTTGTTCAAGAATCAGCTCTATTTCCTTTGTTCCTACTACAAAAACACCTTTATTTTATTTATTATTATTATATTATTCTTTTCTTTATTGAAGTATAGTTGACACACAATCTTACAATATTTTAAGTGTACAACATAGTGATTTGACAAGTTTATACACTATGCTGTGCTCACAAGTATAGCTACCATTTGTCCCCATACAACACTATTACAGTACCATTGTCTATATTCTCTATGCTGTGACTTTTATTCCTGTGATTTATTCATTCTATACCTGGAGTCCTATATCTCCCACTCCCCTTCACCCATTTTGCCCATCCTCCCACCCCTCCCCCGACAACCCTCAATTTGTTCTCTGTATTTATGGATCTGTTTCTGCTTTTTGTTTGTCTATTCATTTGCGTTACTTCTTTTAGATTTCACATATAAGTGAAATCATATAGTATGTGTCTCTCTCTGACTTATTTCACTTAGCAAAATACCCTCTAGGTCCCTCCATGTTGTCACAAATGGCAAGACCTTATTCCTTTTTTTTAAAGGGTAATATATATATCACAGCTTCTTTATCCATTCATCTAAAGGATCAACTATATTTCTTAAGCCAACCCAATAAGAAGAGTTTAAGTAAAGTCACCTATCTGCTGTGTTAACTGTGTAACCTGAAATCTTCCTCATTGACGCTCAGATTTACATGAAAATATAACAAGTACTGTATTTCTGTTCATGGATTCTTTTCTGTATATTCCCAGTTTTAGTTCTGGGTTGCTTCTAGTCTTATATTACCATTATTCATTTACTAACATTTATCTGGCAAAATTAACATCGTAATCACTTTTACATATGCCTTTCATTCATTTAATGAGTTTTAGCTCCCTTCAGTCTGAAATTTGATTATTCAGTGGCTAGAGCATATAAATAAATTGTTGAGCTCTTATGGGTTGAATTTGCAGAGATACCCTTAAGAATGAATATGTATCTTCACTGTATCTTCCAACTCTGAGGTAAAACCACAGTGTTACATACTTAAAGGGTTCAATGCTTTCTGTTTTCTGCTTACATATTGTCTTGATTTGGGTATCCAATATGTGATCCAATAAGTGAGCTTGAGGCAAAACTGACTCAGGATTCATTGCGAGTCTTTCTTGTGTAAACCAATTATTATATGATTTGTGGAATAATAAACATGGTCCAGATACAGTTGATGTTATCTTGAATTCATTTATCCTGAAGGCACACGTATTAGGAAATTCTATCTTTCCCCTCTCAATTGCACTTATAACATAGAAAATAATGTTAAACAGGATACATTAAGAATCACTCCGAATTACTGAAATGCCATAATTTAATGGAGATTAACTGTCACAGTGTGAAAAACCATTCACTTATCTGTATGTTGCCTGCAGCCTTGAATTTAAGGACTATTACCTGTTCTGGACCTTGAAGGAGATCTCAATATTCATTATCTGAGGAAAAGAGCATAAATTACACTTAGCCATCCAATAAACATTAACTCAAAAGATAATAGAAAAACCCATTTCTCTTGCACAATAAAATTATTGCCACAACTGTGATAAAAGAGGTTGAACTAGGTCAGGAGCAGTCCTTTTTACATTGCTCAAGAACACTAGAAGGATTAAAAATTTATGGATTACCTCCTAGAAACAATGATCTGGTACAGAAATGTAATAAAACACCCACTCTCTTGTATCTTCCTAAGCTGCTCTGTGCCATTTCATTTTCTGATTGTATTAGCGTGACAACTTTCCAAAGCTCTAGAAACTGTCCTTGGCAAAGATGAAGATTTTCAAACCAAAGGAATTGTTATTAAAAACCCAGAGGCAGCTGGTGTAAAAAGGTAATGTTAAAATGTGAACCAAATAGAATCTCATCTTGTGTATAGTTGGTATATTTGTAATTTTGTTTCACTTAGGTCGCTGATAAGTACTAGCAAAAGAAAAAAAAGTGAAGTAAAAGGATACGGTATCAAAATATTATACAATATTAATAGTCCTTCTGGATAAAATTGTGTGAAAACACAATATAGTTATTTTTACGTGAAATCGTCCAGAACCAAAAGCTGGCAAAATTACTTCTTAAAAGAGCTATATCTAGTTCTGGAAAGTTATTTGTTAATGTGTCTAAAACCTTTCAGACTCTTCTAAGTGTTGTGCTTTTTAAGAGTATTTTAGACTGTGCATATTTGAATATTTAATGCCGGAAAATAATCTGAGTGGGACTATTTGGATATAAATGTAACTTAGTTTTAAGGGATTTGGTGATGTGGAGCTTTTTATTTGTAAATGTCTAAAAGTCATGTTTTTCCTAAGTATTGATGGATGTTTTCATATAGAAGGGTTTTTGTTTTCTTTCTCAGTGACCCTTTTCCTTTCTTTTTTTTCCCCCATTGATGGCCTTTTATTCTTCAATAATGAAACACAGGAGAACATACAGAGTTTCAAACTTTCCCTTTATTTGTTTTTGAGCTAAATTGCCTTGAGGTTAAGTAAAGATAATGGAGATATGATTACTCAGGTGAAACATTACCATATGGGCATTTTCTGCCTTTTTTTTTTTATAGACGCTTGTATTTATTTTTATTTTATTTTTTTAAAGATTTTATTCATTTATTCATGAGAGATAGAGAGAGAGGCAGAGGGAGAAACAGGGTCCCCACAGAGCAGGGAGCCCGACGTGGGACTCGATCCGAGGACTCTGGGATCACAACCTGAGCTGAAGGCAGACGCTTAATTGACTGAGCCACCCAGGCTTCCCTACAGATGCCTGCATTTAAAATAATCTAGAAACTGAGGCGTGGGAGGGAAAAATGCCCACCCAAAGCTTATACTAATGGCATATATTCGAATAAAACCCTCACACTCTTTAGTCCGTGAATCCCTGAGGATTGCAGTACATCATCTGTAGGGAGGCAGCCAAGAGATCTGTTGAAAGGCATATCACACCAAAGAAATGAACCGTGTAGCTTGCAATTGCTAGAAACACATCAGCTGAACCAAACTTACAGGTAATCTTAATGTCCTATTTTGGTGTGTCTTCTCAGAATAAGCAGGGAGTTTTTTCTTTCCTGCCAAAAAAGTTGACTAATTTTTAAAGTTATAATGGCATAGATCTTTCCTTACGTGAGCTAGAAAGGTCTTTTAAAAAGGTAACACAGACTATAAAAGAGGAGCAGTCTTTGGATTTTGTCCTTCAAACTGGAGACTTGGTTTCAGAGGCAATAGGTTTCAGAGGCAAAGCCAATGAGTTTATGTCATTCTTATTAAGTCTGGCAGAGGGTAAATGTATTAACATTGTGAAACAAAAGAGAACCGACCTTTTATGAAAATATTGGTTAAGCCTGCATCTATCAGCCCCATGCCTTTCAAAGACTGAGCCAAGTGAAGGGATCTGCTGACGGCACAGTCTCTTGGTGTGGCCATGCCTTCTGCTTTAGGGTCACCTGCCATCCAAAATGCAGATGAGGAGAAAAGAGCATTTTAAAAGCTGAGGGAAAAACACAGACATGGCTTTCTTTTGATCTTCTACCCAGCTTTTGAATCTAGTTGTATTTAAAACCATCATCATCAGTTGTATGTATACTAAAATGTTTTACTTTTAACTATTTTTTTTGAGATTTTATTTATTTATTTATTTAGAGAGTGTGAGTGGGGGGAGGGGCAGCGGGAGAGGGAGAGAGGGAATCTCAAGCATACTCCTTGCTGAGTGCAGAGTCTGGTGTGGGGCTCCATCCTACAACCCTGAGGTCATGACCTGAGCCAAAATCAAGAGTTGGACGCTTAATTGGCTGAGCCACCCAGGTGCCCCTACTTTTAACTTTACACCAAAAACATAGCAACAAACCTTTGAGGACTCAGTAGCATTTCTTCCAATAAATATTAGGCAGTTCAATTTTGCGTAGAATTAATTGACCAGTCTTGACTCCAACAGTTCCAGGGTAAGAACATTGATAAATTACATCCGAACTCTGCCATGATGATAAAGCACCACTCTCCCAACACTTTGATCTTTTAATATGCTACCTGCCATAGGGGAAGAAAAAGTTTTCCTCAACCATATTAGGGTCTCTACTAGGCTGAGTCTGAAATTTAAACTGACAAAGATAGTAGGAGAGGAACATACACATTTGTTTTTAAAGATTTTATTTATTTATTTTACAGAGAGAGAGAGAGTGAGACAGCATGAGCTGGAGGGGCAGAGGGAGAGGGAGAGAATCTCAGACTCCATGCCGAGCGTGGAGTCTGATATGGGGCTCGATCCCAGGACCAAGAGATCACGACCTGAGTCGAAACCAAGAGTCAGGCACTTAACCAATCTTGCCACCCAGGCACCCTCATGCACATTTATTTAATACAAGTTTTCTGTGACACAAGACTTCTTTCCTTCATAAGGAAATGAAGATCTGGTTAAGTGTGTTTTTATGCTGGATTTGATAAGAATGGGAAGTTGCAGAAAGACATGATAGGGTAAAGAGTTTGAGCTAAGTGTAGTAAACTGAGGGGAAGTCAGCAAGGTCTGTTGGTTTAAATTCCTCTCTGTCCCTTTGTCTTCTGAAATAAGAAAGCTGCTTTCCTCTGGGTCTAAGGGGGGCACCTGTCATGTGAGGGTCTTATAACCTGCTTTGGGGGAAGGTCAGAAAGTCCTTCCTGCACCTGCCGTTTCTCAAGTTCCTTCAGCCTGAAATACTCAGTGTACCAAAATGCCATATTTTGGGGTAATGTGTCCTGAACCCCATCACTGCCATAGGAATATTTATCTCTTTCACTGAACATTCATGCCTATTCCCTTCTTTAATACTCAAAACAGGGCAAGGATGTTTAGCCTTGTTTTATTTAGGGGAGAATAGGTGCTCTGGTAGATAAAATAATAGAGGCAGCACCCACAACCACAGTGCCCATCCCACAGTGCTCTGTCTCACTATCCATGGACTCATCTGGAATCTCAGCCCTTCAGCATCCAAAAAATCATGTATCAAAACTGATAAACAAATGCTAATGTGCCAATGGTGGTCTAGCAGACCAGTGCCAGGTAATATGCATTTTCCCGAAGCCATCCCACTAGCAGCTTTTCTGGTGGACGTTTCAGAAAGTATTGCAGATGGTTTTGTTCTAGAAACATAATGAACCTGGGCTGTGAAGCAAGAAAGGAGAAACACATAAAAATTCTGAGTGCAGAGTTCATAAAATTTCATTAGATAGCATAAAAATGTTGGGAACTATTTTTGGAAAGCACTCATGATTGACCTCTTAGTTTTGTGACTGGAGTTTTCTCTGCGTTGGAGCTGGGCACAGGCTTCCTTGTCTCTTGCTCCTTCATCACCGAACAGCTCTGTACATTCACCCCGACAGGACTGGACTTTGGAGGATCCCCTCCTTTTCTGCAGGTGGGACACCACAATGCTATGGTGCTCCTGCTGGAATAGAGTCAACTCTGGATATCAGGGGCTGGTGATCCAATCTGTGGGATGTCCAGGGTCTTAACTTTTTAGAACACTTTTAAAAATTGAGATATAATTAGCATATAACATCATCTTAGTTTCAGGTTACAATATAATGATTTGATTTTTGTATGCATTGTGAAATGATCACCACAATCTGTCTAGCTAATATTCATCACCACGCAGCTACAAAATTTTTTTTCCTGTGGTAAGAACTTTTAAGATCTACTCTCTTAATGACTTTCAAATATACGACGTGGTATTATTAACTGTAGTCACCATACGTTACATCCTGTACATTACATTCCCATGACTTGTTTATTTTATAATTGGAAATTTGTACCTTTTGACCACTTTCACCCATTTCGCTCACCCTTCACCCCCTGCCTTGGGCAGCCACCAATCTGTTCTCTGTGTTGATGAGCTCTTTATTTTTGTTTTTGTTTTTTATGATTCCACATATAAGTGAGGTCAGAGAGTATTTCTCTTTCTCTGTATGACTTCCCTCACTCAGCATAATGCCCTGAAGGTCCATCCATATTGTCATGAATGGCAAGATTGCCTTCTTTTTTTTTTTTTTTTAAAGATTTTATTTATTTATTTGACAGAGAGAGTGAGAGAGCACAAGCAGGGAGAACGTTAGAGGGAGAGGAGAAGCAGGCTCCCTGCCAAGCAGGGAGCCCGATGTGGGGCTCAATCCCAGTATGCTGGGATTGTGAGCTGAGCTGAAGGCAGACGCTTAGCCATCTGAGCCACCCAGGCACCCGAAGATTTCTTTCTTTTTTATGGCTGAATAATATTCCATTTTAAGCATACACCACATCTTCTTTATCCATTCATCCATCAATCGATACTTAGGTTGCTTCCTTTACTCTTTTCTTTCTTAGCATTTCTCTGCTTATTAGAATTTCCATCAGGTAATTAGGAGCTGGGAAGGCAAATTAGGGGCAGGGAGATTAGCAACATAGAACAGTATACGGTAAGTGCCAAGCCAATAGAGCTGTTAGCCAGGACTGAGCCCCAGATGAAGGACATGCAGAGAAGCCATCATGGAGGAGAAGGAACTGGAATTTAGCCTCAGTGATGGGTACAATTAGGGTAGGCTGAGAGGAGAGGAGATACCAACTCCTTTTCTTTCCTGTATGTTTTGTTACAGAGAAAACCGTACGGATTCTCTTCGGGGTTACATTCTTGAGTAATATTTCTTGGAACATTCTTTCCAAGAAATATTCTCCTATTTGGTGATATGCTAAAGCAGTATCTCACCAATGGCTTAAAAAAAAAAGATATTATTTATTTATTTAGAGAGCGAGTACTCATGTGCAAGCAGGGGGAGGGGCAGAGGAAGAGGGAGAGAAAGAATCTCTAGCAGACACCCCACTCAGCACAGAACCTGATGTGGGGCTCGATCCCACGGCCCTGAGACCATGACCTGAGCCAAAATCAAGAGTTGGATGCTTAACCAACTGAGCCACCCAGGTGCCCCTCACCAATGGATTTAAGACACCCAACGTGTGAGCATTGTACATCAGAAAGTCAAACGAGAACCCCAGTCTTCGCTCCACCACCTGATGGCTGGCTCCTCAGGAGAAGTCATTTAACTTCTTTGGATCTGTTTTCTCATCTTAAAAAAAAAATAGGGTTAATAATACCTACCTCCTAGGCTTGTAGAAATTTGCCCGTACTGAGAGAATGTGGGCAAATGAACTAACATGGTGTCTTCACCATGATTGAACCCTGCATAGTAAGGGTTCAATCAATAACAAGGCTCTTTTCCCTTCTCATAGTTCTTTTTTTTTTTGGAACGACCTTTGTTTTTCTATAAGTAGGGGACAACCAACATGGTTCCTGGCAGCATGTAAAGAATGTGGTTCCTCTGCTGAAATGCTTGTCTCTGGAATGCAGGTCCATCTTCCTGGAAACCCAAGCCTGTCCTCTCAGTGGTGGCCACCCACAGACCCTCATCCCTGTCCAGCAAATGGATGGTGGCACCATGCTTCACACTTCCTGGTACATTGCCATCCACAACCCTCAAGAGCCCTAGAACACACACTAGCTGTCAAGAGGATTAAAGCACCCCAGAGTTTAGGACTGAAAAGTGCTGAGGCCAGGCATATATGTTACAAAGTGAGGACATTTGTTAGCCAAGGGCAAGTGCATACTGCTAGGTAATCAGAAGTTTCCCAGTGAGCTAGTCCAGCACAGAGCTACAGTAATTTTTTTTGCATATATTTTCCCGGGTGGCCTTCCAAAATCCTATAGTAGTGCAATCAGAGAGACTGGACATGCTGGTTAAACCTGCTCTTTACCAGCAGATGGAGGGAGAAATAGCTTCTGTGCTCTATTTCATTGACTAAAACAACTTACTAAGAAAGTGGCCACGACGACGGGGAGAATCTGGTTTTGGAGCTGGTTGTAAGACTAGGAATTGAAGAAAGTGGGAGGTTGCATTATCACAGGCATCCCCTCCCCCCGCCCCCCTCAAGCTGAATAATACCCCTTTAAAAGCTAAACGTAATTTCTGAGTGAATCAGGTACACACCTATAAGTCTTGTGTCCCTATGCTCCAGGGTGTCTGTTGAATTAACAACAACAAAACCAATAACACAAAGAACAAAGTATTTCCAGTCAGAGAAATGGATCTAAGGCAAAAAACTCCCCCAAACGCCCAAAGGTAAAACCACCTGTTTTAACACGTGCTACCACCACCGGAAGGGAGGAGCTCTGTGGCTCTGGGGAGTGGCTTCCACTGGGCATCCAGTCTCAGGTACAGCAAGCTCACCATCTTCCGAGTCTGTAGGGGCCTCTGTTCTCTCTTGCTCAGCCACGCAACAAGTCCATAGAAAGGAATTGAATTTGTGTTGAAGAAAGTGTTTATTCTCTGGGAGATGAGGTGTTAGGGACAGGGTCTTAGGAGAAGCTCTTAGAGGTAAGAAAATTATGTTATTATTTTTTAAAAGATTTTTATTTTTAAATTTTTATTTTTTATTTTATTTTATTTTTTTTAGTTTTCTTTCTTTCTTTGACAGAGAGAGAGAGGGAGCACAAGCAGGGGGAGCTACAGAGGGAGAGGGAGAAACAGGCTCCCTGTTGAGTGTGATCCCCGGATGCTGGGATCATGACCTGAGCTGAAGACAAGACACTTAACCTACTGAGCCACCCATGTGCCCCTAGATTTTTATTTTTTTTAAAGTAATCTCTACATCCAGCGCAGGGCTCAAACTCACAACCCTGAAATCATGAGTTGCATGCTCCACTCACTGACTGAGCCAGCCAGGTGCCCTGAAAATAATGTTATTATTACCACCCTCTTTTACTTTTTCTTGCCTTATCATTAAATAGTGAAAAAAAAAAAAGGATCATTTAAAAACATATTCGAAGATAGCCTTCTAATGTTTTAGACAGATGACTAAACTCTTGTTTAGAATGGCTTTTGGACTGGAAAGTTGGACAGTCACCTGGTAGAAAAGAGAAGTTAAAGGTAGTTTGAAGTATGTGAAGAAAAAATTGATACAATCTTTCATTGTTATTTAATGACAGTGTTATATGCAGACTTCATTCCAATGGGGACCCGAGCCTTCCTAAGGTGATGTCCTCAGACATCTCAGAAAAGTATGCCCTAATTAGAGGAGAGGATTTTAAAGGTAGTAGAGAAAAGGGTTTTCTTTAGGGAGTGTTTTTGCCATTCAAAAGTCAAAGGACAATTTACTCTGTCCCTGAGCTTCTTTATATTTCTGAAGTCCATGATTAATTGATGTTACGAGGAATTCTCTATCCCATCGACCCCTTCCCTCCCTGTTCAAAGCCTGGATTTTTGTTTTGTTCGGTTTTGCCCTCAGTGTAATTAAAGACCAAACATCAACTCATCACTATGTAATCTAGGTCAAATCTTAATTTGAATATCTTTTTAGTTGAAAACCTTTTTCAAAGGAAATTGAAATTTAATTCCACCCTTTTTAAAACATTTGAAACAAAATATTTCAGGGTGTTCAGATTACCTGTGATAGTTGAGTTTATACTGAGATTTCCCTAAACAACCAGTCAGGCTGAGAAGATGCGCACATATGCTAGAAGTTAGAATGAATTAAAAGCAGGGAGTGACACTGATGAAAATGTTGTAGACAGACCCAGGTGTAGCAAAACTGGGAGGTGGTTTTTAAACTGGTGTCTGTGGATAGCCCTTAGAAATTCTGTGAATGCCTTGGGATTAAAAGCAAGATTTTGTGTGTGCTTTTGTCTCAGGAGAGGATTGGTGGCTTTCATGAGATCCTCAAAAAGTCCATGTCTCCCCACCCCCAAAAGATTAGGAACCTCAAACATTTGAAAATGCTCAGTACATTGGACTAAATTAAAAAAAAAATTGATAAACAGAAACTTCTCTTTTGGGGCACCTGAGTGGCTCAGTTGGTTAAACGCCTGCTTTCAGCTCAGGTCATGATCTCAGGGTCCTGGGATGGAGTCCTGCATTGGGCTCCCTGCTCGGTGGGGAGCCTGCTTCGCCCTCTCCCTCTGCCCCCCCACCGCTCGTGCTCTCTCTCTCTCTCTCTCAAATAAATAAATAAAATCTTTAAAAAAAGGAAACTTCTCTTTCTACTTGAAAGGCTTTGAATGTTAGATATTGGATCTACACCTTAACATTCTATTAAGAATTTCAAATCTAAATGTCATGGTTATAAAAATTATTTAACAGAGAAACTAGATTTAAGAAGGGGACACCCGTCTTCTGGTGTGGGATGGTCTTAATTCAAATGAAAAATTTCCTGAGAACTGGTGGATCTGTCAGGAGGCTGGAAGCTGGGTGCTGTGGGTGGAAAAATGCCACCTGAGTGCCACTAGGAGGCGCTGTGGCACAGGGAGAGAAAGGAATCCCGGGTCGACTATTCCTCAGCTTCCAACCCCGGTGAGACCTTGGGCAGGTCATTTAATTTCTCTTGGGGTCAGCTTTGTTATCTGCAAAATAAGATCTGGTCTCAATATGTTTCAATGAGACTAAGGTATGACAGACAGCAAAGCGCTTTTTAAAAAGTACACTATGGCCATTAAAAGGAAATACGTTGATAAAGGTTGCTAAGATACATGACTAAAAAGTTGAGATACAATTCCCGTGCGGTAATCAGAGTCACTCTTTTAAAGTGTGCAAATGCAGTGGTTTTCAGTTTATTCACAAACAAAGCTGTGCCGTCATCAGCGCTCTCTAATCCCAGAGCATTTTCATCAGCTCCCGAAAGGAAGCCTCATACTCATTGGCAGTTTCTCCCCGGTTCTCCCTCCCCCAGCTTCTGGTAACCACTAATCTACTTTCTGTCTCTATGGATATGTCTATTCTGGACATTTTTGACATTCCATATATAATGTTCATATTCCGGACATTCCATAAATGGAATCCTATAATACGTGGCTTTTTGTGACTGGCTTCTTTTATTTATCATCATGTTTTCAAGGTTCCTCCATGTTGCAGTGTGAATCATGAGTATTCATCCTGACCCATCAGGGGCACTTTACATGATAATCACTTTTCTTTTTCTTTTGATTTCTGGAGCACCCTCCCTTTTTTGTCCCTCCTGCTCACTGGCTACAACTCTCAGCCTCCTTAGATGCTTCCTCCTTATCTTTCAGTCCTCTTAATGTTAGTAAACCCCGGGGCTCAGACATCAGACGTCTTCTCTTCTTTATTCCTGCTCTCATGGGGCCCTCATTCAGTCTCATGGGTTTATATCCCATATGTGCCATCAACTCCTAAATTGGTATCCCCAGCCCAGACTGTCCTCTGAATTCCAGAGCTGTATCTTCATCTCTCCTTGGGTCTCTAATATGCATTGCAAAAGCAGCATGTCACCTCACCTCCTGCCTTCCAATTTCTCCCACAGCCTTCCTTCTAGTTGCTCAGACCAAAAATTTTGTAGTCATGCTTGAGTTTTTCTTCCTTCCACACTGCATCTATGAGCAAATCCTGCTGGCCTTTTCTTCAAAACTCATCCAGAATCCAGCCCCTTCTCATTACTTTCATTGCTAAGCTCCTGGTCTAAGCCCCTTTCACCTCCTGTTGGATAATTGCAATAAACTCCTGACTAGCGTCCCTGCTACCACCCCTCACAGTATATTCTTAGAGGCTCGAGAGATCATCTTAAAGATTTTTTTATTTATTTGAGAGAGAGAGAGAGAGCAGGGGGAGGGGCAGAGGGAGAGAGAGAGAAAAATCCTCAAGAAGACTCCCTGCTGAGCATGGAGCCCAATACAGGGCTCGATCCCAGGACCCTGAGATCGTGACCTGAGCCAAAATCAAGAGTTGGCCGTGTAACCGACCAAGCCACCCAGGCGCCCTTTCTGTTCAAAATTGTCTCTTCTGTTCAAAATTGTTCAGTGGATCCCCATGTTGATTAGAATAAAAGCCAAACTTCTTACAGTGTCTTCCAAGCCCTAGATGATGAGCCCTCCCCTAACCCCATCACACTAACCACCTGCTGCGCTCCACCTTGATTTCTTGGATTCAGCTGCACTGGATTCCTCGCTCTCCTTCACAGACAACACACATGTTCTCACCTCAAGGCTTCTACACGGACTGTTCTTTCTGCCTAGAATGCTCTTCCTCCAGATATCTCAGTTCCTCATCTTTTAGTTCTGTGTTCATATGTCACCTAATCAATGAAGCCCACTCTGACCACGCTGTATAAAGTAGCAACTTGCACCCGGCCCCGGCCCCACATTCCCAATGCCAATTTCTCTGCTTTTCTTTTTTCCACAATACTTGCCTACTGACAAACACATATACACAGAAGTATATGTGGTCACAGGTGCACGCATTCTCCACCCGTATAGACCTATAGCACACGTGTGTACACATTTTTGCACCTCTGCACCCATGTGTGCACATACCTACACCTAATTGTTTGTCTCTTGCCTGTCTTCCCCACTAGAATATAAGCTTTGTGGATATAGGAACTTAATTTTATTCCCTGTTGTATTCCCAGGGCCTAGAATCGTGCTCAGCATATTGCAGGCTCTCAAAATATTTTCTTTGAATGAATGAATGAATGAACGGTCTGTATACTTCATCTCCCCGCAGAGAAAGTTGCAAGAGCAGAAACTTACAGCATTATTTGGATTGCCTTCTGCTTGGTGTGAAGTGGTAGGGGCCTTCTGTTTCCTTGCCAAACTTAGGCTGGTCAGAGACGACACAGCCCCTCTGAGCTCTGGGCTAACAGTGACTTCTACTGGATGTTTAAGCAGCACCACCTTTCCCCTCGTTGATCTCCTGAAGTCCTTGGGGAGTCAACACTTATGCCCATCTGTGAGCCTGGCACAGAGCCTTCCTTCCCTCCAGATGTGCGGATGCTTGGTTTTTGGGTAGAGATGCCAAACAGAGAAAGGAAGATTATTTTGGGGACGAGGGATTACTTCCAAAAGCCAAATGTGATAGAAGTGTTATCACAAAGGCTAGCACCCATAAGCAGCTTGAAAACTGGCTTGAACAATTCTGCTGGCTACAAGTAGAGATGAAAAGAAATTCTAAATGTAGTCCCAGACAATCAGACTTTCAGAATCAGAGGGGCATGTCTTGTCCTCACTCCTTCCCTCCTTTCATTCCTCTCTCTTTCCTTCTTTTCTTCCTCAAATAGGACACCAAGGGCCAAAGAAATGAGGCAAATCTCCAGGGTCACACAGTTAACGGCAGAGCCAGAGCCAAATTCAGGTTTCCTGATTCTCATTCTTTGGAATTCATTGTGCCTCCCAGTAAAGAAGGAAATAGTCAGGAAAATGCTCAACTAAATATCTTGGAAAAGTTGACTGCCTAGCTCTCAAAATGCTCAGTGCCAGTGGGCAAGTAGCTAGAGTATCACCCAAGAGATGGAGAAATGAACATTTCTTGGTCTAAAGTTTCCAGTTTCTCTCTCTAATTTTGTAGATTTCTTCAAAGGCAATTTATCTTTAGCTCAAATCATCATCGGCTCATTTGCTTGCATAGAGCTTATATTCTTCCATGGGCAAGAGGGAATGGAGAGCATCCAAGGAAAATGCATAGTTTAAAAAATTACTACAAAAAAGATAATGCACATGAAACATAGTAAAAATAATAACAGCCAACATCTGTTGAGCATATTACGTGTAACCGATGTTATTATTACTTTTCATACATTATCGTACCTAATCTTCATAACCTGTGAGGTAGGTTATCTCCATATTACAGAGGCAAAAGCTGAGGCTAGAGGAGGTTAGCTAACTGGGATTGAGTTTTTGTTTAAGCCTTAAAATATGCCATTTATTTATTTGAGAGAGAGAGAGAGCATGAGTGGGAGGGAGGGGCAGAGGAAGAGGGAGAAGCAGACTGCCCACCAAGCAGCAAGTCCGACGAGGCCGGGGGCTCCATCCCAGGACCCCAGGATCATGACCTGAGCTGAAGGCAGGCGCTTAACTGACTGAACCCCCGGCGCCCCTTAAAATATGCTATTAATATTGTATCAACAGATAGTTCTTTTACCATTCACATACCCTTTGTCTTTCTCTGGTTTGGGGGGTTATGGGAATCTCTCTCTCTCTCTCTCTCTCTCTCTCTCTATATATATATATATATATACAGTTTCTGTTTTTTTTCCCCCCACATTAGTGGTTTCTGGTGGTAGGACAATATATTATAGTTATGTAGACTTGGATATACAGATCATTATAGATAAGCATATAGAATAGAACATATATATAATTTGGAACACTCATTCTCAATCACAGTGCATAGATCCTCTGAAAGAGCTCCTTACGCATGCTGAATCTAGGATTTGACGCCAGTGGCTACATTCTAAACCACTATGTTATAGAAGGTAAAACTAAAATATATTTTGTGTGCTTTCTTTGTATTTTTATAACACTTATAATAAAAGAGCTTTAGCATGACAGTTGTCTTATATAAATCAAAGGATCATTTAATACAATGGCATTTTACAACGCTATACAACTCTTAGCAGGAAATATATATGTAAACCTTCATGATGGTGGAGTAAGCAATGGTTTCTTAAATATGATACCAAAAGCATAAGTAACCAAAGAAAAAACAGATAAATTGAACTTTTTAAAAATTAAAAACTTCTGTGCATCCAAGGACGCTTTAATGAGAAAGTGAGAAGATTATCCCCAGAGTGAGAGAAAACATTTGCAAATCTTGTATTGGATGAGTCTAGTACCTAGAATGTATAAAGAACTCTTACAACTCAATAATGAAAAGACAAACAAGCCAATTTAAAAATAAAGGAGGGGCTCCTGGATGACTCGATCGGTTAAGCAGCCGATCCTTGACTTCAGCTCAGGTCATGATCTCGGGGTCCTGGGATCGAGCCCCGCATCAGTCTCCATGCTCAGCAGGGAGTCCGCTTGAGGATTCTCTCTTCCTCTCCCCACCCCCCCATCTCATGCCCATGTGCATGCGCACTCTCTCTCTCTAAAAATAAATAAATCTTAAAAAAATAAAAATAAGCAAAGGATTGGAATAGACATTTCTCCACAATAGACATACCAATGGCCAATGAGAGCAGGAAAAGGTGCTCAATGTCGTTAGTCATTAAGGAAATAAGTTGAAAACACAATGAGATACCATTTCATACCCACCACCACCAAGAAAAGAACATGGGACAATAGCTGGTGAGGATGTGGAGAAATTGGAAGCTTCCTGTGCTTCTGGGTAGATGTGAAATGGTGCAGCCACTTTGGAAAAAGCAGACTGGAAGCTTCCCAAAACGAGAGCTACCACAGGACCCAGCAATTCCATTCCCATGTGTATAACAAAGAGGATTGAAAACATATGTTTTCATATGAAAACAAGCACATGAGTGAACTTGTACATGAATGCCCATTGCAGCATTATTACTAGCCAAAGGGTGCAAACAACCCAAACGTCCATCACCCGACGAGTGCATAAACAAAATGTGGTGTATCTCTATGATGTAATATTATGAAACCAAAAAAGGAACGAAGAACTGACTCATGGGACAAGTGGGTGAACCTTGAAAACATCGTGTTAAATGGGAGAAGCCAGACACAAAAGGTTACATATTGTCCTGATGCCATTTATATGAAGTGTCCAGAATAGGCAAATCCATAGAGACTGAAAGTAGATTTGTGGTTGCCAGAGGCTGGGAGGAAGGGGGAATTGCGAGTAACTGCTAACAGACCAGGGCTTTCTTTTTGGTGTAATACACCAGTCCTGTAGTTACATAGTGTTAATGGTTGTACAACTCTGCGAGGATGCCACTGAATTATACGTTTTAAAATGGTGATTTTTATCTCAATAAAAAATGGCATTTTGCAGGCTTTAAGTGATACATATATTTGAATCATCTTATTTAAATTAGGTTTCTGTGCTCTTTATTGCAAGCAAGCTTTGCTTTTTTTTTTTTTTTAATATTCAGTTAGGGTTGGTTTTGAGGCACTGCCAAGGTGGGGCAAGAGCACGTGCTTTCTGAGTTGTATCAGGACGTGTACCATGGTTATTTTGCTTCCACTCCTCCCCAGCTCATTTTATAGAAAAGAGGGAGGAGACCAGTTAATCACCCAAGCTGGGTCCCCCTAATGGCAAAACGTTGGATGAATAGAATGTAAGAATCAAGCAAGAGAAAGTGGACTCTTGGCAGTCAGGATTGTGGTTGCCTTTGGTGGGGATGATTATGACCTGGAAGGAAACATGAGGGACATTTCTGCAGTTCTGGGCATATTCTATTTTTTGATCTGGACACTGTTTACAAGAGTGTGTTCAATTTGTGAAAGTTCATCCAGTAGTGTGCACTGTTCTGCATGTTTGTTATACTTCAATAACAAGGATGCAATTCAGTTCAACCTTCAGATATATGTCTATGACATCAACAAACTGGGATGGTGAGCTGGGGACCAGAATTCACTGAATCGGCCTGCTGCTTTGGAGGTGGCACCCAGCCATGGCCATTGCACAAGGTCCGTTTGCACGGACAGGGTTTTGTAGGTGCTCTCTGAGCTCTGCTTCAGGGCCCTGTCTCTGAGGCAGTGAGACTGTCCTCAGTATCTCCCAATGACCATTTTCAAGTGCAAGGTCATGGCTAACCTGTGTTCCTATGCAATGGGGCTGCTGGACCAGGTGATGCTCTGAGTCAGGCGGATGTGACCCACTCCCTGCTTGGTCATCCATGTCAGATACCCAGACACCACTTACCATGTCCTTGCTCTTCCCACCTGGACCCAGAAATGTTCTGGGCTTGACTGGCCTTCTAGTGGGCTCAGGCCCACAGTCCCATATCCAAAATATTTGATGCCAGATGTCCTTGGGCATCTAGATGTGTTTGGATTTGAGAAAGGTGATATGTTTGCGTATACTGGGTAGTATGTAATACTGCGACCACAGACCGAGGCTGCTCTCTCTAATCAGACAATGATGAATATTTACAATGAAGCATGATAAAGACTACACATGGTCTCAAGTCAGTTCAGGCCTGGGCATGCTGTCAAGTGAGTTTGCATCAAACTTCAAAAAGCTTTTCTGGGGGCGCCTGGGTGGCTCAGTCGTTGAGTGTCTGCCTTCGGCTCGGGTCATGATCCCGGAGTCCTGGGATCGAGCCCCGCATCGGGCTCCCTGCTCGGCGGGGAGTCTGCTTCTCCCTCTCTCACTCCCCCTGCTTGTGTTCCTTCTCTCACTATGTCTCTCTCTATCAAATAAATAAAATCTTAAAAAAAAAAAAAGCTTTTCTGGCTTTCAGAGTTTTGGGATTTGGAGTTGCCTAAGAGAGAACATGGACCTGTATCAGTCACTATTACCATGGAGTGAATGAGTCTCAGTTCTTTCTTGACAGAGATTTTCATGGTGCAGGTGCTGCGTGGGAAAGGTAGTGGGGAAATGCATCAGGTGGGGAGGAATTTCAGTGTGCCTGGGCTGTGCCGCTGGGTCAGTAAATGCAGGTGGAGGAGTGGCAAGAAGATAACCTTGATGAGGTGCGGCTGAGATGCCTGGTGTAGCGCAATCCTGTTTGGGATTCTACTCTCCTCCATGACACCTGCTAAACTGTCAGTGTTTGTTAACATTTCATGGATTCCCACAGCACAGTGGAGCCTTCCTGGAGCGCTCAACCAGAGCCACAGTTATAATGTAAAATTTCAGGAGACTAATATTTATCTAAATGAAGTTAATTATAGGCATGCTAAAGCTCATTTAGACATGTGTTTTTGAAGAGATTAGAATTGAATTCCCTGAACAAGAAGCAGGGAAATCCATTCTTGGAAAACTGATTTGCCATCATTCCTGCTAATCATTCAACAGGACATAAGTTCATTGTAGGAATGACTTCTAAACGTCTCTCTTTAAGACTGTCTATGGGGGTAGGAGGGGTATAAACAGACAAATCTCCCATCACATGGGGAAGGTGTCCCCCACAACCCCACACGTATCAATTAATCTTGGTGTAAACTGTTTAAAAGGAACAGCAAAGGAAGTGATGGTGAGGGATTGTTTGTGTACGGGATGGAAGATGGCAGCCAACGGTGGGTGCGGTTTGTAAACTGATTCTAATTGTGGTTGGTGATTACATTTTGCTAAAATGTAACATTTTGGGGGGTTGTAGTACAACCTCAGAAGTCTCTTCCTGTCTCTCTCTTGCCACCTCTGTTACCTGTCCATCCATATATTTCATTTTGATCCATTTAATAGATATTTGTTTAGTAAGTGCTTTTTTTTTTTAAGATTTTTTATTTATTTATTTGAGAGAGAGAATGAGATAGAGAGAGAGCGCATGAGAGGGGGGAGGGTCAGAGGGAGAAGCAGACTCCCTGCCGAGCAGGGAGCCCGATGCGGGACTCGATCCAGGGACTCCGGGATCCTGACCTGAGCCGAAGGCAGTCGCTTAACCAACTGAGCCACCCAGGCGCCCTAATAAGTGCTTTTGTGGTGCTGGAGATGCCACACAGGTTTAGCAGGTGCTAGGGAAATAAAGCTGTTAGAACATGGTCCTGGCCCTCTAAAGCTTATTGTCTGGTGAGGCAGACAAACAAATTCGATAGGTGTGTGTGCAGTGGGGGAAGTTAAGTCCTGTGACGGACATATTTGTCGAGTGTTATAGGGGCCCAGAGGAGGGGTATCTAAATCAGCCTGGGCTAGAAGTGGTGCTCAGGGAAAACTTATGGGAAACGAAACATTGAATGAATCTTTTTCGTGCTGCCTACCAGTATAAAAAATTTAAATAAAATGCACAGATTGCGATGTAGTTCACTGAATTTTGACAAATGCATACATCTGTGTAAATACCACCCAATCAAGATATAAATCATTTTCATCACCACAGAAATTCCCTTTGTGTTTCCTTCCAGCCAGCACCCCAACCCCATCCACCACTGCAGAAGCAGTCAGATGCATTGCCCTTGGTCTAGGCATTGACAATAGGAAGAGGAGGAGGAAGGGCAATTCCATAGGGAGGAACATTGTGCAAAGGCGTGGACATGTGAGAAATTGTGGCATAATATAAGGGGCCTCCAGTCCTCTGGTATCGTACTGCTGGGGCTGAGGGCATGTCCTCTCTGTTGGGTGGAAGTGTCACAGAGATGACACTAGGAGCAAGTTCACCAAGGGATGGGGAGCCAAGCAACTTGATTTTCATCCTCTAAGACGAAGCGGAGGTGGAAGGGCTTAGGGCAGGGGAGTGGTACTGGTACTATGACCAGTGTACTTATTATTTTTGATAATTAAAAAAAGCATTTTCCCCCTTTTTTATTGTGGTGAAATACACACAATGTAAAATTTACTTTCTTAACCATTTTTAAGCATACAGTTCAGTGGTATTAAATACATTTGTATTATTGTGCAACCATCACCACCACCCATCTCCATCTCCAGAACTCTTTTTATCTTATAAAACTGAAACTGTACCTATTAAACAATAACTCCCCATTTCCCCTTACCCCCAGTCCCTGGAAACCACCATCCTACTTTCCTTCTCTATGAACTTGACTACTTTAGATACCTCATCTAAGTGGATGCCTGGCTGGCTCAGTCAGTAGAGCATGCGACCCTTGATCTTGCGGTTGTAAGATCAAGCCCCACATTAGGTGCAGAGATTACTTCAAAAAATAAAATCCTAAAAAAAAAAAAATAGATGCCCTGTGTGGTTTGGAATCATAGGATGTTTGTCTTTTTGTGACTGATGTACTTCACTTAGCATAATGTCCTTAAGGCTCATCTGTGTTGTAGAATATGACAGAATTTTCTTCCTTTTTAAGCCTGAATCCTTTATATGTATATACACACATTTTGCTTATGCATTCATCCATGAATGGACTTTCGAGTTGCTTCCACATTTTACCTATTGTGAATAATGCTGTTATGAATTTGAGTGTACAAATATCTGTTGGAGACTCTGCTTTCAGTTCTTTCGAGTATATACCCAGAAGTGGAATGGCTGGATCATATGGTAATTCTATGTTTAATATTTTGAGGAACCACCCAATTGTTTTCCACAGCAGCTCTCCTATGTTACACTCCCACCAGCAGAGCACAGGGTTCCAAATTGTCCATATCTTTGCCAACACCTGTTGTTTTCTGTCCTTTTTTTTTTTTTTGATAATAATCACCTGAATGGGTATGAGTGGTTTCTCATTGTAGTTTTGATTTGCATTTTCCTGATAATTGAGACCTTAATTTCAAAGAGATCACTCTGGCAGCAGTGAGATCAGAGAAATGGATGGAAACCACAGTGGAGGAAGAGAGACCCTGACAGATGTGATTACAGCAATTTAGAAGTGATGGAGGCCTGTGGCAAGATGGTAGATGGTGGAAACAGCAAAGCAAGTGGATGGGAGAGGAGTTAAGGAGATAGACTCTCCATGACTTGGTGATTAGGTAGAGGTTGAAGGAAAGGGATGAATTTACAAACTAAGGCACCTACAAAGCAGAACACACATGTTTTTTTCCCTCGGCAACACCAGATTTTGTGCACTCCCCACCCCACCATATTTCAAGATTTTGCTTATTCAGTTACCAGCTAGTTGGTGGAGGATGCTAGAACTCAGAACCATGGCTCCCAGCCCAGGTGGGGAGATGTTTTCTACCATATTTTTAGGGCCTCTTAAATGTCTCAGGAACGGGCCAATTGTTATGCTTAAGCAAATCAGTCTTGGACTCCTTTCCTTAAGAAGTGACTAGTATTTTCAATCTATAACTTTTTAAAAAAAGATTTATTTATTTATTTGAGAGAGAGAGAGAGAGAGCATGAGCAGGAGGGACAGAGAGAGAAGGAGAGAGAACCGCAAGCAGACTCTGCACTGAGCATGGAGCCAGAGGTGGGGCCTCATCCCAGGACCCTGAGATCATGACCTGAGCCGAAACAGAATCCTCATCTCAACTAACTGTGCCATCCAGCTGCCCCAATCAATGACTTTTTAAAAACAGCTTTATAAAGATATGATTCACATGCTCTGTAATTCATCCCTTTAAAGTGTATAATTCAGTGGTTTTAACATATTTACAGGTTGTGCAGCCACCACCGCAATCAGTATTAGACTATTTTTACCACCCAAAAAAGAAACCCTGTATTCATGAGCATCATTCCCCAATACCACCTCCCCTACTAGCCCTAGGAAACCACTAATCTGTTTCTGTTCCTATAGATTTGTCGGTTCTGGAATGTTTATGTAAATGGAATCATACAATATGTGGTCTTTTATAATAAACTTCTTCCTTTTAGCGTGTTTTCAAGGTTTATCTATGCTGTAGCATGTATTAGTACTTTATTTCTTCTTCTTATTGAATAATATTCCATTGTATGGATATGCCAAATTTTGCTTATGCATTCATCAGTTGATGGACATTTGGGTTGTTTCCACTTTTTGCCTAGTATGAGCAGTGGTGCCATGAACACTCATGTACAAATCAATCTATGATTTTCAATGGGAATGGCTACCTTGTGGGGTTTTTGCAAAAATAAAACGCGAGAGTGCACGCAAAGCACCAAATACAGTGCTTGATACACAGCAAGTGCAAATTAATGGTGATTCCATATGAGGTTGGTGATAATGATGACAGGAGTCTCTTTTAGGAGCAAGAGGTTTTTTTTTTTAATTGAAATATAATTGGCATATCACATTGTATTAATTTCAGGCGTACAACATGATTTGATATTTGTATACATTATGAAATGATCACCACAATAAGTCCAATTGGCACCCATCACCAAATATAGTTACAAATTATCTTTTTCTTGTGATGAGAACTTTTAAGATCTATTCTCTTAGCAAGTTTTGACTATGCAATACCGTATTCTTTTTTTTTTTTTTAGGGAGAGAGAGAGTGTGTGAGCTGGGGGAGGGGCAAAGGGAGATGGAGGGAATCCTGAGCAGACTCCCTGCTTAGTGTGGAGCCCAACGTGGGGCTCGATCTCATAACCCCAAGACCATGACCGAAGCCAGAACCAAGAGTCAGATGCTCAACTGACTGAGCCACTCCTACAGTAATCTTAACTACAGTCACCATGCTGTACATTCCTAGAGGTGATTATTGATGGATGCCTAGCATTTCTTTCTTTCCTTTTGTCCTATTCCCCAGCTCACGTTCACCTTTACCTTTTAAGTTTCTCCTTCTTTTCTTTTGTCTTTTTTTCCCTTTTCTGTCCAAGTTATAGTTTAACATTATCAATGATTCCCTTATGTAATTCTTTGTGCCTGGTAGCCTGAGCATGGGGCTGTAGCCTTTGTTACACTTTGGGAATGACCTGACCAAGTCTTGGGTGCAAGTAGGGAAGTGCATGGGAAATTATTGCTGGGAAAGTCTAGAAGGATTTTTATGGACTCAAGAGGTTCTCTTTAGGTGGCCAGACCTAATGCAAGGTTTTCATAATTACCCAAGTTTTTATAACTCCTTTTTATATGCAAATGCTCAGAGATTTTTGTCCTTAATCAAAGGAGTGCTTGGGTGTTTCTATACTTCCAAAGCAAAATAATTATTTTTCATAGGCATTTATCTTAATATTAAATAAATTATTTTTATCAATCCAAAGAAAATGGCAAATAACCATGGAGACAACTTGCATTTCAAAGTTCAAGTGGTTAAAACATTGCGAGGGCAAAGTTCTATTTTATTGATAGGAAATTGTTAAATTTGTTCCTCTGTAAAATCTAGCAATCTGTCCTCTTATGTGAAGAGAGACAAATATCTAATTAAATAAATATTGCTTGGCATCAAACAATTGATCAAATATTTCAATGAAGACAGTTTTATGCTCAGCGTTGGTGTTGGATGGTGCCTGAATTTGCAACTCCCTTTCATATTAATTCATATTCATTCAATATGTCACTGATCTCTCTCTTTGATTCACACAAAGGAACAGAGATGATTCTTTTCTGCAGGACCTCAAAAGCGGAAGCTGAACTGACACAGCAGATGAAATGAAACAAGATTCATTAGGCCTTTTTGAAAGCATGTGATGTGGGTGTGCTTTCTTCTGACTAAATTGTATGAAAAGGGAAACTATGAAAGGGGAAAACAGTTACCTGAAAGAAGCACCAACCCCTGAAGCAAGGATGGCCTGCCTTTGGGAGTTCTCAGTCCCTTGTGGACTGTTTGCTTTTGTGAACCGCTTCGCCAAAGAAAACAATAGAATGCAAATTTGTTTGAAAAATTAAGTTATTTTTCATGCTCTAAAAAGTGAATTTGTATGAGTAAATACTTTCTGGGCTTACTCTTCCTTCCTTCCTTTATTTCTTTCTTCCTTCTTTCCTTTCTTTCTTTCTTTCTTTCTTTTTCTTTCTTTCTTTCTTTCTTTCTTTCTTTCTTTCTTTCTTTCTTTCTTTCTTTCTTTCTTTCTTTCTTTCTTTCTTCTTTCTTTCAAGATTTTATTTATTTATTTGAGAGAGAGCGAGAGTGCATGCGCAAGAGCACAAGCAGGGGGAGGGGCAGAGGGAGAGGGAGAAGCAGACTCCCTGCTGAGGAGAGACTGGATCCCAGGACCCTGGGATCATGACCCGAACTGAAGGCAGACACTTAACTGACTGAGCCACCCAGGCACCCCTGGGCTTACTGTTTTTGTGTGAAATTAAACAAGTTGTAGACCATGAAAGCATGCCAGAAAGACCTGATGGGAAAGAGCTAGATGCAGTGATATACTATTTCAAAAGAGCTACGAGACAATAAGAAAATGATAAAAGATACAAATGACAGAATTTAAGAAAGAACTAGAATTAAAAGGAGAAAAATCATTTTAGAAAAGAAGGCCAAACCAGAAGGAATGGTAGAGCAGACATAATAGAAGGTAAAAAGAACTATAATTTAAAAATCAAAAAGAAATGAAGAAATAAAAAAGATTTGAGAGATGTGACAAATAGGAATGATAAGAAAGGTCTGAAATATGGATAATTGGAGCCTGTGGAGAGGAAAAAGAGCAAAGAAGTGGAACTGAAACTGTGTTAGAACTGAAAATTAAGAAAAGTTACCTGAATTATTTTCTGGAATGTTTTGTCCTACAGATTGAAAAAACACACTTGACCCAGAACTACCAATACCAGCACATTTTCTAGAACAATTGATGGACTTTAAAGAGACAGCAAATTTTCTTAGAGCAGTTAGGCACAAAAAGCATGTGACTCATGAAGGAAAGAAAATCAGCTTATTATCAGAGTTTTGACAGTAAAGCTTTATTCCAGAGGAAAGTGGAATAATATATTAAAGACGCTCAAGGAAAGAAAATGTGATTGACACAGACTTGATCAACAAGCAAGAACTCGGGGAATACTGTTCTCATGGGCCCTTATTAGAATATCTGCTGGAGATCAAGTCCACCATGAAGATTAGGGAGACATTGACACAAGACTGGTGGTAAACATGAGGTACATGGTTGCTTGTAGAGCTAATACTTAATGAGGGTTACAAGAGGGAGATTATAATATGTAGAGGTAATATGATCTATCAACATAGATCTGGCACAACCATTGAAAAAGAGGAGAGAGGGGCGCCTGGGTGGTGCAGTTGGTTGAGCATCCAACTCTTGGTTTCGGCTCAGGTCATGATCTCATGGGTTGTGAGATCGAGCCCCCTGTCCTCCAAGCTCAATGGTGAGTCTGCTTGAGATTCTCTTTCTCCCTCTCCCTCTGCCCTTACCCGCCACTCTCTCTCTTTCTCAAGTAAATAAATAAATCTTTAAAAAAAGAGAAAGAGGTTCACCTGAGAAAAAAATTTTTAAACTATTTAATCATAATTGGTGGTGGCTTTATTATGATTCTGAGACCACTGTATAATTACTATAGGTTAGAGCAAATGATGGGATATTCTGTCCTATCATCCTCTGGGTCCTTGAGAAGTAAGATTCTTAGTATGGAAGAAAGGAAACGCCATTCCCTAGGAACAATGAGTGGTTCTCGTGCCCAGATTATGATCTTGAAATACTATGTTTTGTTAAAAGAAACTAGGGCTTCTTGGCAAAATGGCTGATTCTAGGTCTGGAGTGGGAAATGTACAGATGAACTGGAGCATCTTGACCTATCACGTAGCAGGGAGGCTTTCAAAGGGTACCAGAGATACGGACAAAAGCCTCAGCAGCCATTTTGAAGAAGCCTCCACAGGTCAAAGGTGAAACAATTTGAGCCTTAACAAGGATAATGTTTAAATATGTTTAAATCCATTATTTCATAATAATATCTAAAAAGAAAACTACCTGCTCACCTTCTGAAGATGACAGATAACCAATTTATTATTGTGAAAACTGAATAAAAACAAAGAATTGACTGTTTATCCTGCCTATCCTTTATCAACCTTGCAACTGGGGAACCAAAATGGTAGATGAGGAGAAACATCTTTTCATAAAATTATTCCAGCCAACCAAAGAAAACAATGTGATAAAATTAGAATACCACCACCTTATCTATCTCAAATGAATTCACAAACCTAGGCACTGAGCACAAACAACTGCCAACATTAAAGAGTAAAAAGCAGACATTACGTACCTCGTGGTGCAAGAACACACCACCACTTCGTCTTGCCCAAAGGATGGAATCTGTGTGTCATTAATCCTCTGGATCCAGTGGCCAATGTGCAGGGAATACAGAGGATGGAGGAACATGTTAGCCTGCACCATGAGCATGCAGTCATCGAAGTCTAGATCAGAGGAAGCTCCACAGGTGAAAGAATGTAGGTCCTTCCACAGATACGTTGTAAGGGAGAGGAAGAGACAGAGTGGGGGTATACCAAGTTAAAACAGGGAGCAAACTAAACTGTGCACACCTGGGTGATAAAACCATAACATAACACAAGAAGGTGATTATCATTTTAGATGGAGAGGTGGAGGCTGTGATTAGTATGGGGCACATGGAGGCTAGTTCACCAAGTTGTTCTATCATTAACACATTACTATCCTTCTTGATCACATACATGGCCATCCATCTATCTCTCCTTCCATCTATCAATCCATCTTATTTTTTGATGCATTTCAACGTAAATTTCAGACATTGGTAAATTTCCTTTTCAGTACATCAGCACTTCAATATCATTAGCTAGAGTTCAATATTTACTTACAGTGTCTTTTGATGTAAAATTTACATAAAATGAAATTCACAAATTTGAGTTTTAACCATTGCATACGCCCATGTAACCCAGACTCCTATCAAGATATACATTACACGGAGGTTAAAATGTACAAAATTCCAGGTATAAAATAAGGAAGTCATGAGGATGCAAAGTACAGCATAAGTAAGATAATCAATAATATTGTAATAATGTTGCATGGTGACAGATGGTAACTACATTTATCTTGGTGAACACTGCTTAATGTATAGAATTACTGAATCACTGTTTGTGCCACTGAAACTAATATAACATTTTATGTCAACTATACTTCAATAATAAATGTTTTAAAAAGATATACATTATCATCACTCCAAAAATTACCCTCATGTTCCTTCCCGTTCTCTAAATCTGAATGTGTTTTTCTCAAATGATCAAATTCAAGAATGAAATTGATTTCCTTTTGAGTAAAATGAAAAAAAAATGCATGTTTTACCTCCTCTCTTGATCCCCTGATATTGCCAATTTTTGTAGATCTACTCCAGGAACCTCACTCTAGAGTATTATTAATAATAGTACTGAAAGGCAATGTAGAATGGTGGTTAAGATTATGGAACCAGACTGCCTGGAATCCCAGCTCTTTCCCTTACCAACAGTGAGATCTTGCTTATTTAACTCTTCTGCCTCAGTCTCCTTCTTTGCAAGATGGGGATAATAGTAATATCTTCATCAAAGGATGGTTGTGAGGATTAAGTGAGGTAATACAGGTAAAGCACTTACAACAGTACCTGGCACACAGTAAACAAGATAGAAATGCTTGCTATTTATGTTATTAAATTACCATTTTACTTTGTGTATTATTTCTTTCAAGACTACTTGAGAGGGCGCCTGGGTGGCTCAGTCGTTAAGCGTCTGCCTTCGGCTCGGGTCATGATCCCAGGGTCCTGGGATTGAGCCCCTCATTGGGCTCCCTGCTCGGCGGGAAGCCTGCTTCTCCCTCTCCCACTCCCGCTGCTTGTGTTCCTGCTCTCACTATCTCTGTCTCTGTCAAATAAATAAATAAAATCTTTAAAAAAGAAAAAAAAGAACTACTTGAGGATTGCCTTCAGATTTAAGATTACATTAACAAAAATTATATTCGCAACAATTATTCAGACTCAACTAGATTTGAGGGTCGATTGGAGGCATCCAGTGACTTAACTCTGGGTCGTCCATGTAATCTGGAACGATTTGTTCTAGAATCCTCTGGAGACCATCATCTAGTATGGATCCCATGTGGTCTTGGGGAAGCCATGTACCTTCTCTCTTTAGTTTCCTCTTCTATGAGATGTAAGGAATACTATAGACTCACACGGGAGATTCATCAGACTCATCATAGGAACTGCTTAGTTATGAATTAGATTAGTCATGTGAAAACCTGTGGAAGTCTCGGGGAAATCAATACTCTACAAATGCCTGAGATTGTTACTATTTATCATTCTGTGAGTCAGTCCTTTTCGTGACACGGGCTTACCACCGGGTCAGTCTGCAGAAGATCCATTACGGGTGTCTCCTTTTTCCTTCTTCCTTGAGTCATCCTCCCCCAAAATGCCCCCTGTCTCCACCACCACCTTCCAGCCACCTCTCCTGTACCACGTGGTCAGCAGCCGTTACAACAGTTCCAGCCCGCCCAGGGCTCTTATAGAGGCCAGATCAATCTTTTCTTGGTGAGAGAGTAGGAAAACTTGCATCATTTTTTTCAAAATACTTAGCTTTGCAGCTATGGAACTTAGTGTAGACATTTGGAATTCTGTTTGATTTTTACCTTGTGCATTTTTACTCCTATGTGATCAAAACCTCTGAGGTTTACTGACAGGATATGCAACAGATACTTTATCTCATCAAGATGGATTTTTTGGATGATGTGAAAAAAACTTTTTTTCTGTCTTTTGAGGCTCCTTAATTTTTCCTTTCTCTCAGATGAGAGAACCTACGTTTATAGTTGAAAAACACATCAAAACTGTCAATATCTGTTGTCTTACTAATTAATAAATCAGATTTTAGATCAGAACTTAAGTTTCATTTTATATCTCATATGTTCTCTGCATAGGTCATGTTAAAATTTCAAAGATTCAGTAGAATCTTATATATCCTATTATATTAAAGCTTTAAAAATATCTAATATATGAATTAATGCCTAATGTCAGAATACGGATTCATAGTAATTCTAGCAAACTGGAAGGGAGCAAGCCATTATAGAAGGGACTCTCAAAACACAGCTGGGATGGTTGTCAGTCCACAAAAGTTCAAGTACGTCATTTCTGCAGAAGGTTACATTTTTCCCAACCTTTCTGTTGTTCCTCTCCAAATAGTCTGTCCTTTGTCTCTACTGTGTTCCTTATTACCATCTATACCCATGAGATTCTCTGGGTTATGGTCTCATGGTTGGCCACACTTACATGAGAGAAAAGCAGCTGGATTGTCAGTTATGCTTGCTTATCTTCTGCTCTCATGGGCTCACACACATGGACTCATATGTTTCTTGAAGCAGAGAGTACCTTATCCTTAAAGATACACAGAAAACTCATCTGCCCCCCTAGCTTTCATCTGGTCTGTGAATTTCTGGGCACTTATATTCTTACGGTTGCCTCTAGAACGAACTTATTGTTCTTTTGAACTATAGATTTCACTCAGGTCTCACTGCTGTTCAGAAGTTCTTCTCTCTCTCTCCTTGACACCTGCCTTGACATGGAACACGACGCTTTTTCTTTGCACATCCCAAAACACCTAATGCAAAAGGCATTGTGAATAACAGATTGGTCACTGCACGGCAAAGAATTTTAAAAAGTAGTTACCAGAGCCTCCTGTCCTTCATCTATGGATCTCCATGGGAGTCTCCTCCCTGCTGTCACATTATCCTTCTCTACCACTTCTTTCTTATGTCTCCACTCAATCTTATCACCCAGTTCCCCTCTGTGTCTCGGGCAGAGGAGTTTAGCTATCTCTTGGCTTCCCAGTTTTCTTCCAAGTCATGACTCAGGCCTCGCTCTTGGGCGCCTAAATCAGTGTGAACTGCTACACAACAGTCCATGGTTCTGGACAGGAGGTGCCACTTCCATCGGGTCAGAAGTGATTGTAGTCAAAAGTATTTTTAAGTATTAGTGTTTTATTTTTTCCCTCTACCGCTTACTCCCGCACCCAGAAGTTGACTAAGATCGTGTTGGAATTTTGCTAGCAATTGATCTGTTCGTAACTGATTCTTCAATTCTTCAATTCAAAGTGCTACAGAAGGCCTTGCTTCTGCCTTATGGCAATCAGAAAACACTATCTCGACTTCATGTAGTTATTGCTTTTTGTTATACATGGTGTTTCCGTGTCGATATTTATGCATATAACCCAATCATTCCTTTATATAATTGAGAGGTGATAGCTTGACTTGATCCTACAGATTTATTAAAATTGATTTGGGCTGCTGGGTCTGGAACGAGGTGGAGTAGATGCACTTTCCCCTGGTCCCTTTCTCTAAATACAGCTAAACGCACTTGGAATTATCGAGCAGACAATGATAAAGGGATTCTGAAGGCTAGACTGAAGAAGCACACTGGTAGGAAAGTTTAGGACCTGAGGAACTATAACAGGGTGAGTTCCCTGGGTTCTCTTGTCTCCCACATACCCCTGGACCAGAGAGGCTTGCAATCTGGAACCACCAATAGGCATAGACAAAAGAACCCAAGAAAAGCCTGCTCTCTCTCGCCAAACGACCAGGAGAGGAGAAGCCCACAGAGACTCAGAGGGGAGCTGCAACCTCTGTTTTATATCCTGGGCCAGTAGGCAGCCCTATCTGCTGGTCACAGTTGCAGCTGCAAAACCCCGGGCATCTCAGACACTGCTCCACAACCCGGACTCAGGCAGGCAGTGTGATCTGAACACGTGGCAGGTGCAGTAAAGCCCTGTGTCTCTCTGCCCTCCACGCTCTGACAAAAGGAGACACAAACTCAGTGGTTTCTGTTCCATCTTCCTCCCCCAGAAGATCACCCAGTGACAGCAGGTGGCTGAAGGAAGTGCTTTCTACCCCCACAGATGGCACCAATGGGAACTGAATGGGAACCCTGGCAGCACCAGAAGAATGAAGGAGACCAGAACAGCACTGGAAGGGCTCTGAAAACTAAACTCTCATTGGAACTAAAGCCCACAAAGTAGGACAGAACTTATAGGCTAAACCTGAACAGAGAGACAGCCTGCTAAAAGAGAAGGCTTAAATAGGATCAGGAGTCTCCTGCCATAATAACCAAATGTCCAACGACAAAAGAAATCACTCATCATACCAAGAACCAGGAAAACTGCAATTTGAATGAGAAAAGACAATCAAGTGAAGCTAATACTGAGATGAGTCAGATGCTGGAATTATATAACATGGATTTTAAAGGTTTTTTTTTTTTTTAGAGAGGTGGGGGAGGGGCAGAGGGAGAGAGAGAATCCCAAACAGGCTTCATGGCCAGCACAGAGCCTGATGCGGGGTTTGATCTCACGATCCCGAGATCATGACCTGAGCTGAAATCAAGAGTTGGACGCTTAACCGACTGAACCACCCAGGCGCTGCTATATGATATGGATTTTAAAGCAGCCATCATAAAAATGCTTCAGCAACCCATTACAAATTCTCTTGAAACAAGGGAGAAAAGAGAAAACATCAGCAAAGCAATATAAGTTATAACAAAGAACCAAAGGGAAATCATAGAATTGAAAAATTCAATAACTGAAATAAAAGCTCACTGGAAAGACTCCATTGTGGAGTGGAGATAAGAGAAGACTGAACCAGTGAACTCTAAGGCAGATCAATAGAATTTACTCAGTCTGAGCAACAGAAAGGAAATGAGCATGGCCTCGGGGATCTGAGGGTCACTGACAAAAGAGCTAACATTCCTATCATGGGAGTTGCAGAAGGAGAAGAGGAACTCAAAGATGCTGAGAGTATTTGAAGAATTCAAATGGCTGAAAACTTCCTAAACTTTATGTTGGTGAAAGACATAGACTTACATATTCAAGAAGTGAGTGAACCCCAAATCAGACAAAAAAGAAATCTTCACCAACTTCTGAAATCTACCCACTTTGAAAAACTAAGAGAAAAAAAATCTCTAAAGTAGCCAAAGAGAAGTGGCATAGTATCTATAAAAGAACACTAACTTAAGTAACAGCAGATTTCTCCTCTGAGACCATGGGGTTCGGGAGAAGCAGCACAGCATTTTTCAAGTGCTGAGAAAAAGGAATTGCCAAGTGCAGATCCTATATTGAGACTGATTACCCTTCAGGAATGAAGGGGAAATAAACACATCCTCAAACAAAGAAAAACTAAGAGAGCTTGTTGCTAGCAGATCGATCTTTAAAGAATGGACAATGAAAGCTCTAGACATACACACACGATAATAGAAGGCTGGGGCCCTCACAAAAGATAGAAGAACAACAGAATGGGTAAAAATACATGTGACTATAATAGAATACACTATAACAGCATCTGAGGTGGTGCCCAATATATAGAGGAAATAATATTTTGAAATGGGGGGTAGCAAAGCAACCTAAATGGGCATATGTTTGCTATACTTCATTTTTCACTTGAAAATGTCAGCCCAAGGAGGCTGTGATAAGTTACGCATATCTGGGTGGCAATGCCTATGGAGACCAATGTGAAACTGCAAAATGGTGTATTAGAAAACATCATGAAACAAATAAAAATGGAACTCTAAAGAAATGTACCCCAAAGAATGAAATACATACCCAGAAGAATTGAAAGCAAGGACTCAAATAGGTCTTTGTACACCAGTGCTCACAGCATTAGTCACATAGCCAAAAGGTGGGAACAACCCGGGTGTCCATCAGTGGATGAGCCAATAAACAAAATGTGGTCCATACACACAATGGAACACTATTCGGCCTTAAAAAGGAAGGAAAATCTGATGTGTGCTACAATATGGATGAACCATGAAGACATGATGTCGAGGGAAATAAGCCAGATACTAAAGAACCAATGTTGTATGATTCTCCTTCTACGTGGTACTTAGAAGAGTCAAATTCATAGAGACAGAAAGGAGAACAGTGCTTCCCAGGGGATGGGGAAGGGGTCATTGGGAGTTACTGCTTAATGGTTAGAGAGTTTTTGTTTGAAATGATGAAAGGCTTTTGGAAGTAGATAGCATGATGGTTGCACAAGATTGTGAATGTACTTAATGCCACTGAATCGTACATCAAAAGTGACTAAAATGTCAAATTCTATGGTATAGATATTTTTTACTACAATGAAAGGAATGTGGTTGGGATATGTAGTTCCCGTGGCCCACTGGCAAGGACTGGTAAGTGGGGAAGAAACAGGTGGCCTATCACTATCCTCTAGAGGCCCATAGGAGAGGGGCTGTACTCCAGGTAGGTCAGTGGAGCCCTAAGCTGTTAAGACAAGGCATGGAAAGAAAAGCTACCTTCTGAATAGTGAGGCTCTTTGAGTAGAACTTCAGTTCTCAGCCACTAAGTCAGCTGAATGAGTGGGGACAGCTTTGCATCCCTTAATTTCCCTCTGGTGTTTTTCAGAATACAAATCTGATGATCAGATGTGCTGATCTAGAGAAGAGAGAAGGAGCCTAGGGTTTTCAGCCAGGGTTACTGGAAACCCTCGAGGTGACCTTATCTGACTCCACTCCCTTTGTGCTCGCTCATTCATTCGTTGTGTCCCTGAGCCATCTGCCATCTCGGGAAAGTGAAATGCTCAGGCTTCACCTCACCATGGGGTCAGAGTGTCACACCCTCTGTGACTGGGGATGCCGGAGAAGTGGCCTAACATATGAAGTGAGTTCCTTCCCCAAGACCCGGATTCCCGAGGCCCCTTAGTTTGCACAAAGAAGCCTGTTTTGACGGGTTTTTGGCTGAGTTATCTCCAAACTTTGGCTGTTGGATTCATTTGGCCTTAGCCTCCTAATAAAGAAACCAAGAGAACATTAATATAACGGGTGAAACATAAAAATACTGTGTTCGAGAACAAGATCCTACATATAGACATTTGGGGCACATTTTGCATATGGTTATGTTGACCCACTCAATGTGCCAATTAAGTTCTTAGACATTACTTATTGTTTTAATATATCCGGGTGTGTTGAATCCCACGCAATTTGTATCTGAGGAATCATCTGATCCTGTGCATTGCTAGCTGGCCGATCATTCATTCATTCATTAAGCATTTAATCGATTAGTATGTGTGAGGTCCTCTGCTCTATTTTGGAACCATATGTAAAGCCCTCTCCCTATCGTCCTGACTGCCATCAGTGTGCCAGAAACAGGGGACTAACTCGGGCAGCCGTGGGCAGGAGCCCTCACGTTGAACAAAAGTTGCTGTTCTCTAGCAAAGCCTAGGGTTTTGCTCTGCTGACTTCTCAGGAATGTAGAGAACAAGGTGACTAGGTGTTGGTGTTTGGTGAATGGTGTTCTTTTTCCTATTAATCATATCAATAAAGGGTTTTGTTAATTTCGCACTTTCTCCTAACTATCCCTGGAAAGCAGATGGGCTTTATCTCCTCCCCAGAAAGTAGAATCTGAGAATGGACAAGAACTGGCCTGCTCAAATCAACCAGGACCCCAGGACCCCCTGGGGACCCCAGGTGCTAGGAAAGGAAGGCATTTCATCCACCCTTCCAAGTCCTGACTGCCTCCTCTCCTTTGAGACCTTCCTTTACTTCTTGGGTGGGTCTCGATTTCTCCCACCTCTTTCCTACAGAACCCACTCTCCAGGCTCTCCTGTTGCACACCGGATACTGTGGGCTCCTGGAGTCTCTCAAGCAGAGCGCAGCACCCAGTGGGCATCTATAGCAATGCTTCTGTATCTTTGTCATCTCTGCTAACCCTTCAAAATGTATCTGTCTTTTCTATGTCTCATCCTGTACAGGAGAGTGATGTTCTCAAAACACATTTTGTCTCTATTATAGTTAAGATAGGCTATTCTTGGGACAAAGCCTCCTGTTTATGTCTCCTAATCTGAAGGGGGTGGTTTTCCCCTTGAAATATCTAAGGGAAAGACAGAGAATTAAGATACAACTGGAAAGCATGGCTTTATTTTTTTTTAACTAATTATTGTAAAAATTATGATGCATAGCTAAATATGTGTATGTATACACACAAATATGTAAGTTATGAAGGTTAATAATAAAATGAATACCATTGAAGCTGATACTCAACTAAACCAATGTTGGTGAAACTACCTTTGAATTTCTCCTTAATTTCATTCCTCTGCTTCCCCATCCTCACCTCAGGGAACCAAGAGCTGGAATTTTGTGTTTATCATTTCCTTACTTTTCTTTATAATCTTAATACATAGGTATATACCACAAAATAATGTGTTGTTTACTTCTACATTTTTGGACTTCAGATAAATTATATCAGTATATTTTTTGGTATCTTGATTTTTTTTTTTACTTAGCATTATATTTTTCAGATTTAAATGTGACCATGTGTAGCTGAAGTTCGTTTCTTCTCCCTGCTGTGTAACATTCCATTGTGTGAATATTCTGCAGTGTTTTGATCATTCTCCTGTTGGTTGACACTTCGGTTGTTTCCAGTTTTTTTCCTGAGAAACCTGCTAGAGCATTCTTATCCATGTCTCTTGGTGCAGATCTGCAAGTTTCTCTAAGATACTTGGCAGTTCTTGGTTCGGTTTACCCTCAGATCTAGCTCTTGCCCTTCTGCTGCCGGCTTTGTATCACAGGAGACTGACTCCTTATGTTTCAGACTTTTTGTCAGCTGGGTTTGGCAAGGGGGAGGCACTGGGGGGAGATTGGAGGGGACAAGGAAGAGAGAAGCCAGGTATTTCTCCTCTCTCTTTGATTTGAGCAGTCTTTCTAGAAGGGGCAGTGCCTGAGTGTCATCCTAGACAGGCCGCTGTGGTTCTAGCTTCTGTTAGGTGACTGTTGTCCACATATTTCTATAACATTCCTTCCTCCCATTGTCCCTCTTGCCTAAGTCATCGAACTTTTCCTACAAAAGGCCAGATAGTAAATATTTTAGGCTTTGCAGGCCGTACAGTCTCTGTTAGAACTACTCAGCTCTGTGAATGGGTGTGGCTGTGTTCTAATAAAACTTAATTTCCAAAAACTGGACAACACATATATAGACTATTTGATCATTGTTTTATAAATTCCTGAGGCTCAGTTCACTTCTCTGGAGTTTTATTCTTTTGGGTTTTGTCTGTTTGTTTGGTTTCTTTGCACATCCCTTTAAGGGAATTAATATATATATATATTTTTAAAGATTTTATTTCTTTATCTGGGGGGGCACAAGTTGGGGGGAGGGGCAGAGGGACAAGTAGACTCCCCACTGAGTCAGGAGCCTGGTGCAGGGCTCAATCCCAGGACCCCGAGATCATGACCTGAGCTGAAGGCAGATGCTTAACCAACCGAGCCACCCAGGAGCCCCAATATTTTCTATTTATGTTACAAAATTAGCCTTGGGTGAGTATTATCCATCCCCTGAATTTCTTTCTTTCTTTTTTATTTTTTATCTATTTTTAAGTTTTTAATTCCAGTGTAGTTAACATACAGCGTAGTATTACTTTCAGGTGTACAATATAGTGATTCAACGCTTCCCTATATTACTCAGTGTTCATCAAGTGTACTCTTAATCCCATCACCTATTTCACCCATCCCCCCACCCACCTCCCCTCTGGTAGCCATCTGTCTTTTATAGTTAAGAGTCTGTTTTTTGGTTTCTTTCTTTCTCTCTCTTTTTCCTTTGTTCATTTATTTTCTTAAATTCCACATATGAATGAAATCATATGGTATTCGTCTTTCTCTGACTGGCTTATTTTGCTTGGCATTATACTTTTTAGCTCCATCCAGTTGTTGCGAATGGCAAGATTTTGTTCCTTTTTGTTCTTTTTTGTGGTTGAATAATATTCCATTGTGTATATATACCACACCTTCTTTATCCATTCATCCATCGATGGACATGGGCTGCCGCCATAATTTGGCTATTGGAGATAGTGCAGCTGTAAGCATAGGAGGGCATGTATCCCTTTGATTTAGTGTTTTTGTATTTTTTTGGGTAAAATACGCAGTAGCGCAATTACTGGATGGTAGGGTAGTTCTATTTGCAACTTTCTGAGGAACCTCCATACTGTTTTCCAGAGTGGCTGCACCAGCTTGCATTCCCGCCAACGGTGTAGGAGGGTTCCCCTTTCTCCGCATCCCCGCCAGCATCTGTCATTTCCTGACTTGTTAATTTTAGCCATTCTGACAGTTGTGAGCTGGTATCTCATTGTAGTTTTGATTTGCATTTCCCTGATGATGAGCAATGTTGAGCATCTTTTATTTTCTCTGTTTTTAAGGTTGGATAATTTTTATTGATTGGTCTTCAGGTTTGCTAACACTTTCTTCTTCCATCGAGCCCAGCTAGTGAAATTTTCATTTCAGTTCTTGTTCTTTTCAATTCTTCAATTTCCATTTAAAGCTTTAAACATTGTTTCGTTGTTGACATTCCCTGTGTGTTCATTCAATGGGACCGTATGTTCCTTTAAGTCCTGGAACATACTTACAGATGCTTAAAGTTGTCTGCTAACTCCAACATCTATGCCCCTTCAGGGTCACACTTTCCTGTTCCTTTGCATGTCTAATACTTTTGAATTGTGTACTGAAAATTGTTCTGGATATATTTTAGAGGACCTGGATTTTGTCATCTTTATCTGAAGGGTAATGATTTTTATTCTAGCAGGCAGTTCCATTATTGGCAGGTCACCTTGAATTTGTGCAGAATTAGTTTTATGCTTTATTAGGATGGATCCATGCAAAGCCCCTATCTGTGGCAAGCCCACCCACAGCACCTCAAACTTGGAAGGACTCAAACTCCAAAACTATGTCTCCCCCAAAGACCTTGTCAAGGCCGCTGAGCAATCTTTTTCTTTCTACTATATATATATACGGGGTACTAGTCCTTTGTTCCTCGGATGTGTTGCAAATACATCCTCTCAGATTATGGCTTGCCTTTTCATTTCCTTTATGATATCTTGATGGATAGATTAGTTATTAACTAGTTACATTAGTTATTAATTTTAATGCAGTAAAAATGTTCAGATTTTTTTAAAAAATGTTAGCACTTTCCTCATCTTCTTTAAAAAATCTTTTTCTATCCCAAAGTCATAAAGATAACCATTTCTTTCTTTTTTTTTTTTTTTAAAGAACCATTTCTAAAAATGTGTTTGCCTTTCCCAGTTAAGCCTTTAAGGCATCTGGAATTGATTTTTATACCTGGTGTGAAATACGAATCCAATTTTTAAAAAAAGATTTATTTACTTATTTATTTGAGAAAGAGAGAGAGAGAGAGAATCTGGGGGTAGGGGCAAAGGGAGAGAGAGAGGGAGACTCCCCAGTGAGCATAGAGCTCTACAGAAACGGGCTTGATCCCAAGACCTTGAGATCATGACCTGAGTCAAAACCAAGAGCCAGACACTTAACCGACTGTGCCAGCCAGGCGCCCCAAGGTAGGAATCCAACTTAACTGTTCCATGTGGGTAACCCATTGTCTTAGCACCATGATAGTCTATTTTTCCCCTGTGTGATATACAATGTCACTTTTGAGATATATTACATTTCTGTAAACGCATGTCATGGTTTCAGATTGTCTTTATTCTGTTCCATTGGTTACTTTGTCTATCTGTGTGCCAATAAACCCTACCTTAATTACTATAATTTTCCAAGTCTCAATGCCTGGTGAGAGTCTTCTCATATTATTTCCTTTCAGGAGTGTTTCGGCTATTTTTTGATCTTTGCTTTTGCATATATATATTTTAGAATCAGCTGGTCATATTCCTATTTATTGGAGACCTATCATGTTTTCAGCCAAAGAAAAGTGGTTTAAGAATATGTGATATGGCTTTTGTTTATAGAGAGCTTACATTTAAATTGCAGAGAGGACGAATATGCGTGAAACTGTAAGAGGGAAGATGGTAAAAAAGTGTGCGGTTGTGTAAACTGTGTTAGTGGGTAGGGGAAACCCCGAACACAGTCAGATGGAGAAGGTAGAGGAGGTCAGGGACATCCCACACAGGCTGATGGGCCTGGAAAGAAGAGATGAAGGGGAGGAGGGGAGGTATGTTCAGAGCTGATAGATATAAAACCTAATGCATCTGTTTACAAAGTGCTTTCACATCCATTATTTCATTTAGTCCTCAAAGAATACTATTGAGTAGGACAGGTAATACTCTTATTTTAAGGGACATATAGGTAACATGATTTGCTAAAGAATCCTGTTTGCAAATGCAAGGTGGGGACCTCAGATCTGCTTCTAGGCCAGAGTTCTTTCCATATTGCCTCCCGTTATCACTCCATTTATAAAAATGGTTCCTCAAGAAAGCCAGGAGACCTGGAATTGGCGGTCTCTGTTACACATGTACCTTCTTCCTTACCCAGAACATGTCAGGAAGCAGGACAAGCTGCTTGATCTGAGACCCTGTGTAAGGCTTTTAGCATCTGAGCCCACTCAACGGGGGCCCTGTGGAGGAGATTGGTGGGGCCAACAAAATAAGGGTGGCAGGTAAGAATCACACGGTCTCAAAAAGGTCTTGCATACCTCTTAGGAAATTTAATTTAATATAGGATCCATTATGTTAATACGGTGGCTCTATTATAACAGCTTGTTGTTTTTCCTTAAAAAGAAAATCACAAAGTAATTATATATTTTTATCAGGCAAAGTTTGGGGTTACTATAATTTGCTCTGAGTTTACATCTGGCACAACATCACTTTGAGCACGGAACTAAGTCTCCAATACAAAATAGCTGAAGCTGGCAAGGTTTCTGCAGGTGTCCACCGTTTCTTGAAAGTTCACAGTATGTCACTTCATTTTTGCGAAAAGACCTACATCAGTACCTATCTTTGCCAACCAAAGAAACTGAAGAGGATTTTCGCTTTCATGAAAAAAGGCAGAAAGCAAAGACAGTGTTCAGTGTTGTGTTGCTACGAGTCCTAATAAAGGCAGCCTGCAGCCCCAAAAGCAGCTCCTTCTCCAGGAACACACTCAGCATCCCAGCATCAGGCCACCATAGCTTTGAACTGGGTCCGTGAGCATCTGTGCTTTATCTTCATTTATTTTGTGCATCTGTTAGCAAGGTGTCCCAAGGTATCAGAAAGGTGGTAGAGAGTTATTTTCTGGGGTCTGGGAAGGCTCAAAAATTTTTCCATATAAGTTAATGACAATTGCTTCTTTTTTTTCCCCTGCCATTTTAGCTTACAAGAAGAATGTTTTGTAAGAATGCTCTACTCTCAGGTAGTGGGGGAAACATATTCATTTCCAGCAATTTCCCTTCGTCTTGCCCCAACCCATCAATTTCCAAGTCCCATCTGGCATTCAGAGCCCTCTTGAAAACTCTCCCTCATGTCTAAGTAACACTAGCGTTCCAGAGTGAATGTGAACTGATTCATGCTTGGGTAAACCGATTTATGAGAAGTTATTTTTTTTAACGGTAATTTATTTTGCTATCTTTCAAGAGCATCCTCATTTAACTGAAGCAAAGCTGCAAGCTAAAGAGATAAAGGTGCGCAGTGATGGGCTTTCCTGGGGTCACCACCGGAGGGTGGGAGATGGGTGGCACAATTAGAGAGAAAATGTTACTTTTCGTCCATGACCTGAGAGCTGAAAGCACAGCAAATCAGCAAGTATTTATCGAGGGCCTACAAAACGCAAACCAGCAAACTTTTCCCAAATGCCTACAAAATGTCTCATTATGGGAAATACGGCTTAATCTCAAGACATTTAGGGACTGTTGGAGATGATGTAAATTGGGAATTCTTAATTTGGGGTCTTTAGATATTTCATGAACTATCTCAAGTTTATGCAGTATTTTATGCATATGTGTGTATGTATGTATATGTACTCACACACACATGCATTTTTAGGGGCCACTCATTAGAATCTCAAAGGGGCCTATAGCTCCCCACAAAAACTTGGAAATGACTGCATTGTTCTCTACTCTGCATACTATTGTTTGTTCTAAGTGAGCGTGAACTCTTTTTGACCTTTTCTGAGAGAGACTGAAGAGAATGCAATTTCCAGTTTGGACCACATACCTGAGCCCCCCTTAATCTGCTCTACCAAAGATAGCACATCTGGCCCAACAGCTGCCTTGGGGAGACTACTTGGTTGAATTTGCAATAGTCTCCTTTCATCCTTCAGGATTTATTTTCTGTAGGAGCCAGACTGGTGAATTAAAGGAAGACGTGATGGGGACCATCCTTTCTGTATCCTTTCTCTCTTTAAGGGTGGCACTAATTTTTGCCATTTCCCCCGGATGCATTATTGATTTGGATTTATTACCTTGGCTTGTTTGTGAGCCAAAAGGGTGGGGATCAGTTTCGGAGGTTTGCGCTTCCCCTCCCCGCACCGTGATGGCTCTTACCCGCTGGTGTGGAGGTCCCACCAGTTACACATTTGGGGATCAGAGAAATGACTGCTGTGTGGGTTGCAGACTCAGCGGGCTTTCTGTGAGCAGCGCCTGGGCCAGGAGTCTAGTCGTTACTAAAGTCCCAGATGACCCCACTGAAATGGGGGGCCTCGGTGCTATTTTCGGTCTCTGGAAATTAACGTAAAAAATTCAGACCCTGTGTCCAACAGTCCTTTTGAGTAGTCCCCTTTCCTCAATGTGTGGTTACCTGAGTAATGGTTATAGGCCTATTTGGGGAGGAAATGGGGGGAAACAGTAATAGGAACACTTGCCATGGTGTTACAGGATCCTTCCATTTGGGGGTCTGATTTCTCCTTCAAGGAATAATTTCCTTGTCTAATAACTGGCTTAGGTTCAGAAACTGGGCAAGGGACCTTAACATGTCTGGGGGGGCAATGGCCCTCAACCTCTTCATTATCTAGACTTGATTTCTCTTGATTTACAGTTTAAGTAATACTCTTGCTGGCATCCCACGTGTTTGTCCCTAGGGATCTTGTGTTCTAGAATCATCTCCATAACTCTGTCTCAGGCCCGTGGGCTGCTCTCATAACCTTGCCACTCACTGGGATGCTTATGTCCAGCTGCCCTCTGACGGATAAGCATCGCCATCTGGTGTCTGCTTCGCAGCGGCCAGGCAGGGTTCGGCGGGGGGGAGGGGGTGGGTCCTATGAGCCTCATCCTCACTGCTATCAATAAATTCAGTTTTGCAATGGCATCTCTACTATTGGCCCGGGGCCAAGCCGACAGCCGCCACTGAACTTCTTAGCTTTGGTAAGCAGTGTATCCTCCGGTGGGCTTTCTGGCCTCGCATGGTATATCCACGATAGGACCACCCACACCGGCTTTTTCCTTCTTCCATTATCTGCCACGGCAGTTCTGGAATTTCTGTTTCCCTCAGTGAGGCCCATTGCCTTTTCTCTGCTTTTAGGAATCATCCTAGTAAAGTTGCCTGCACCGTCTCCGGGGATCCTTGTCAGGCTGTTCTATCATGTATCCCAGGACAGTGCTCCCAAAGTGATAAACCCTCCATTATTCAACCTTATGTTCTGTCCTCCTTGTGGAGCACCCTCAGGAGCCAGGCCACGTGCACCCTCCTCACTCCAGCCTCCACACGCTGGCTAGGTTCTGCCTCTCCTTTGTGTTGTGGTCTCCTTCTTCCCTGCTGGGCCACAGGCTCAGATCCTCTTTCCTGCCTCAACCTAAACACTAGCCATCAATGTCATTATCCTTATTGTTACTATGTTGCCCATATTTCTCCAATGCATCATGTACATCATGCCAACCAGTACAGTTCTTTCTGTAAGTAGACCCTCCCAGTTCATCACTGGTAGGGACTTTAACAATTGCACTGCTACCTTGTGCCACCCAGTGCCAAATAGTCCCACTGGTGATGGATCCTCACTGCCAACTGGGTGATCCAGCTCCCAAATCCTGACCTAATGCCCGCTTTCTCAGACGACACCTGGTGCCAGTTGAAGATGAGCATGCAAGAGATTTATTAGGAGTTGTTCTTAGGATCCTGTGACCCCGTGGAAATGAAGGGAAATTGAGCTGAGCTGCAGTCTTGGTGTGGCCTCTGCTGACCCCGGAGGGAGTTCAGAAGCTGGGGTGGCATGACCCTTTAGGACTGTCCCAAGTTGGGGCAAGTGGGCTGAGTCTTTAAGCCCCCATGTCAAAGAGTCATTGGATGCAGGATGCTTTGGTAAGCAGCCTTGACCTTGGCAATGTGGTTGTCATGAGCTGGGGGGATTTGTGTAGGGGCTGACAGCTGAGGGCTTTTTGCTGGCAGCACTCCTAGGAGCTGGGGGGAGACTTTTATCCCAGAAGGGAGATCAGTGTGGAACATCGCAGCATCAGTGTAGTCAGTAGTTAGGATTTAAAAAATCTCGAATGTGACATCTCCTGATCTCATCTGCCTTTGTTCATGAAATAGATGTGATTGTCTCAATGGTAAAGAGTAAATTGTAAATTTAAAGACTAAATGCTTTTTAGGGTTAGGCAAGCTAGTAGGGAAATGAGAAGAACAGGATCTGACCTTGTGACCTTGAGCAAATCCCTTCACCTTTGAGCCTCTTTCCTTCTCTGAACAAGAATGCCAACCCCTGCCCTGCTTGCCTTCTGTTGACTGAGGATCTCATTAGCCACGAGACAATATATTTGAAAGTAATTCTGATTTTAAAGCTTCAGCCAGCCTAGCACGGTTTCCTATGCATGATAGGACCTGTTATAAGTGATAGGTGGTGGAAGGATCCCCCTTCCCCAAAAGAGTTTCCCTACACTTAAAAAGGTCATGTCACTAGAAGTCTTTTCAGAATGCTACAGCTTTGGGAAAGAAAGCGTGTTAGGTTGCTGTCACTCATTCATACCCTAGGACAATGGAGGAGCCTCCAGATGGGAAGAGAGGGGTCCCAGAAGGAGCTAGGTGCGTGTTGAAAGTATGCTGACCAGCCCTGGCTTTGCGCCAACACTTGCCTCACCCGCTAAGTTGGTCAGACAAGCCGACTGCCTCACTGATGGGAGCTCAGAGCTCTCCCACGGCAGCAAAGGAGCGTGCCTATGTTTCTAGTCAGATCCCAAATCATCGAATGTTTCGCTCAAGTCCTACTGAATTGCACAGAAACCCAAGGCCCTCCGCACTCTCTGGACCCTAGCTCCGCCAGTGTGAGGAACTGTGCACCATCATCAGCCTACTTAGGAGAAATTGAGTGGGTAAAGAGAACTGATAAAAGCCAGTTTCCAAATCTACCTCATTCATCATTTCTAGTATTTTAGATTACAGCGAGTGCCCTCCACTCAATCACTCCTCATCTCATGGCAGGAGATAATAATGACACCTATTTTGGGCAGAGTGGATAATGATAAAATCTTCTGAGCCAACAAAATGCTTTTCACCACGTTACTCTCTGCTCGCAGAACTCAGCTAAAACACAGCCTGCGTTCCACCCAGTCCGCACAGACGCAGATGAAGAAGAGATGTCTGGGGGGAGGGAGCAGGGGGAGGACGCAGACACCCACATGCTGGTCTGACACCTGAGGAAGGAGACACGGAAGGAAGCAGGGCTGGGTGAGGAGTCTTGGACCATGGCACCGTTCCAGAAGAGGTGCAGCCAGGCCAGTGGGGGATCCTCCAGATGTTACCTGTCAGAGGAGTCCCTGGTCTTGCTGGAAAGACCTCCTGTCAACTTGCCACTGTGCTTGGTCATTGGCTGGGGCTGAGGGTCACTTGTTAGCCCGCAGCAGGAGACCTGAGCTGTGTGTTTCCATGGCCGCCAGAGTCCACTCCTTGCCTTGCACAAAACTCTTCTCTCCACAGCTAGGGAGAGCAGCTTCTTCCCAATGGCCTCTTTTCTGGGGGGAACCTAGAAGAGGTTAATGGGGTGAATGATGGCCCGCTGTTGTGATTGGTCTTGGGGACATAGGTGCTCCCCACCCCCCTCCTCCACCATCCCTTCTGAGTTCCCCTCACCCTTGGCAGCTCACGGTGCCTTACTGGTATTGGGACTCAACTCTTCATCTCGAGGGGCTGAGCCCTTGGTAATCGTACCCCTCTCAGACTGGAGTTGCTATGTGTATCTGTTTACACTTACAAGGAGACAAGGGAGTACCAGCAAGCACTGTCCCCGGCCCCTGAGGAAAGGACCAGCCCCCAGCCCCGGCTCCAGAACCTTCGCATATGCTCACCTCAGGCCACATCCGTGCAAGTCCGTGACTGTGAGCACTGCTCATGACCCTGTGGGGGAGACTTCCTTTCTCTGCTGGCCTTCAAGGCCAACTCTGAATGTGGCCGCAACACAGCTGCTGTCCATTTCAACTCGTATCCACACACAGCTTATGCCCAACATTGAAAAGAATTGAACTACAATTCACATGCCATGCAGAATCGTAAGCTATTTGTAAGCCAAACTTGGGCCTTCTCCTGCTCTTTCCCTGTAGGGCCATAGATGCAAGCCTGGAGAGGGCCCTGGCGCAGATGTGGTAGGTGGTCTGGGGTCTGAGCTACCTGCTCATGCAGCTTTCTTGTCCCTCTGTTCCTGCTCAGGCTTACTCACAGATGCACCATTTCAGTCTCAGGACGGACTGCTGCTGGGCCTGTCCCACTTTATGACTTGGCAGGTCCCGCAGAATCCAGCTCTTCATGGACAGCTGTATGTTTGCTTGATTACCTCAGGGCCAAGCATTGTGTCTCTATCAGGGCCCCATCAGGAACTGTTTTCTGGAAGGCATAACAATCCTCTGCTGCAGATGGCATGGCCTTGTTCCAGAATCCCAGGAGCCTGTATTGTGTTCTCCCGCTGGGGCTTGCCAGAGGCTCCCAGTGCATCTTGTTTCCTACTGCTAACACCCGCAGCGTGATGGGGTCTGATGGAGAGTACGGCCCACATAGCAGGACAGGTCTGCTGTATCTGCTGAATAGCGCCTTCCGGCTTTGGGCTCCACCCAAATTCTTCCATGTTACCTGGCGTGGGCTGGAGCAGAACTCCTGGGTGTGGAACGTGTTGTTTCCAGAACCCAAAGAGGTCTACCAGGCACTGTATTTCTTCCTTTGTGGTATGGAATGTAAGAGACAGCAAGATAATTTTTTTTTTTTTTTTTTGGTTTAAAAGGGATATTCTGGCATGCCCCTGACCATTGAAACTCTCCAAACTCCATTGAAGTGGCAGGTCCCTGATGCTTCATAAGGCTTATCTCCCATCCCCTGCCACCCATGTGCTTCATCAAGGCCTCCAGCATACTCACTACCTTTTGCTTGTCCTATCTTTAGTGGAATGGATCTGTGTGATGTTCTGTGCAATGTCCAGGAGGCCAGACTGTATCATGACAGAGGACAGGAGAATTAACATAACCCCGAGGCAATTTTGTAAATGAAGTTGTCATTGGTCCCATGCGAATGCAGAATGGAAAGAATGCACTTGCCAAATCAAGTATGTATTCTGTACTTGAGGCCTTATTAGTCTGCTCTAACATGAATGCTATGTCCAGCACAGCAGCTACAATTGGGACAACTACAATGCTATGTCCAGCACAGCAGCTACAATTGGGACAACAACCCTCCAACTACTTGGAGCTAGTAGTCTGCAGACATCCTTTAGGATCCATCTGGTTTCTGCAGGGACCAGACAGGTGAATTAAATGGAAATATGGTAGGTCTTATATTCTGTTGGTCTCTAATGATGGCACTCATCTCCAGCTCCCCCGAAGTGATATTTTTTTTTAAAAGATTTTATTTATTCATTTGAGAGAGAGAGAGCACAAGCAGGGGGAGAGGCAGAGGGAGAGGGAGAAGCGGACTCCCTGCTGAGCTGGGAGCCTGATGTGGGGTTTGATATCAGGACCTGGAGATCATGACCTGGGCCAAAGGCAGACGCTCAACCATCTGAACTTGTGGGGGTTCAGTTTCAGAGTTCCCACTGGTCTTTTCCACTATGATAGCTCTTACCCCCATAGGCCAAGGACCCAATGTGGGATTCACTCCAGCTGCCAAGTCTATCAATTCCCATTATACATTCAGAGACTGGGGGAATGATCACTGGGTGATCCATGGACCCACTGGGCTCACTGTGAGTCAGACTATAGCCAAAACTCTATTTGTTACCAGGTCCCCCTGGGGTGGGGGGTTTGTGATGATGCTTTGGGTCTCTAGGTATCAGTGTTAACTCAGATTCTGTATCAAATCGTTCTCAAAAAGTCTGGGAGTTTCCTTACCTCTGCTCAGTAAGCACATGAGTGACTGGCCCTTGGAGTCCTGTGGAGAAGGACTGGGGATCATTATAGCATTACCTGTTATGCTGTTAGGAGGCCTACCACTCCGTCCACCTCACCTCTGTTAGGCAGTGGGTTTCAGATCTGAAATGTGCCTTGAGTCTGGGAACTGAGAAGGGAAAGTGGCTTTTTATTGAGGTAAGCACCTTCAGCCTCTTGTTCCTATATTTTTGTATTTGGCTTATGGATGTTAAATTAGGTAACAGTCTTGATGGCTACTTACCTATTTTACCCCTGTGAATGCTGGGCACTATGAACCATTTCCCAATGCTGTGTGTGTCAGGGCCCCTTGACGGCCCCCCAGGCCTCTACTACTTTGGGCCCCATCTTCCCAGAGATATTAGTGAAGCCAGCTCCGTGACTGCTACCGCTATCCTGAGCTTGGCTGCAGAGGAGAGCCGCCACTCAATTGCTCAGTGATGCCAGGTGGATGGGGGAGGCCTCAAGCCAAAGTTGCTCGATGGCGGAGTCTGTGTCTTGCTGGAATGAGCCTGCCTTCGTTCCCCTGCTGTGCTCAGTCATTGGCGGGGCGCAGCCAGCGGAAGCTTGGCACAAATGTGGTGACAAATCTAGAGGAGGAGCAGCTGGGGCCATCAGTCACTTATCGTCTCTGCAGCAGGGGATCTGAGAGGATTTTCCTGGGGGCACCCCAGACCCTCTCAGGGAGCCATCAGGAGTGGAGAAGGCCTCTAGCTCATAACATGGTCACAGGAAGGAACAATTGTACCGAAGTCACTAGGCATAGTCTCTGGTTATTTTTTTTTTCTAATATATTTCTGGAAACTTCACTTTCAAACACTAATTCTCTGTGCCCAACACTGTCTAATTTCAGAACGTTTTCATCACCCCAAAAAGAAACCCTATACCCATTAGCAGTCACTCCCCACTCTTTCCTCCCACCGGGTCCCTGGCAACCACAAATCTACTTTCTGTCTCTATGGATTTGTCCATTCTGAATATTTCATTTAAATGGGATCATACAATATATGGCCTTTTGTGTCTGGTTTCTTTCCCTGAGCATCATACTTTCAAGAGACATCCATGTTGCAGTATATATATATCAGTACTTCATTCCCTATCATGGTTAAATGATAGTCCTTTGCATGGGTATCCAGCTTGGTTTATCCATTTACCAGCTGGGAGACATGTGGATTGTTTCCACTTTTTGGCAATCATGAATAATGCTGCTCTGAGTATTTGGGTACATGTCTTTGTGTGAATTTATGTTTTCAGTTCTCTTGGGTATAAGAGTGGATTGAGGGGTGAGAGGGTAACTCTATGTTTAATTATTTGAAGAACTGCCAAACTGTTTTCCAAAGTGTACGCTCAACATTTTTATAGGCATTTTGGAAGACACACAAGCGAAGATAATCCCTTATTACAAAGAGCTTACAATCTACAGTAGATGGGGAGATAAGATTAACATTCATACCTTGGAAGTATAATTATAATATAGCATATGATTAAGAGCCAAACCATGGAACTCTAAATTAACGGTGGATCTATGGTCATATACTCTTAGAGCTGGAAGAGAGGAAAGGGGCAGGGAATGATGAATGTGCATTAGATCATTAGAGCTATGCCGCCCAAAGCCTGCATTTCCACACCCTCTTCAACAAGACAGGATGGAAGTACAGAGACGAAGAAGTAGCAAGTGCTTGAAACTCTGGAAAGCCTGCCCTGTGTGCTCTGCTTTCTTTGTTTTACATTAATTTTTAAGGTAAGAATCTGATACGGTGGCGTAGTTTGAACCTATGTTTTAGATATTTTCTCCCAAAGCGAACATAAATTTGAGTAGAGCTATTTCCATTCTCTGATCTGGTCTCCCCTGTGACATAGGGTGCACGCTGGCCGGCTCACTGGTGGGGTCACGGTTAGGATCTGTGGTCGGCAGCAGTGGCACAGCACCCGGTTCACAGCGGAAATGAGCCCTGAACCCTGCCCTCAGGGCCATGGAAAGAAGCATCTTGGGGGGGGCATTTTCTATTTCAGGCTAAAACAATATTGCGGCATTAGTAATCTCCCACGTTTCTTCCTGCAGTGGACTTCTTAATGGATGGAGTCAACTAATTTCCTTTTTCTATCCATTTGTCTTTCAGAGGCCCTATAAATGATAAGATGCAAGTTATTCCCACTCAGTTATCCTGAGAGACTTCTTTTTTTTTTTTTTTTTAAGATTTTATTTATTTATTTGACAGAGAGAGACACAGCGAGAGAAGGAACACAAGCAGGGGGAGTGGGAGAGGGAGAAGCAGGCTTCCCGCTGAGCAGGGAGCCCGATGCGGGGCTCGATCCCAGGACCCTGGGATCATGACCTGAGCTGAAGGCAGACGCCGAATGACTGAGCCACCCAGGCACCCCTATCCTGAGAGACTTCTTAAGTAGACCTGGGATCACCTTCGGGCCGTTTCACTTTGATGTTTGTCAGCAATCTTCCACTCTCTGAGCTTTGTCATTTCCCTCTTAGCACCCAGAGCCCACCGCCCCCCTTGGGGAAACCAGTCCCCAGCTGCCCCGAAGCTCAAGCGCACTGCACACTCACCCGAAATGGCTCACACAGTGTGTCCTTCACAGAGAGATTTGTTTTGAGCTTTATACACCCTTCTTTCTGAGCTTCCTCACCTTCTTACAAGGCCGGCCTTCATTCTGAATGTTAAGTAACAAAATGGAGGGAGCAGGGGTGAAGGCAGCTGTTCCGTTTGTGTGCCTTGGAGCGGGTTGTTTCCCGTGTTAAAGGAGTCGAGACTGATAATGGATTGGTTCCTTCCACTTGTTCAAACTCTCATCTTTTAGTATCACAAAAAAACCCAGATTGCATGGTGAATCTGTCTTTATTTTCTCCATGACTAAACACTGCATTTTCCAGCACTTAACAAGTCATTGTTCTGAAAAACTGGTTTCAGATCAGACCCTGCTTCCTAATGAGGCAATGACTTAGTGGGTAATACATTCTTTTCCCCCTTGGACTGTAAACAGCTACCGAGGTGGAAAAAAGCACAAAAGATGGATGAGGAATAAAATTAGGCAATTACCCCCTTCCAGAGGGGTCTGTGAGTGATAAAGGATTATGGAAGACCCAGGTCTTTGATTGAAATTCTATTGATCAGCAAATGCTAATTAAGCAATTACTGTATGAGTAGCCCTGGTTGTTGTTTGCTGAAGACCCAGGAAAAGCAGAGTTGCTGTGATCCAGTCTGGGAGGCAAGATTTTAATCTTGTTATTTCTGGGCTTCCTTCCTATTTTGCTCTCACATGAAATCTGAACTCTTCTCTTTTCTTAGAGATCTTCTGTAATCTGTGATTCACCTGCTCTTATAAATTTACTTCTCATTTTCTTTCCCAAAAGAACTCTTAAAATCTGTCTGGTCTTCTGATGGGCCATTTTCATTGGCCTTCACTCATTCTATTCCATCTCCCTTATCCCTAACCCCAAACTTTCCATCTTTCAGAGTCTGATTCAGGTTCTACTTCTTTTGAAAGCTTCTCCAATCACTAGAGCATTAAAAAAAAAAAATTTTTTTTAAACTTATTTATTTTCTGAGTAATCTCTATGCCCAACATAGGGCTTGAACTCACAACCCCAAGACCGAGAGTTGCACGCTCCACCAGCTGGACCAGCCAGGCGCCCCCACCCTCCACCCCGATCTCTATAGCATTTAGTCTCGTTTTACTCTATTTTGTCAACATTACAGCACAAATCAACTCTAGGATCATGATCTGAGCCGAAGGCAGATGCTCAACCTACTGAGCCACCCAGGTGCCCCTATTCTTATTTTTCTTTATCTTTGATTTAAGAGTAGTTCCTTACATTCTAAGCTCTAAGTTTTTCCCCTAGCTCAGCAACTTTGAAAAGCAGTTCATGGTGTGTAAACCAACACCATCGTATACAGTAAGAGCTACCATCTAAAATCACTGTGATTAACTTTGCATGTTGAAGAATGACTTATATTCTGCCCCTTTTCTCAATCTATTATATATCTTTTTACCACTCTTGAATTTCACATACTGAACTTTCTTTGGCGCTCACATGTGTGTGTGTAGGGGGGTGTGTGGGGGAAGTATGTTGAGAACCAAAGCCAAGGTTGGAGTGGCCAAGAGTCAGGAGAGGGAAGAGGTAGAAGCCAAATCACAGGACAGTCAGTCAGTGTAAAAGGCTGGCAAGGAAGAGAGAGAGCCAGGATGTAGTCTGAGCCTTGATTGCCAGAACAGGGACACTGCATTAAATTTGGTGAGTCTCTGAAGATCTTTTTTTTTTTTTTTAAAGATTTTATTTATTTATTTGACAGAGAGAGACACAGCGAGAGAGGGAACACAAACAGGGGGAGTGGGAGAGGGAGAAGCAGGCTCCCCGCAGAGCAGGAAGCCCGATGCGGGACTCGATCCCAGGACCCTGGGATCATGACCTGAGCTGAAGGCAGTCTCTTAACCAACTGAGCCACCCAGGCGCCCGAGTCTCTGAAGATCTTTAACAGAGTTTATAATAACCTCGATCTGCCCTCCCCTGGTCTTTCGGGCCTCATTCTGTGCCCATCTGCTCTCGCGGGCACACACCCACCGAAGTGGTGAGCTACCTGCCGATTACCAGGCACTCCCTGTTCCATGGCCTCTGTGTCTTCACCTTCTCTCCCATCCCTTTATTTATGATAAACTCTCACTTGGTTTTTTTTTTTTAATATTTTATTTATTTATTTTCACAGAGAGAGAGATAGCGAGAGCAAGAACACAAGCAGGGGGAGAGGGAGAGGGAGAAGCAGGCTCCCCGCTGAGCAGGGAGCCCGATGTGGGGCTCGATCCCAGGACCCTGGGCTCATGACTAATGGCTGAGCCATGCAGGTGCCCCTCTAACTTGTTCTTGAGGTTTCTCCTATCATTTCTTCCAAAAGTCTTCCCTGGCCTCTACTAATGGAGATGGACCCTGGTTCTGTGTGTCCCTTGGACCCTATGGTTACCTTGTCATTCCACCTATCCCTCTGAACTGTGATGCTTGCTCAATTTTCTGTATCCATGTCCAGATAGTAAGCTCACTTAAGAGGGACTATGACACGTTTGCCACTCTAGTCCCATTGCCTGGCGCATATGGCATGAGTATTTGATGCATGACTGAAAGAAAGAATGAGCAAACCAATGCAGGAATGGAAGCACGCACTTGGTGCTGACTTTAAGGACATTCTTGGCAAGGCGAATGGAGAAAAGAAAGAGAAGTTAAGATAGTTTCTATGGTAATCTGGGTAAAAAAGGATGACGCTTAAACTAGTAGCATAAAGAGTACAAAATGGGGACATAAGAAAATTTCAGAGGAAATCTAGCAACTGATTGAGGGCACAGAGTGAGGAAGCAGAAATCGTCTAAACACTGAGCTTTGGAGCTTTTAGGAATAGTGGGCCCTGAGGGGAGACGGGGAAGTCAGAAGAAGCAAGAGCTGGTTTTGGCTGGTGGTAGTGGGGAGATAGATGCTATCTAGGATACGACAGAATACCAGAGTCATGCATGTTTAATACTACCTACTAAAGCCAACTTTATACATAGTTTTCCTGATTCATGAAAATGTATCAGAATTAAGCTACTCAGGCCTAACTGGCAGATCTGGCGTCTTCATCCTCATTGTTAATTCTTGGATTGTTTGAAAGACCCTACCTTCCTTTTTCAGTGTGGACTTCTAGTTTCCTTGGGAAATTCACCTGGTTTTTGCACTTCCATCCAGGCAAGATCCTGTACACCCAGGAAATTCATATTTTGAGCCTGGTTCAAGGTAGATGGAATTAAGCTCATTTACATGAGGGTCCTCTCAAGTTTCTTCTAGGACAGTCCCTATGACTAGTGATCATTCCTTCCTTCCCAGCATCCTGCGTCAGACATGTGCTGAGAAGCTGCATGGGTGAATGCATTGGTCATAGAAATGTCACTGCTAGATCAGATGGCAAATGAGATGTCTTCCCTGGTAGAATTACTCTCAGGATTAGCATTTAGGAAAAGAATGCCACTGAGGAAGTTTGTCTTTGGCATTTTTTTGTCACTGTTTTTCTCCAGGTCCTTTTGTAATAAATCTTTCCTGCTTTGATACTCTTCTCAGTATCTGGTCCAGGCAGGAAGCTTCTCTAAACTTCTGGGAAAAGAATAAGGTCATACCATTCCAACTTAGGTGTGAATGTTGGACTGTACCTTATTTTACCTCCCTTCTCTGTGACACTCCTGTTCTAATAGGGGTCAGATTCTTTGTAATGTCTGACAATGTTGGAAAGTTGCTTGGTCCATTGGTATGGCCCCCGAAGGCACAGAGGGTCCTGGGTTCTGGTCCTAGCACTGTATTAATGGACTCTGTAACCTGGACCGCTTGAGTGGATAGAGCCTCAGTTTCTTTATTTATGAAATGAGGCAGTTAAATGTCATCAGTGGTTTTCAGATTTATCAACCATATCAGTGTCTTCCTTTTGTTTGAAGCTCCAGCTTCTTTACTATTCTGAAATGAAATCCAGGGATAACATAAGTTACTTAGATAAATAATTTAAAAATCAATATAGTGCCTTAACTGTAATCAAGAAAGACATAAAAGGGAAGTATTCATATAAAACAATATGTATTTCAGTATGTAAATTCTCTGGCCCACCCACACCGGAAGACATATTCGTTAGATGTTTGCAGCTCTACGTAGAGTCCTAAATGTGTCAGTTACACACGCCACAGCCAGGACTAGGTGGTACTGGCCTTCGTAGATCATTTTTATTGGCCATCAAATACAACTAGTGGCATGGCTGTCGGTGATGTGATTTTCTGAAATGGTGAACATTTCTTGGTAAGGTTCCAAACAAAATAAACTATGATCTTCCCTTCTTGGTTGCTTTCCTAAAAACAACAACAACAACAACAAAAAAACACAGTATATATTTAAACTGCAAAAAAAAAAAAAAAAAAATCAAACCAAAACAAAGCATGTGTTTATATGCAGAAAAGAGTTTTGTTCTAGGCTCAAAAAATGAAATACACAATTTTTTAAAAGACTTTATTTATTTATTTGGCAGAGAGAGACACAGTGAGAGAGGGAACACAAGCAGGGGGAGTGGGAGAGGGAGAAGCAGGCTTCCCGTGGAGCAGGGAGCCCGATGCGGGGCTTGATCCCAGGACCCTGGAATCACGACCTGAGCCGAAGGCAGATGCTTAACGACTGAGCCACCCAGGCACCCCTGAAATACACATTTTTAGCATATGTGGTTGATCAGCTGAACACTGGGAAGTCAAATTGGAAGTGAGATAATGCTCTGGGGAAGGAGAGACTTCTCCACATTGCAAGCTATTGGGTAGTTCTCTCACCACCACCCACCAAATGCTGGTAGGTTCCCTCCAGATTATTAGGAGGACAACAAAAAGACCTACCACAATTTCCAAAACACATTCTAGGTGAGGAGAGGCAAGAGTGGATAGCGGGCAGTACCATCCCCCTTGAGAATTACTGAACTGGACGATATTCTAAGTCTGTGTTGGGTTGACAAAGCGCAGGCCCAGTCATTGGGGGGCACAGAGCTTATTCATGAAGGGGGGTGTCCTTTCTTTAAAGAAAGACTCAAAATTACAAATACAAAATTAGGTAGGAACATGTGCATTTATTTACAATGAGAAAAGAAACTGTAACAAAATACAGAAGGTTTTCAAGCTGATAAGTACCATGAACATCTCAAACACCTAGTATTGTTTTAAATTAATGAACTGCCTGATGGGCTTCTATAATATTTTTTCCCTCCATTTTTGGCAGTACACCCTGATCACCTTTCACATGATGATGAACATCATTTGCTGTCGAGACAAGGAAGGATAGTTTCGTCTTCCCTTTAGCATTTCTACTAGAGATAATTTAGAAATGTTTCTTTTGGCTTCACATTTGGTTATCCAGGAAATTTTCAGGAGTGTTATCAAATTTGGGGAAACTTCTATAAGCTGTAAGATAAACACAAGTTTTTTTGTACAATGACTATCCTAAGCACTCCTTAAATTGACAATACGCATTAGCCAGTTTGTCACTGATGTTCTCATGTTAGTAGCTTCATATTCGTTTATATTATCTTCATTCAAGTCAGTATTTCATGTCAAGTCAGCGAGAAATTTAAAGGCAAGAATTCTGATAAATTCTATTTTCTATGATCCCAAAAAGGAAAAAAAAATGGTGTTTTTATTATTGACATTGGTCTTAGTATCAAGTCTATTTCTTTTAGAAGAGAGCTTTCCTTTTGACTTAGGATTGATGAAAACTTTACATGTTCAGTGATTGGAAGAATTTTCCACAGACTGACATCTAGCGATGTGCATTTCAAATCTTATTTCCCTTCCACCTCTCACGTACTTCTGGGCCTGGTGGTGTAGATGATAGATACCAGGCGAGTCAGCAGAGTGGATGGTAAGAACATCCCCAGGACTCTTTCTTGGAGGTGAAAGCAAAAAGTTACCTCTACGCAGAAGTGATTCTGAGTCACACAAATATTTCCCAGCAACACAAAACTAAATGCATCCACAATTCAACTTGCCCCTATCCAGATTCCCAAAATGACCTCTACTCTAACGGTACCCATCTCTGGAAGAAGTGTGATAGAAAGGAAGTCAGAGTGTAACGAGAATATTCTTAACAACTATGGCTGAAATATTTTACTTCTGCACATGATCTGCAAAAAGTCTATTTTTTAATATTTAAAAAAATTTTAAATTTTAATATATTTTATGTGAATATATATATTTGTGTGTGTTGGAATTTTATATATATAAGTATATATATAAATGTGTGGAGGTATAAATATATATTTATTTATTTTTAAATATATATTTAATTTAAATATTTATTTAAATATTTATTTATTTATTTATTTATTTATTTATATTTATACCTCCACACGTTAGAGGCACTCCCGGGGCTTTGAAAGAGATCTGTGCAGGGCGCCTGGGTAGCTCAGTTGGTTAAGCGGCTGCCTTCACTCAGGTCATGATCCTGGAGTCCCGGGATCGAGTCCCACATCGGGCTCCCTGCTGAGCAGGGAGTCTGCTTCTCCCTCTGACCCTCCTCCCTCTCATGCTCTCTGTCTCTCATTCTCTCTCTCTCAGATAAATAAATGAAATCTTTAAAAAAAAAAGATAAAAAAAAAAAAGATCTGTGCAAACAAGCTTTGTTAGCTTCATGACAATCTGACTCAACTCCCTATGATTCTTTGAATTAATCTGTAATTTTGAGCATGAGAGGAGCTGGGAGATCTCTCACTTTATATAAAACAGCACTTCCTTTATTTGTTATAAGACAGGATTGTTCTTCTCTAATTATATAGGCTGTTGCTTTTTTTTTTTTTTTTCCTGTGATGTTGCCAAATTCTGGGTGATAAACCACTTAAATTTTTTAAAATGAATTTTGACTACTGGCAAAAGCATAAATTAACATATTTTAACAATTCAAGTAAGACAAACTCACAGCCTCTGGGGCTGGGAGAAGCCATGGGACCACTGGTTTTTGAAAAAAGATCTTTGAAAAAACCAGTGGTCCCATGGCTTCTCCCAGCCCTAGAGGCAACCACTTGCAAGTTTTTAAGCCATTTTTTTTTCAAGTTTTCCTTATATTTTAAAAAACCCAATATTTACTTGCTGTGATGTCTTTCTTGGGTCTTCATTTTAGACATTCTTACTGTCTCCATTCTAATAGATGCAAAGTTTAGCTTTCAGTTCCATGGTGTCTTTCTGCAGACGACCCTGGGGCAGCCTGCGATCCCTCCCTCCCAGTCTGCACCATCCTTCCCCAGGCTGGCAGAGCAGGGGTTCTGGGACTTCCCTTTGCCACCATCTTGACAGGCTCTTTCTTATCTCATCTTCTGTGTTTTAGCCCCTAATTCCTGACTTTAAGATCTTTCTTTTTATTTGGTTCACTCCATTTTGTTGAAATACATCTTCCAGTAGCTTTTAGAGAAAGAGTATACGTGAGATGGAAATCTTTAGAAACTGCAAATATTACGAGTATTTTCCACTCCCGTGGAATTCTAGATAAAAAATAGTTTCTTAGGGGCATCTGGGTGGCTCAGTCAGTTGAACGTCCGACTCTTGATCTCAGTTCAGGTCATGACTGCAGGGTCGTGGGTTTGTGCCCTGCCTTGGGCTCCATGTTGGGCGTGGAACCTGCTTAAAAAAATTTTCCTAATGTATCAGAATTTTGAAGACATCCTTCCAGTGCTTTCCAGCTTCAGTGTTACTGTCGATAAATCTGATACCATTGGATTTCCACTCCTTCGTAGGTAACCTGTTTCTTCACTCTGGATGTTTTAGTATCTCTTATTTAATACTAGTGCTCTGAAAATGTACAATAATTTGCCTTGCCTGTGTTGGTTTTCAGTCATGGGTCCTTTCGGTTTGGAGGACTGTGTCCATTAGTTCTTGGAAATTTCTCTGTTTTTTGTTTGTTTGTTGATATATATATATTTTATTAATTTTCCTTCCTACTGTTTTGTTGTTGTTGTTGTTGTTCTCTGGCTGGAATAAATTATTCAGAAATTGGACTTCCTGGATTGTTCCTACTTTCCTTTCCTTTTCATCATTATTGTCCGTTTCTTGGTCTTTTTGTTTTACTTCTATTTTTAAGGAGATTTTCCTAGACCTAAAAATTTTATATATTTTTAATAGGAAGAGTTTTTTTTATTATTGGAGTATTACTTTAAAGCCTTTACATATAGTATTGTTATTATTTCAAGGATGAAATATTATTTTTGCATTTTTCTGATTTTTTTTAAGTAGGTCCCACACTCAATATGGCACTTGAACTCACAACCCTGAAATCAAGAGTCACATGCTTTATTGACTGAGATAGCCAGGTGCCCCTTATTTCTCTGAGATTCTTAATGAATTTCCTTCTGCTTCCTGGGTTGAATCTGTTTTCTCTGAGTTTTTTGTTTTGTTTTGTTTTGTTTTTCTCCTGTCCTATTAGAAATATTTCTGATATTTCTCAAATGTCTGATGACCCTAGGCTGTCTATTCATATTTAAGGATGAGGTCTAAGGGCTGTTTGTGTACCTTAAAATATATCTAATAAATAAAACTTAAAAAAATATATATCTAGAATCCTACCACTTCTCACCGCTTGTCTTGTTACCGTCTTGTTTCAAACCACCATCATCTCTTGCGAATTATTGCAAGAGTCTCCTAATTGGACTCCCTGCTTCCATGCCAATGCATTATAGACTATTCTCAATAGAGGTTAGAGTGATCTTTTAAAAATATAAGTCATACTACATCACATCTGCTCCAGATGCTCCGATCGATGGCTTTCCATCTTATTCCAAATAAAAATCAAAGTCCTTACAATGGTGGCTGTGTAACAGGTTGCCACAAATTTAATGATTTAAAACAATACACATTCATTATTTCACAGCTCCTGTGGTTCAGAAGCCCAGGCCTGACTTAGCTGGGTCCACTGCTTAAGGTCTCACAAGACTGCAATCAAGGTACTGGCCAGGATTAGGTTCTCATCTGGAGGCTTGACTAGGGAGACACCTGTTCTCTAACTTGCATGGTTGTTGGCAGCATGCAGTTCCTTGTGGTGGTAGGATTCACAGAAGCTTGCCTCCTCAGGCCAGCAAGGAGGGAGAGAGAGAGAGAGAGAGAGAGAGAGAGACAGAGACAGAGACAGAGACCGGGGTGAGTCTTCTAACAAGATAGAGTCTCACATAATGCAACATAATCATGACAGTGACATCGTTTCATCTTTGCTGTAGTCTTTTGGCTAGAATCAAGTCGCAGATCTTGTCCACATTCAGAAGGAAGGAATTGCATAGAGGTGTGAAGGTGGGTTGCCACCTTGAGTCTGGGCCACAAATGTTCTACGTGGCCCGGCTCTCTACTACCTCTCTGACCTTATTTCCTACAATTGTCATTCTTATTCACTCTGCTACAGCCACAAGGATCTTAGGGTTTTGCATTTTCTCTTCTCTCTGCCGAGAACCCTCTTCTCCCAGGTACCCACCCACATGACCCTTTCTCACCTCCTTCACGTCTGTGGTCAAGTGTATCCTCAGAGGATCCTTCTCTGATCACCTTATTTAGAATTACTGGCACTCTCTATTCCCCTTTCCTGCTTTAGTTTTCTTCACACGCTATGTCATTTCCTTATTTGTTGTGTTTACTCTGTTTTCCCCTACCACAATGGAAGCTCTATGAAGATAGGGATTTCTATCTCTTTTGTTTACTACAGAATACCTTGTACTTAAAACATAGCAGTCACCCCATACATATTTATTAAATGAATGGATGTGTATGGGCAAGACTTGCTGTCTGATGGGCTCAACCATAGGATAAATGGATGGGTGTCTGGCTGGCTTTTCTCTTGGGGACTCCCAAATATCAATATCTGTAGGTCTTTGTTCATGCATCACCCAGCTTCTCCAAGAAACGATCTTCCAATCCCTGCCCAAAGATTGTGAGAAGCCTGTCTGCCATTATTTTGTAGCTATGCAGTGGGAGGGGCTGTGAGTCTTACATTCAGTTTGCAAATTATCACTATTTCCTAATTTTTAGTTCTGCCTCTCACCAAAAACCCTCTTCCCTCCAAGCCTAATATCCTCTAGATCTGCAGGAAGGGGAATCAATTGAATATACAAGGTAGAGGTTGGGATCTTGGGGTTTATCTGCTGCCTCTGGTTCACCTCTGCCTTTTATCTTTTCTGAATTCTTCTAGAGTTCTTGTGGGTGAATTAGCTTCTCTTTCACTGGCATATTCTTTTGTATGCCCTCAGGTTTGACCTTTCTCTGTTTTTTTTTTTTTTAAGATTTTATTCATTTATTTGAGAGAGAGAGAGAGAGCCTGTGGTGGGGAAGGGGCAGTGGGAGAGGGAGAGAGAGTCCTAAGCAGACTCCATGCTGTATGTGGAGCCTGACACGGGGCTCGATCTCATGACCCTGAGATCACTACCTGAGCTGAAACCAAAAGTCAGACGCTTAACTGACTGAGCCACCCAGGTGCCCCTGACCTTTCTCTGTTCTGTTAAGTCATTCAACCTTCCTCCACCCACTTTCTGACTTTATATGGAGTTTCTTCTGTTTCTTTTCCTCGTTGTTTTGTTTAAATCTTTTTTTAAAAAAGATTTATTTATGTATTTATGTATTTATTTATTTGACAGAGAGAGAGAGAGAACACAAGTAGGTGAAGCGCAGGCAGAGGGAGAAGGAGAAGTAGGCTCCAATTGAGCAGGGAGCCCAATGCGGGGCTCTATCCCAGGACCACAGGATCATGACCTGAGCCGAAGGCAGATGCTTAACCGACTGAGCCACCCAGGCGCCCCTCTTTTCCTCCTTGTTTTGGAGAATTTTGAGAGAAGAAGGCCATCTTGAGACTGAAAAATCCCAAAAAAACATTTTCATCCAGATGTTTAACATCTCCCTGGGGATAGGCTTAAAGTCTAAAAATATTGATGGCAAATGGAAACTCTTATCAGAGGCTGCTTGATTTTGTGCTAAAGGTGAACGTTAGGAAAAGGATCTCAGATAATTCATGTGTTAAAGGGGATTGGAGGAGGAGGTGAGAAGTACCATCTACAGTTAACACTTCAGGTAGTTCATACCTTTTGATCCTGTAATTGTCATTCTAGAACGCTGCCTTAAAGGCATAATCAGAAACTCGAGCAAAAATAGAAGTACAGTCATGTTCATCACAATACTAGTCATATGATCAAACTTGGAGAAACAACAAGATAAAATATGGCACATTCATTAGAATGTGACGCAGACTTTAAAAGAGGTATTCTTGAAGGTGCTTTGAAAAGTAAAAACAGTCAGATTTTTAGGACTGTTTAATGACATGAGAAAGAGCTCACAATATATATTAAATGATAAAAACAAGATGAGTATATATTACTTTTATTGTAAGAAAGCTTTTAAAAGGCACAACTAAATTAGAAGCCATTTGATTTATTTTAAACAATCTAAAAAGATTTCTAAGGTACACAAAATGAGTGTTACATGCACCAGAAAGTACCAAGTTATGGTTTATAAATTCGTTCAAAAGAAAGCATCTGTTTCCTTCCTTAGGCACCTATTACTCCTATAGGTAGATGTGGAAGGGAACGAAGCAGTCCCTCCTTCTCAAGGAAACCCATTACCTTTCCTTCAGAGTGTTTGGTAAACTTACAAGCCTTCACTTTCCAGCTTTCCAAAATAATCTTTGTATGTACTTTAAAAGAATGGCCTTTTCCAATAGTCTGCCAAGCTTTTAAAGAAAGAACTATTCTTGACCAAGTTTGGAAAAACGCATAAGTGTTCACTGCACATAAAATCAGTGTGTTCATTTCATAGGAAAATTCTCGAGTAGGACAATTTTAGGTATGCAGATAACATGTACTCTAATATTAATTGTTAGCGCTAGAGGAGTTTAGTTCAGGGAAACATCGACTTAGTGAAGATGTCAGTCCCTGTGCCTGAACACTTCATGACATAAAGTAGATGTTGGGAAATGTCATGGTTCAGGAAATAATCATCACAACGAGCGTCTGAGCTCTGCTAGTTCATCTACCCAAGTCATAGGCATGGTGAATATAAAAGTTCTAGAGGGGACTTACAGCCCTTGGGGGAAGCAAAAGTTAGGATGGCAAGTAGAAGTTACTTTGGGGTATGTTTTTTTGTCCCTGTCTGCTTTCCATTCTCTTATTATTTTTATTCTTTCTCTCCTCCCCCCAGCCCTGCCCTCTACCTCCATTAGAAATGGGGAGGGTAAGTCCTATCTGTTTTTGCTGTTCTAGCCCCGGAAGAGCTTCTCGAACACCCTCAACCTGACACTGACTGCACCATTATGAATTTCCGTCCTTCATCTCTCATATACATTTATGGAGAACTTTATTACACGAGGCATTAGGTGAGACACCTGGCCCCAAGGAGCTTATGATCGGGCTCACGATTCAAGGTGGTTCAGCGTGTATATCCCATGTATGGTGAAGGTAGGCAGGAAGAGAGATCATTATGGGGAGGTGCCTTAGGGAATAGCTTCTGCTCTGTGCATTTAGCTTTTTGGAATAGGGCGATTTCCCTCTTTTGTTAGCTTGAATTTTATTTTTATAGTCATGCTTTTGCATTCACTCACGGAGCTGTGTCCACTGGACTTATGCTTAGCAAATGGACTGCCCAAGGAAGGTAGGTGCAGGTGGGCTCCTGCAAACTTAAAGAGGTGAAATCTCCCTGTATTAGTCAGAACGGGAGGATTTGTTTGGTAGAATTGCTAGACACGGGCACTCTAAAAATAAGGAAGCTAGACTAATTAAACATAGGTTGAGATTCTCAGTTTTCACCTATTTTAAACACTTGAAGTGTTTTTGTGGAGGACATTTTACCGATCAGAGTAAAATATCTGCATCAGTCACATTAGAGCTTCCCTATTTCAGAACTTCTGATTCTCTGACTTGCCTTTGGAGGATCTAACATCACTCTTACATACTTGGATCCATGTGGTGGTGTTTTCAGGTTACCTGAAAGGGGAAGCTTGGGACAACTGGAGCTCTTCCCTGGTTCTATTGTTGAATCTTGTTCACTGGTCTCTAAATGTAAAGCTGATCATTCTGGAATCCTACTTCAGTATCCACAGTTGTAGATGAATTCAGTGTTAGCTCCGTCAGTCTTGAACCTTCCCAAGGAGATTTAGTTACGGGAAGGCACTTAAAACAACACTAAGCACACAATAAGAGGTTAATACATAGTGATTCCTCAACCGACAAGTCTTTGGGAAGCAATGTTATTGTACTTGAAAAGAATTCACATATTTCATGTAAAGCAGTGGTTTTTTTGCAATAACTTGTTTGTGCAGCTTCATGGGACCAAAAAGCTACAGCTGGCAGTAGAGACAGGCTACCCTACAAGGAGAAAGAAGGGAAATCTGGATATACGTCACATCCCAGCTTAATCCTATGAAGGTCTTTCTGTCCACCTGAGGCTCACTGCTCTCTCCGGCTTTCAGATTGTGCAGGCTCTCCGTACGATTTCTGCCTTCATTCACATGCACCACAGCTCCTGCTGTTTGGGCACCAGCTCCGTGCCAGGCACTATCCTAGGTGTTAGGTGAGCAGAACAGTGATTCCTGCCTTCCTGGATGTTACAAAGGAGTGGGAGAGACAGACAGTAAGCAAGTAACAAGAATAAACAGTTCACTGAGGCTTCTCATTTCATTTGGAGATGGATTTGACAGAGCTTTATTTTTTTCCAGTGACTGCTTTCAACCTTGTTCACCAATCTCCCATTTCTTAGCGCTTGTTTGGCATATCCTACAGCTTTCTAGTCAAGTCAAGTGGTTAAAATACAGTCCAGGCCAGCTCAGAATCCAACCCGACTTCTGATTCCAAGTAAAGCCTCCTCACCCCCCAACCGCACCATGACATGCTGTATTTCTGTTTACCCCATCTGGGAAGAAAAGATTCTGGGCTGGTCTCTTCTCCTGAGAAAACCTATAAGAGCAAAGTTAGTGGGAGGAAATCTCTCTCTCCTACAGCTGGTGTTGAGGCTGCAACTGGTATTCATCGTGTCCTTCCGCTGTACCCATTCGAAATTCCTTTCACACTTGGCTAACACAGCTGCTGGCTTACCTTATTGTGGGGAGGGCTGAGCCCTTGGTCATTCCTGAAATATCTGGGGTCCAAGCCCGCTGTATCGTCCATGTGTCATCCATTCGGGCAGGGGAATACCAGGAGACGTGCCAGTAGGCCACCTGGGTGTCAGGCACACTCACATTCTTCCCCATCCCTCTTGTCTATTAGCAGTCCTACCTCCTGCTGAGGGGCAAGATCAGTGACCCCTGCTGGTATGGTGACTCCTTTCCTTGCCTGCTGGTCTTTTAGAACAAGGAGCTCAAAGTGACTAGGGGGCAACTGTCGCTACAATGTCCTTTGGTAGAAGTATCACTCCTATGGAAAGCAAGATCTTTAGACCCACAGAGTCTGAAGTTGCAGGGGGAAGAAACACAAGGTCCTTTCCTGGGTTGCTGGGGTGATGGCAGGTGGGGACCCTCCTACTTTTATCCCTTGGTTCCAGACCCATGCATTCCTCTTCCTGGGGACACAGCACAATATATTGGTCATTGCTCTAGATGTTAACTTGTTTATATCCTGTGGGTATCACTTCTAAGCTGCCACCTCAGATAAACCTTCAACATGCTGTCCTACCACTCTGTCAATGTGGCAACTTCTAGAGAGGTGAACAGTATGGTAGGACCAGGGATATCATGGTTACATGTTACATGGCTTTATGTCTTTTGTTGTAAAGTGAGTCCCTTGGTCTAATGTACTGTTGTGCAGGACCCTGGGTCGGTAGACTGAATGCTCTGCAAGGATAATTGTGCTGGCCAAGGCCTTGAGGGCATGAAAGACAAAGGCCAACTGTCAAATCCCAGCAGATGAAATGCTGCCCCTTCCAGCTAGGAGGGGTCCAGTGTAATCAACTTGCCACCAGCTGGCTGGTTGGTCTCAAAGGATGGCGCAGTATCAGGCACTCAGAGTTGCTAGCAGGTGAGATATTTGGTGGTGGCAGCAGCGGGATCAGCGTTGGTGGATGAGAATCCACGCAGTTGGACCCAGGCCTATCCTCCATCCCTGAACCATGGCAACTTCATTCATGAGCCCATGGTATCAGCACTGTGATAGCTAATGACAAAGGATGGCTGATGTCAACAGGCCAAATCATTCTGGCTATTTGGTTGTTCAATGCCTTTGCTGTGGCGGATGCTGTCTGGTGAACATTCATATGTGCTATAAATATCTCCACATTTTGTGTCTCTCCCTATAGATCTGTTCACGTGCCTCTTCCCCAAACCTCCTTGTCCTTGCTTTTCCAAACTTGTTCCTTCCATGCCCCACACCAACCAGTCAAGCCATTCATTTCTGCCCATAAGTCTATATCTATTCGTACTTCAGGCTACTTCTCTTTCTCCATAAAGTAGACACCCAGGTGCAACACACACAGCTGATTCTTTCACTGTCACCCCAGAATGCAGCACTGGTCCATTATGGGCTTACTCCTATATATCAGGTCACTCTACCTGTGAAACATTCTGCCTTTTTCCTCCTCTGTCAGCTGTTCTACCAGGACCTCCCAGGTGGCCAGAGGTGTGAGTTGAAGCAGATATGCTCACAACAGTGGTAGAGGACATGGGAGTCTGGGTTACCTGCTTCACGTGTTTTTTCTTTGTGCCCTCGGTCCCTCCTCATATTCAATCCTCAATGTACTACTTCAGTCTTAAGAGGTGTCATTATTGGGCCCATCCTACCTTAGGATGTGATGGGACTGACAGAACCATGTTCACGATCGGCAATCTCAGCATATGGTCACTCAATCTCTCATTATCAGACACTCCCCGTCCCACACCACTCAGAAGCACACTAGAAGTTTAAAGAATGGTATACAGTTCTCTGCTGTAGATATCATGGCTTTACTCTAGAACGCTTGGGATTTATGTTCTGATGCTCCTGTGGGAATTTCCCCTGAGGGAGTTGACCATAAACTCCTCAGGGCATTTGCTCCACGTCCGCGGAACCCCTGCCAATATGCCTCTAGAATCACGGGTTCTGCCAGGTTGGATCGTTCTAGTTACAGGGCTGAATCACTGCTCTTACTGCTCGGACTTGCTACAGAGTCCTTTCTTACCCTAGACCTCTTAAAACTAGCAGCCTTCCATGCCACTGAGGAAATGAGTCCGAGCAGTGTTCCCGGTTGTGGGACATGCTGCTTCCAGAACTCAGGGACAGACATGGTCAAGGAAGATGCTCAAATACATCCAAGCAGGGAGATTTGGGCAGGGCAGTACAAGAGTAGGAGAGGCAAGAGTGTCAAGAGGATTTGTAAGGAGGTGATTATAAAGTTGAAACAAAGAGCATAGGAGGGAAGTGGGGGGAGAGAGAGGATGATGGTTGTGAGAAAGTGCATTGTAGCTTCAAAGTGATGTTAAGAACTGCTGTAGTGGGGATTCTTAAGCAAGTAGACTGAAAGAATAGGAGGTTGGTGTTTGACTTGGAAAAACACAAGGGATTGTGTGTGTGTGATGTCAGCATGAGTGTAGGTCGGTGCAATGGAGCGGAGGAAGGATTCACTTGAAACCAGAAGATGGAGAGGCCAATGCACTCCTCTGTTTTGGTTGTTGTTAATTTCACTGTGGTGTGTGTCTTTATAACCAGGCTCCGTGTTCTTATATTTGGCACCCGACACAGTGCTGAGCCTATTGTAGGGATTCAATATATACACGAGAGGAATAGATTTAAGATCTCATGTTACACATACGAAGAAAAATGTGAGGTTCCATCCAGACCGAAGAGCTAGAGCTGTTTAAACTGAGTGTACAGTGTTGAGCTTACCCTCAAGCAGATGTGGGGTTTATAGTCTGTAAGGAGGCCAGAGGAGCAACAGTGGAGAGGAGGTTTGATGATTTTTGATGTCCACATTTAGCAGGGTGACTGGTGAATGGGAGACAGGGCCAGAACGCAGAATCAGTACAGATGTTTTGTTAGGTATTATTTCCAAGCTGATTTTCCTCCCTTGTATACAACTGTCTGGTTCATTATTTTTAATGTCAAGGAGAGCCTGCATAGATATTTCTTTTCCCCTTATGTTACAAATTTGTGTTACTTTTTCTTTCTTCCAAAGAAAACTGGGGATGGCTTTGATTTTAGGGGCACCAAGAAGCTTCTTCAGCTGGGGCGTGTTTCTGTTGGGGGGTATATGCAGATTTGCCCTTAAAGTGGTTGGCTAATAAACTGTGAAAAGAGCCAAGATGTCCATCAACAGATGAATGGCTAAAGAAGATGTGGTATATATATACAATGGAATATTATGCAGCCATCAAAAGGAATGAGATCTTGCCATTTGCAACGACGTGGATGGAACTGGAGGGTATTATGTTGAGTGAAGTAAGTCAAACAGAGAAAGACATGTATCATATGATCTCACTGATATGAGGAATTCTTAATCCCAGGAAACAAACTGAGTGTTGTTGGAGTGGGGGGTGGAGTGGGAGGGATGGGGTGACTGGGTGATAGACACTGGGGAAGTGCTGTGAATTGTGCAAGACTGTTGAATCTCAGATCTGTACCTCTGAAACAAATAATGCAATATATGTTAAGAAAAAAAAAAGAAGAAGAAGAAGGTAGCAGGAGGGGAAGAATGAAGCAGGGGAAATCGGAGGGGTAGACGAACCATGAGAGATGATGGACTCTGAAAAACAAACAGGGTTCTAGAGGGGAGGGGGGTGGGAGGATGGGTTAGCCTGGTGGTGGGTATTGAGGAGGGCACGTTCTGCATGGAACACTGGGTGTTATGCACAAACAATGAATCATGGAACACTTCATCTAAAACTAATGATGTAATGTATGGGGATTAACATAAGAATTAAAAAAAAAAAGTGGTTGGCTAATGCTGAAAATTCCTTTCCCTAATGTGGTATCTTTCTTTCATTAAAGAAAAGGCTGAAAACGCAAACTCCTGGGGGAAAGATAATATAATGCCTTAAATACATATTCAGGTGCCATGACTGAGGCTAGAGTCTTCTCTGAGTCAAAAGGGAGGAGGGTCAGAAGACAGTGATGGTGCAGGAGTGGGGAGAAATTGCTCTCAGGAGACAGAAAGGGGCAGGAGCTAAGCTCTTTGCCCTGCTGGCTCTGCCGTCTGTGAGTCTCAGGGTTGCAGGGTTGAGTGGTGAGTATCGTTTGTGAGTTCTGAAGACGTGCTAGTGCTCAGAAAGATGCTGAGACTAGCAGAAATATTTGCCTCCCTATTCGGGCTGGGCTCACTTTCTTTCCCTCTTCTAGGATGTCGCCTGGCTCACCAAACTTACATTTCCTCAAATGTGTGGGACTTCTACGTCCATCTAGTTTTCCTCTCTAGGTATTCCAATCCAGTCTTCCAGTGATTTCCTATGTCCCATGTATGCAGAAACGAAGCTGTTTACACAGGAACTGACCAGTCTTCAAACTAGAATGTCCCCATGCTTAAGAAAGGCTGAATTCTGAGATTTAAAACAAGTAGAATTTTTTTTTTTTTAGAAATTCTATCCAACCTAAAGTCACCTGAGATTCCAAAGATCTGACTTTTGTTTCTGGTTCTACCACTACATAGCGGTATGACCTTGGATAAGCAATTGTACCTTCTCAGGGGCCTCCGTTCCCTCACTGATCAAGAGAAAGACTTCACTGATGCAATTAATGTACGTAAAAGTGCTTGGTGAACTCTAAAGAGCCAGGTGACAGGTAGATGGCATTGCTAATGCTGCGGTGTGACTCTTGGTAAATATCCCACAGTTCACAATGGCTTGGGGGAATTTGGTCCGGCTTTTGCTGCCTTCAGCCATTTGGTTTTTGCACCTGTTCTAGGCGGTTGAAGGCAATATTAGAATCACTGATGAGAGTTGTGGTTTGTTTTTTTTTTTTCTTTTCTTTTTTCTGGCCATACTATCCTCCTGAAAGCTAATTCCCAGGCTTAAGAGTTACTGCTGGGTCTGATCCCTGCCCCGCCCCTGCTTTTCTCTCCCAGAAGTGGTGTTGACGTTTCTGGCTTTTTACTTCTGCTCTCCTCTGAGACCTCTTAAGTTTGAGAACTCATTTAATTCCCCTGTCTCCAGCTGGGAGTGTTCTTGAGTTCTGTTTTTCCTCCAAGATCTGTGAGGAGACTGCTTGCTCGTTCCTGGATATTCTTTGCCTTGTATTTTCAGAGTCGAGCACACTGCTTGGCTTCCATTTCCCACGGTTCTCTCTCTCTCTCTCTCTTTTTTTTCCCCATTAGCCTGTTTTCTAAACATCGCTGCTGCCACAAGAATCCCCTTCGCCTTTAGCGAGATCTCGAATGTTGGACGCTGTGCTTCTTGCCGTGTGTGTTATTTCTAACCCAGCTACTCTACTGCAGCTCAGACACCTTGGATGATGTGAAAACTTAAGCGTTCTCCTTTCTCCTTTCTTTTCACTTCTCACCCTATGGCTCTGGCTTGACCAAGGAGTCTGGCAGCAGGCGTAGGATTAGACCAGTTTGTGTTTTGGACGGCTTGAGTTTACCTACGGACCTTGGAGTCACAGAGGTGAATTTTCATCCCCATTTGCCTTCTACTTGCTGTGGGACAGCAGGGGGTTGGTTCACGCTTCTGAGTCTTCTGATTCCTTATCGGTATAGTGGGTATCATCATTTCTTGCCTGCTTCACAGTTATGAGGAGGAAATGAAGTAAACTTGGTGATCTGTACTCTATACACGTAAGCGATCTTTGTCACAATTATTATTCTTGTGGCTGATTTTCTAGGAGTTTGCCATCCATATGATCGGTGCTGGGGCTTTGAGACTGGCTGGCTCACTGGAACACAGGATGGGCTATGTGGGAGTGGTGGAGGGTAGGCACAGTGACAGAATAGGGCTGCAGTACCTGAGGTTCCAAAGGATGCAAGTGAGTGTGTTGATGAGTATGACTTGCGCCCCAGGTCCCACCTGTCATCCCAAGGTAAGGGCTTCCTTAGCGACACTCTCTTCAGTCTTCCACCACCAGAGAAGAGCTGGCTGTCATCTTCTCATTTCCTATAGCACGGCCTCTCCGGAGCACTTATCTGCTTATGTCAGGGTAATCTGTGCTATTTATTTATTCAATTTCTATATTCTTTCTCCCCTATCGAATTACAGGTGTTTCAAAGTCTGGAACCATGTGTACGCATGTCTGTCATCCCAAGTGATAGCACATCACAGTGATTTATACATGGTAGGCACCAGCAATGTGTGGTATTTATGTGAAACTGGGCCATGTTTTTCTTTGTTGAGGATGGGAGGGAAGAAAGTCTTCTGAGTGTGTTCTGTGATTCTGTAAAATGTTTTATTTTTAACGAAGTCATAAATGAACATACATTAAAAAGTTAAAAAGTGGTACAGGCTTATGAAAACAGTAGTCCCTGCCAACCACACATTCTAATCTGTTCCCCAGAAATAACCACTTCTTAACTGTTTAACTGTTTTCCCTCCTTAGTATTATCCTCCATATTTATAAATATTTTATGTCTGTATACTATCTCCTCATTTATCAATTTTATACGTTATCTACTAACTTTAAAAATTGGTAGATGAGGGGTGCCTGGGTGGCTCAGTCGTTAAGCGTCTGCCTTTGGCTCAGGTCGTGATCCCAGGGTCCTGGGATTGAGCCCCACATCGGGCTCCCTGCACCACGGGGAAGCCTGCTTCTCCCTCTCCTACTCCCCCTGCTTGTGTTCCCTCTCTCACTATGTCTCTCTCTGTCAGATAATAAATAAAATCTTTAAAAAAAAAATTGGTAGATGAGAACTTTTTTTTTTTAAATTTTTAATTTATTTTTGAGAGAGAGAGAATGACAGAGAGAGAGAGAAGGAGAAGGGTGAGGGTCAGAGGGAGAAGCAGACTCCCTGCTGAGCAGGGAGCCCGATGCGGGACTCGATCCCGGGACTCCAGGATCATGACCTGAGCCGAAGGCAGTCGCTTAACCAACTGAGCCACCCAGGCGCCCAAGAACTTTTTTTTTTTAAGTAGGCTCCACACCTAGCATGGAACACACCTTGGGGCTTGAACTCACGACCCCGGGATCAAGACCTGAGCTGAGATCAACATTGGACACTTAACTGATGGAGCCTACCCAGGCGCTCTGGTAGATGAAAACTTTTATCCCTCTTTCACTCCCCTTTCTTTGTCCCATAATCCAGCGTAGTTCTATCTCAAATTTTGGTTAACTCAATTGTCCATGTTCCAGTTTTCTATCACCGTGTAACAAATAATCACAAAACTTAGTGGCTTAAAACAACTACAGTAATTTTATTTTCTCGTGTAGCAACTTGGGTGAGGAGTCTGGAAGGGCTTGATGTGTTGGTTCTTGCTCCAGGTGTCTCACACAATTGCAGTCAGCCAGTGGGTGGAGATAGGGTAGCTGGAGCTGACCCAAATGTTATATAGCTGGACTCGTGCAGTAGGTAACCTTAGTAGATTGGCTTCTGTCACTTAGTAACATGCATTTAAGTTTCCCCCATGTCTTCTTTTTTTAAATTTAATTTTATTATGTTAGGTTAATCACCATACATTACATCATTAGTTTTTGATGTACTGTGCCATGATTCATTGTTTGTGCATAACACCCAGTGCTCCATTCAATACGTGCCCTCTTTAATACCCACCACCGGGCTAACCCATCCCCCCACACCCTCCCCTCTAGAATCCTCAGCTTGTCTCTCATGGTTCGTCTCCCCCTCCGATTCCCCCCTCTTCATTTTTCCCTTCCTACTATCTTCTTCTTCTTCTTTTTTTTTAACATACAATGTATTATTTGTTTCAGAGGTACAGGTCTGTGATTCAACAGTTTTACACAATTCACAGTGCTCACCAGAGCACATACCCTCCCAATGGATGGAACTAGAGGTTATTATGCTGAGCGAAATAAGTCAATCAGAGAAAGACATTCCTCACTGATATGAGGAATTCTTAATCTCCCCCATGTCTCTTAATGGCTTGATAACTCATTCTTTTTAGTTCTGAATACTATTCCAATGCCTGGGTGTCCCACAGTTGATCCATTCATCTACTGAAAAGCATCTTGGTTGCTTCCAAGTTTTGGCAATTATAAATAAATTTGCTATAAATATCTGTGTGCAGGCTTTTGTGTGAACATAAATTTTCAACTCTTTGGGGTAAATGCCATGGAGTGTGATTGCTGGATTGTATGGATAGAATATGTTTAGTTTTATAAGAAACCGCCAAACTACCTTCCAAAGTGGCTGTACCATTTTGCAATCCTACCAGCAATGAATTAATGAAAATTCCTATTACTCCACATCCTTGCCTGTATTTGGTAGCATCAGTGTTCCAGATTTTGGCTATTATAATAGGTGTGTGGGGATAGCTTCATTGTTGTTTTAATTTGCATTTCCCTGATGGCATAAAATATAGAGCATATTGTTTTTTTAAATACTTCTTTGTCATTTGTATATCTCCTTTGGTGAGGTGTTTGTTAAAGTCTTTGGCCCACTTTTTAATCAGGTTCTTTGTTTTCTTGTTGTTGAGTTTTAAGAGTTCTATATATTTCCTTTCCTTTCCTTTCCTTTCCCTTCCTTTCCTTTCCTTTCCCTTTCAATCTTTCTTTCTTTCAATCTTTTTCTTTCCTTCCTTCCTTCCTTCCTTCATCCCTCTCTCCCTTCCTCTCTCTCTTTCTCTTTCTCTCTTTCCTTCCTTCCTTCTTCCTTCCTTCCTTCCTTTCTTCTTCCTTCCTTCCTTCCTTCCTTCCTTCCTTCCTTCCTTCCTTCCTTCCTTCCTTCCTTTCTTTCTTTCTTTCTTTCTTTCTTTCTTTCTTTCTTTCTTTCTT
>NW_023270855.1:37762311-37790484 GCF_011800145.1 Mirounga leonina | reverse complement strand
CTTTCTTTCTTTCTTTCTTTCTTTCTTTCTTTCTTTCTTTCTTTCTTTCTTTCTTTCTTCTTTCAGCTAGAGAGTGCTTAGGGCTTGATCTCACCACCTTGAGAGCATGACCTGAGCTGAAATCAAGATTTGGATACTTAACCAACTGAGCCACCCAGGCGCCCCTAGTTCTTTATATATTTTAGATAACAGTCCTTTATGGGATGTACTTTTGCAAATATTCTCTCCGAGGCTGTGGCTTGTCTTCTCAGTCACTTGACACTGTCTTTCATGGAGCAGAAGTTTTTCATTTTGAGGAAGTCCAATTTATCAATTATTTTTTCATAGCTCATGCATTTGGTGTTGTAATAAAAAATTAATTACCATGCACAAGTTAATCTAAGTTTTTTCTATGTCATCTTCTGGGAGTTTTATATTTTTTGCATTTTACATTTAGGTCTATGATCCACATTAAATTAATTTTATGGGGGCGCCTGGGTGGCTCAGTTGGTTAAGCGACTGCTTCGGCTCAGGTCATGATCCTGGAGTCCCGGGATTGAGTCCCGCATCGGGCTCCCTGCTCAGCAGGGGGTCTGCTTCTCCCTCTGCCCTCTTCCCTCTCGTGGTCTCTGTCTCTCATTCTCTCTCTCTCAAATAAATAAATAAAATCTTTAAAAAAAAATCTTTAAAAAAAATTAATTTTATGTAAGATCTGTGTGTAGATTCAATTTTTTAAATGGGGATGTCGGTTGTTCCAGTAATTGTTGAAGAGACTAATTTTGCTTCCTTTTATTGCCTTTGTTCCTTTGTCAAAGATCAGTTGACTATATTTATGTGGGTCTACTTCTGGGCTCTTTATTCTGTTCCATTGATCTATTTGTTTATTTTTTCACCAATACCAAACTTTCTTGATTATTGTACCTTTATAGTAAGTCTTGAAGTCAGATAGTGTCAGTCTTCTGACTTTGCTTTCCTCCTTCATTTTGTGTTGTCTGTTCTGAGTCTTTTGCTTTTCCATACACATTTTAGGATATTTGTTGATATCCACAAAATGGCTTGCAAGGATTTTGACTAAGATTGCATTGAATCTACAGATCAAGTTGGGAATAACTGACATTTTGACAATATTGAGTCTTCCTATCTTGAATATGAAATATCTCTACATTTATTTAATTCTTTGAATTTATTCATCAGAGTTTTGTAGTCTTCTTCATACAGATCTTGTACATATTTTGTTAGACTCATAGCATAGCTAAGTCATTTTTGGGGGGTGTAATGTAAGTGGTGTTCTATTTTCAATTTCAAATTCCACTTATTTATTGCTGCTCTTAGGAAAGTGATTGAATTTTGTATATTAACTTTGTATCCTGAAACCTTGCTATAATTGCTTATTATTTCCAGTAGGTTTTTTTTTTTCTGATTCTTTTGGATTTTCCGCATAGACAATCATGTCATCTGTGAACAAAGACAGTTTTATTTTTTTCTTCTCAATCTTTATACCTTTTATTTCTTTTTCTTGTCTTACTGCATTAGCTAGGTCTACCAGTACAATGTTGAAAAGAAGTGGTGAGAGGAGACATCCTTGCCTTGTTCCTGATCTTAGTGGGAAAGCTTCTAGTTTCTTTCTATTAAGTATGTTAGCTATAGGTTTTTTGCAAGTGTTCTTTATCAAGTAGAGAAAGTTCTCCTTTATTTCTAGTTTACTGAGAACTCTTTAAAAAATTGTGAATAGGTGTTCATTTTGTCAAATGCTTTTTTAAAAATTTACTGATATTATCAAATTATATTTCTTCTTTAGCCTGTTAATGTGATGGATTACATTAATTGAGTTTTAAATGTTGAACCAGACTTGCATTTGTGGGACAAATTCTGCTTGGTCTTGGACTATAATTACTTTATGCATTATTGAATTCAATTTGCTAATATATTGTTTAGGATTTTGCATATATTTTCATGAGAGATATTGATCTGTAGTTTTCTTTTTTTCTAATGTCTTTGTCTGGGTTTAGTATTAGGGTAATGCTGGCTTCATAGAATAAGTTAAGAAGTAGTCCCTCTGCTTCTATCCTCTGAAAAAGATTGTGGAGAATTGATATAATTTCTTTCCTAAATGTTTGATGGAATTCACCAGTAAACCCATCTGGGTCTAGGGCTTTCTATTTTGGAATATTATTAATTATTAATTCAATTTTAAAAATAGATTAAGCCTAGGGATGCCTGGGTGGCTCAGTCTTTAAGCATTTGCCTTTGGCTCCGGTCATGATCTCAGGGTCCTGGGATTGAGCCCCCCACGCTACCTGCTCAGCAGGAAGCCTGCTTCTCCCTCTCCTACTCCCCCTGCTTATGTTCCCTCTCTGCTCTCTCTCTCTGTCAAATAAATAAATAAAATCTTTAAAAAAATTGATTAAGCCTATTCAGACAGCTTATTTTTTCTTGTGTGGGTTTTGGCACATTGTGTCTTTCAAGAAATTGGTCCATTTCATCTGGGTTATAAAATCTGTGGGCATAGAGTTGTTCATACTATTCCTTTATTATCTTTTTAATGTCCATGGGGTCTGTAGTAATGTCCCATGTTTCATTCTAATGTTAGTAATTTGTGTCCTCTCTCATTTTTTTCTTAATTAGCCTGAATAGAGGCTTATCAATTTTATTGATCTTCTCTAAGAAGCAGCTTTTGGTTTTGTTGATTTTCTCTATTGGTTTCCTGTTTTTGATTTCATTGATTTCTGCTCTTATTTTTATTGTTTACTTCTGCTTACTTTGGATTTAATTTTTTCTTTTTTCTTTTTTAAGTAAACTCTACCCCCAGTGTGGGGCTCAAACTCACGACCCTGAGATCAGGAGTTCCATGCTCTACTGACTGAGCCAGGCAGGCACCCCTAATTTTTTTTTTCTTTTTCTAGTTTCCTAAGATGGAAGCTTAGGTGACTGATCTTAGATTTTTATTCTTTTCTAATATATACATTCAATGCTACAAATTTCCCTTTAAGCACTGTTTTCACTTTATCCCACAAATTTTGCTAAGTTGTGTTTTCACTTTCATTTCATTTCATTTCATAAAATATTTAGAAAATTTTCTTGAGATTTCTTTAATCCACATGTGATTTAGAAGTATGTTGTTTAATCTTCAAGTATTTTGGGATTTTCCATCTATTTTTCTGCTATTGATTCCTGGTTTAATTCCATTGTGGTCTGAGAGCAGACATTATATAATTTCTTTCTGTTTAAATTTAAGATGTGTTTTATGGTCCAGAATGTGGTTTATCTTGGTAAATGTTCCATGTGGCCTTGAGAAGAATGTGTGTTCTGATGTTGGATGAAGTAGACTATAGATGTCCATTATATTAGTTGATTGATGGTGTTGAGTCCAGCTATATCCTCACTGATTTTTGGCCTGCTGGATCTGTCCATTTCTGAGAGAAGGATGTTGAAGTCTCCAACTATAATCAGTGGATTAATCTATTTATCCTTGCAGTTTGATCAGTTTTTGCCTCATGTGTTTCAATGCTTTGTTGTTAGGCACATACACATTTAAGGATTGTTATGTCTTTTTGGAGAATTGACCCTTTAATCAATACATAATGCTCTTCTTTAACCCTGATATCTTTCCTTTTTTAATTAAAGATTTTAATTTATTTATTTGAGAGAGAGAGAGAGCAAGTGCATGCACATGAACTGGAGGAATGAGCAGAGGGAGAGAGAGAGAAGTAGACTCCCCACTGAGCAAGGAGCCCAACTGAGCCACCCAGCCCCTCCTCCCCCCATATCGATATCTTTCCTTGCTCTGAAGTCTGCTCTGTATGGAATTAATCTAGCTTTTTAAAAATTAGTATTAGTATGGTATATTTTTCCCTTCCATTTACTTTTTTTTTTTTTAATGAAGAAGATTATTAAGCCCCAAGGGATGCAAGAGCTCCAAGATGGAGTAAACGTGGTTCCCTAAATTAATGAGTGGAGGAAAACTTCCTGCTAACCAGAATGTCGACATTCAACTGTTAGATTAGTGAGAAATAAACTTGTGTTTTGTTATGTCACTGACATTTTGAAGTTTATTACTAGTTAGAATTACCTAAATAATAAATTTATCATTGCTAATATTGCTAATTTATCTATTCTCTTTCATGTTTGTGTGTTGACCAACCATGTCAGAGATTTGTCTATTTTATTAATATACATTTTTAAAGAGATTTTATTTACCTGAGAGATAGAGAGAATGAACAGGGAGAGGAGCAGAGGGAGAGAGAGAAGCAGACTCCCCACTGATCAGGGAGCCTGACGTGGGGCTCAATCCCAGGGTCCTGGGATCATGACCTGAGCCAAAGGCAGATGCCTAACTGACTGAGACACCCAGGTGCCCTCTTTTATTAATATTTTTAAGAAACATTTTCTGTGTTTGATACTATTCTCTATCATTTCTTTGTTTTCTATTTCATTAATTTATACTGCCTTCAATATTTCCTTCCTTCCATTTGAGCTTGGTCTTTTGTTCTTTTTATAAGCTCTTAAAGTGCTTGGGTAGATCATAATTCTTAATACTTGTTGTATTTTAATATATACATTCAGGTCTACCAATCATCATTAAATTAGTTGCATTTTACAAGTAATTCTAATTATTTAAAAATATTCATTGTTTTTTAAACCATGAATTATTCACATGCATGTTTTATTATTTTTCTAATATATGAGCTTTGGTGGTCCAGTTTTGTTATTGCTTTCTGGTTGAGAAAGCAATGAGAAAGCCCATCCATTTACTTTTTTTTCGTCTAGAGTATTTATTGTTTTTTATTTTATTTTATTGAGGTGTAATTGACACACAATATTATATTAGTTTTAGGTCTACAACATAGTGATTTGATATTTGTATGCATTACAAAATGATCACCACAATAAGTCTGGTTACCATCTGTCAACATACAAAGTTAATATAATATTAGTGACTATATTCCCCATGCTGTACATACATCCCCATGACTTATTTATTTTATAACTGGAAGTTTTTTTGATCCCCTTCACCTATTTCCCACCCCCCAACCTCCCTCCCCTCTGTCAACTACCAATCTGTTTTCTATATCTGTGAATCTGGGTTTTGTTTGTTTGTTTGTTTGTTTTTTGATTTGACATGTAAGTGGAATCATGTAGTATTTGTCTTTCTGTGTATGACTTATTTCGCTTAGCATAATACCCTCAAGGTCCATCCATATTGTTACAAATAGCAAGATTTCATTCTTTTTTATGGTCAAGTAATATTTCATTATATATAACACATTCTTTATCCATTTATCTATTGATGAACACTTGGGTTGCTTCCATATCTTGGCTATTGTGAATAATGCAGCAATGAACTTATGGGTGCATATGTCTTTTCAAATTTTTGGTTTCTTCAAATAGGTAGATACCCAGTAATGGGATTGCTGGATCATATAGTAGTTCTATTTTTAATTTTTTGAGGCATCTGATACTGTTTTCCACAGTGGATGCAGCAATTTACATTCCCAGCAACAATGCACAAGGGTTATTTTTTTCTCCACATCCTTGCCAACACTAGTTATTTCTTGTCTTTTTGATAACAGTCATTCTAACATGTATGATATAATGTCTCATTGTGGTTTTGATTTGCATTTCCCTGATGATTAATGATGTGGAACATCTTTTCATGTGTCTGTTGGCCATCTGGATATCTTTTTTGGAAAGAGGTCTATTCAGATTCTCTGCCCATTTTTTAATTGGATTGTTTGGCTTTTTTTGTTATTGAGTTGTGTGAGTTCTTTATATATTTTGAATGTTAACCCCTTATCAAGAATGTGATTTTCAAATACCTTCTTCTATTCAGTAGGTTGCCTTTCACTTAATTGCTGGCTTCCTTTGCTGTGCAAAAGCTTTTTAATTTGATATAGTCCTTTTTCCTTATTTTTGCTCTTTCGCCCTTGCCTTTGGAATCAGATCCCAAAACAAACAAACAAACACATTGCTAAGATGGATGCCAAGGAGCTTAACTGTCTATATTTTCTTCTTGGAGTTTTATGATTTTAGGTCTTAAATTCAAGTCTTTAATCCATTTCAAATTAATTTTTTTTTTTAAGATTTTATTTATTTATTTGACAGAGAGAGACACAGCCAGAAAGGGAACATAAGCAGGGGGAGCGGGAGAGGGAGAAGCAGGCTTCCCACTGAGTGGGGAGTCCGATGTGGGGCTCGATCCCAGGACCCTGGGATCATGACCTGAGCCGAAGGCAGACATTTAACAACTGAGCTACCCCCCCAGGCGCCCCTCAAATTAATTTTTTATGTGATGTAAGATGTCATCCAGTTTCATTCTTTTGCATGTAGCTGTCCAGTTTTCTCAACCCTATTTATTGAAGAGACTGTTTTTCTCCATTTTATATTCTTGCCTCCTTTGTCATAAATTAATTGATATATGTGTGGGTTTATTTCTGGGCTCTCTATTCTGTTCCATTGATTCATGTTTGTTTTTATGCTAGTACCATAATGTTTTGATTACTATAGGTTTGTAACATAGTTTGAAATCAGAGAGCATGATACCTCCAGCTTTGTTGTTCTTTCTCAAGACTGCTTTGGCCAATTAGGGTCTTTTGTGGTTCCATACAAACTTTAGAATTATTTGTTCTAGTTCTGTGAAAAATGCCATTGGAATTTTGTTAGGGATTGCACTGAATCTGTGGATTGCTTTGGGTACTATGGCCATTTAAACAACATATTAAGTCTTCCATTTATAAGCATGGAATATTTTTCTATTTGTATTTTCTTCAAGCTCTTCCATTAATGTCATAGTTTCAGTGTGTAAGTCTTTTACCTCCTTGGTTAAATTTATTCCTAAATATTTTGTTCTTCCTGATGTGGTTGTAAGCTAGATTGTTTTCTTGATTTCTCTTTCCAATAATTCATTATTAGCATATAGAAAAGCAACAGGTTTTTTTAAAGGGAGAGAGAGAGAGACAGAGAGAGAAAGGGGAGGGGGGAGGGGCTGAGGGAGAGAGAATCCCAAGCAGGCTCCATCCTCAGTGCAGAGCCTGATGCAGGGTTCAAATCCACAACCCTGAGATCATGACCTGAGCCGAAATCAAGAGTTGGATGCTTAACCGACTGAACCACCCAGATGCCCTGCAACAGATTTTTATATATTAATCTTGTATGCTGCAACTTTACTAAATTTATTTATTTATTTATTTATTTATTTATTTATTTATTTATCCACTACTTTTACTACAGATTTGCCTTTTCCATTGAGATATTTACTTTTGTGTATTTACTAATTATTAATTAGTGCCATTTCTTTTCAGCTTAAAGAAGTCTTATATTCAGCTTAAAGAAGTCTTATTTCTTATAAGAAGTCTTATAATATTTCTTATAAGGCTGATTTAGTAGTGATATACTCCTATAGCTTTTGCTTGTCTGGAAAATCTTTATCTGTCCTTCAATTCTGAATGATTGCCTTGTTAGAGTATTCTTGGTTGGATTTTTTCCTTTCAGACTTTGAATACATCATGCCACTTTCTCCTGGTCTGAAGAGCTTCTGCTAAGAAATCTGCTGATAGCCTTATAGGGTTTCCCTTGTATGTAACAATTTATTTTATCTTGCTGCTTTTAAGATTCTCTCTTTATACTTAACTTTTGACATTTTAATTATAATTGTGTCTCGATGTGGATCTCTTTGGTTTCCTCTTACTTAAAACTCTCTGAGCTTTCTGGACCTGGATGTTTATTTCTTTCCCATGATAGGGAAGTTTTCAGCCATATTTCTTCTTTATTTTTGTGTCTTTATTTCTTCTTTACTCTTCATACTTCACAGAGTATGGAATTCTAGGTTGGTGGTTTTTCTCTTTCAACACTTTTCACTCCATTCCTTTCTTGTTTGCATGCTTTCTGAGAAGCCAGATTTAATTCCCTATAATTCTTATCTTTGCTTCTCTATAGATAAAGTGTTTTCCTTTGGCTTATTTTAGGATTTTTTCTTTAGCTTTGATTTGTTTGTTGTTTGGATATGATATGTCTACAGATAGGTTGTTTGTTTGTTTTTACATTTATCCTGCTTGGTATTCTCTGAGCTTCCTGGAATTGTGGGTTGGTGTCTAACATTAATTTGGGGTAATTCCTAGGCATTATTGTTTCAAATATTTTTTCTGTTCCTTTCTCTCTTTCTTCTCCTTCTGGTATTACCATTACACGTATATTATACATTTTGTAGTTAATCCACAGTTCTTGGTTACTCTGTTTTCTCTTCTTAATTTTTTTTTCCTCTTTGCTTTTCAGTTGTTGCAGTCTCTTAAGATTGGAAATTCTTTCCTTACCTGTGTCTACTCTACTAATAGGCTCATCAAAGGCATTCTTCATTTCTGTTACAGTGTTTTTTTCCTCTAGCATTTCTTTTTGCTTTTTTCTTAGAACTTACATTTTTCTGCTTACACTGTCCATCTGTTCTTGTATGCTGCCTATTTTATCCTTAGAGCCATTAGCATATCAATCATAGTGGTTTTACTATAATAATTCCAATATTACTGCCATACCTAAGTCTGGTTCTGATGCTTGCTCTGTCTCTTCGAACTCTATTTTTTGCCTTTTAGTATGCCTTGTAATTTTTTCTTGATAGATGGACATGATGAACTATGTAAAAGGAACTTCTATAAATAGGCCTTTAGTAATGTGGTGGCAAAATGTGGGGGAAGGGAAGTGTTTTATAGTCTTATGATTCAGTGTCAGTCTTTTAGTGAGCCCGTGCCTCTAGGCTGTGAACTCCCCCAAGTGCTTCTCTGTCTTCACCCCCTTAGATGGGATAGGATGACTAGAGTGAGCTGGAGTTCGATATTTCCCTTATCCCAGGTAGTTAGGTTTTGATACAACTCCAGCAGGTTAGGCTTTGGTAAAATAGTTTCTCCTGGGGGCAGGCCTTTTTAAGAACAGAATGCTCTGGCCTATTTCAGAATGGTTCCCATTTCCAGAAGCACATGGATTTTTTCTCTGATATTCCCTGGAGGACTTGGTAGAGCTTCTGGAGATAAAGCTTACAAAAATGTGGGGCTCCCAGGATGACTGTGTCTCCCTGGAGTTCTCCTCTCTCAGGCTTGTCTACATTGAGACTCCAGCAACCTGTCAGTACAGTTCAGATTTTTCTACCCTGATACCTGGTTCCAAAGGAGGTTTCTTTTTGTGGATTTCTGCTCTGTAAAAGCAGTATTGCATGAAAGTTGTGGTTAATTGATATCCTTGCCAAGATTTGGTGTTGACAGTCTTTTTAACCTTTGTTGAATTGTAGGAATTCTTCATTTTGGATATAAGCCCTTTTCAGTTATGTTTTGTCAGTATTTTTCCCCAATCTGTGGCTTGCCTATTCATTTTCTTAATGACTTTTTTAATGAACAAAGGATTTAATTTGATGAAGCCTAATATATTACTTTTTTCTTTTTACAAATATTGCTTTCTGTGTCCTATCTAAGAGATCTCTGCCTAACTCCAGTTTGCAATGATAAAATCCTATGTTTACAGTTTTAACTTTTTACATTTTGGTTTCTGATCCATCTTGAATCATTTTTTTTTTTTTTAATAGTGGGAGGTTGGAGATTAAGGTTCTTTTTTAAGTCTTACATAGATATCTAGTTGCTCTAGTACCATTCATTGAAAAGAATTTTCCTTTCCAATTGAACTGCTTTGGCAAATTTATCAAGAGCCAGTTGATTGTATAAGTATGAGTCAGTTTCTGCACTCTCTTCCCCCTTTTCCATGGACCTATTTTTCTATTCTTAGGCCAATATCTTATTGTCTTGATTATTTGAGCTTTATGATAGGTCTTGAAGTCAGGTAGGGTAAGTCCTCCAGATTGTGGGTTTTTAAAAACGATTTTTGTTTTGACTAATCCACAACCTTGGCACTTATATTTATAAATTTTGGAATCAGCTTGTTAATTTCAAAATAATGATAATAATAATTACTATTATTTGGATTGTATTGCATTGAACAGATCAGTTTGGGGAGAACTGACACAATTCAATTCATCTTGGTAATGTTTTTTAGCCTGTTGTAGATCATGCTTTCTTACCTAGTCTGAAGAACCTATTTCTTTTAATTATTGTATTTACTTGATCTACCTAGGTCTCTTTTTTCATTTGTTTACTATTTGTCTGATGTGATTTTTGTTCCTTGGTTTCTACTTTTTTTCCATTTTGGGGAGTTGACTTAACAGGTTTTAATATTCCATTTTAATTCCTTTTAGTTATATGTCTGCATATTTTTAGCAGTTGCTCTAGCGATTATACATGTTTTGAATTTATCTCAGTCAGCTTAAAATTAATATTGCACTACTTCACATAAAATATAGGAAACTTGCAAGAGTATAGTCTACTCATCTCTCTTTTCTTTTTGCTATTAGTTTCATGTATTTTCCATCTATATGCATTATAAACCCAACAATATAGTTTTATAATATAAATTTTAAATAGTCCTGTGTCTTTAAAATAAATTAAGAGATGAAGAGAAAAAGTATAGTAATTTGCATTTACCTGCATATGTACCATTTCTGTTGGTAATTTAGGGTCCATTTAGTGTCTGAGGAACTTCTCCTTAGCCCAAAGAACTTCATTTTGCATTTCTTGTAGTGAGGTTGTAATTCTCTAAGTTTTCATTTATCTGAAAATGACTGAATTTCACCTTCCTTTTGGAAGGATACAGAAATCTGACTTGAATGATTTTTTCTTTTAACACTTTATTTATTTTTTTTAAAGATTTTTATTTATTTATTTATTTGAGAGAGAGAATGAGAGAGAGCATGAGAGGGAACAGGGTCAGAGGGAGAAGCAGACTCCCCGCTGAGCAGGGAGCCCGATGCAGGACTCGATCTTGGGACTCCAGGATCATGACCTGAGCCAAAGGCAGTCGCTTAACCAACTGAGCCACCCAGGCGCCCCTTCTTTTAACACTTTAAAGACACTCTTCCATTGTCTTCTGTACTTAATTTTTCTGATCAGAGGTCATCTGCCATTTATTTTGCAGTTCTTCACTCTGTATGTAATATGCTGTTTTTCTTTGGCAGCTTTTGAGATTTTATCTTTGGCTCTCTACAGTTAGATCAAAATGTACATAGGTGTGGTTTTTCTTGGTGTTTATCCTGCTTGCATTTTTCTGAGCTTCTTGGATATTTTTCACCAACCTTGGGAAAATTTTAGCCATTGTTTCTTCAAACATTATTTTTGTCCCATTCTTTTTCTCCTCTCTATTTGGCAGTTATGTTAGGCTGTTTTATATGGAACCATGAGTTTCTGAGCATCTTCTATTTTCTTTAGTCTTTTATCTCTGTATTTTGGATTGAATAAATTACTACCAATCAGTCTTAAAGTTCATGGAGTCTCTCCTCTGCCATCTTCAAATACACATTTTTTTTTAAGTAGGCTCCACCCCCAGCATGGAGCCCAATGCAGGGCTTGAACTCATGACTCTGAGATCAAGACCTGAGCTGAGATCAACAGCTGGACACTTAACCGACTTAGCCTCCCAGGTACCAATTTTTTTTTTCTTAAGCCCATCTAATGAGTTTTAAAATTTCTCTTCTATTTTTTAGTTCTAGACTTTTCATTTTTTTATAATTTTGATTTCTTTGCTGAGAATTTGCTTCATTCATTATATCTATGTTTTTATGTAAATCATTGGATATATATATATTTTTTAAGATTTTATTTATTTGCGAGAGAGAGAATGAGAGACAGAGAGCATGAGAGGGAGGAGGGTCAGAGGGAGAAGCAGACTCCCTGCTGAGCAGGGAGCCTGATGTGGGTCTCGATCCTGGGACTCCAGGATCATGACCTGAGCCGAAGGCAGTTGCCTAACCAACTGAGCCACCCAGGCGCCCCAATCATTGGATGTATTTTAATGAAAAGCCTTGCCTACTAATTTCAAAATCTGTGTTTGGAATTGGTTCTACCAATTCCTTCTTCATCCCCTTGATTATACGTCACATATTTCTGTTCTTTGTATTTAATACCTTTTGATGGTGTGCAGGACATTGTGAATGATAAGTTTTTCAGACTCTGGATTCAGTTTTGTCATCCAAAAAGTGTTGGTTTTGTTCTTGAAAATAAGTTAACTTCTGGACTCAGACTCCAAACTCTGTCTCCCTTGGGGTGGGCAACAGCTGAAATTTGCACTAAGTTCTTCTAGCTCAGGATTTTGTTAGGCCTCCTGGAGTCTCCCTCATGAAATGATAGTACAGTAGTCAACAGAGAATGTGTAGAGTGTACACTCAGATTTGGAGGATCATCCTTCTGTGGAGACCTCTTTTCTGGGCTTTCCCTTATAACTTTCCAACCTCTCTGGTAACCAAAAGTCTGTCTCTAACACTTGAAGGCAGTGAGACTACAGGTTTGTGCCAGTCCACACTGCACAGATAAGGAACTGCCCTTGGGCAGAAAGCCACAAACATCAAATCTCATCCAGCACAGTTCCCATCTTTTAAGGGTTACCTTCCCTCCATTTTCTGCCTCCTTTGGGTCAATATCCAGTGCTTTCAGAGTTAAAAAAATTTTCCTGGTCTTGATTTTATAATCGTTATTTGTAGGTGGGACATTTTGATCAAGCTGCTCTACTGTAGCCAGACTAGAACCTCAACCACAGCTCTTTACAGTACCTGGTACCCCAATTCCTGTGACTTTCTGTGTTTTGAGGTGTGTTGAATTGGTTTGCTCCCTGTTGGAATCTCTGCCCGGAGGTACTAAATTTTTACTCTATTCTTCTCTAAGTCATTAACCTTTCTTCATGTGTTTTCTCTCTTCATGTATTGTGGTTAAGGGTTACAAATGTCTTTGAATTTCATCAAAGATGGATTTTTTTCTTATTATTTTTAGAATTAACTTCTAGAAAGGGAGTGGGGGTGGAAATAACTTTATACTGTCCTCATGAAACCTGAAGTCTCTTGAGTTATCCTTAAGCATGTTTAGATTGTAAATTTGGGGGCTTTGATAGTGTCTCTTTTGCATTTTCTCAACATGAATTTATAGGAGCTACATTCCCCAAATGCATGTTGAAATCCGGGTGTTTTGGGCACACAAAGCTCTCTGATAAGTGTCAATGTTTCTGGCTGTTTTGGCTTAGTTGCTGTCTGAGAAACAAACTTCAATATTCCTATCTTCTCAGAACCACTGCCCTTGGCCTCCGCTTCCCCAGTTTTCTTCCAGGGATAGAGCTATACCCTATGCCTTCTCAGTGATGTAAAGATCATACTGACAGAAAGGTGAAAATCTTTTCACAGGCAAAGCTGAAAGGATGAATGCTGTCCATGGTTTCAGGAAAAGTATCATCCCTCAAGCCTTCAAAACTGGTGTGTGTGTGTGTGTGTATGGGTGTGTGTGTGTGTTGTGTGTGTGTGGGAGGAGCAGTCTTAAAATTCAGCAGTAGGAAAAAATGTTAATTCCCATGGTTTTCTCCCAAGGTCTTCCTGAGAAAAATAATGTAAAAGAATCACTTCACATATCCAGTGGCAGATCTGATCTGCCAGAGCCCTATTCATCTTGAAGATGAATCTAGTGATCCAGGCCACACTATACACTCCATCTCAGAGTAACATCCGTGGGTCCTCCTCCTTAATCATGAGCTTTCTCGTGGACTGGTAAACTCCTCGGTGCCTAGAAGCACACAGACATCCTCATGCACCCTGGAAATGTCTGTGTTTCTGTGTGAAGTCTCTGTTAATCCAAGGATGAAGGGTGTATGCAGGAACCTCATTTTTCATTAGCCTTTAGGGCACAGTCTGGTCTCTCTGCACTGTCACAACAAAGGGAGCTTTCTTTCTTTGGGAAATAGTATTAAGATGCAGAATTGAAATTGTATACATGTCATGTATGAAACAGCTTTTATCTACTTTTTTCATCAGTGACAACTGATCTCCATTTCTGGGTCAACCATTTACCAGTTGTATAACCTTGGGCAAATTCATGTCTCAGCTGAATTAATCTAGTTTGCTCCTCTGTAAACTGGAGGTGATCATATTTTCCCTGACCACCTACCTCAGACACTCAGCAAGGCTTAAAGGGTAGCCTGGAAATGGAAAATTATTATTAAAAATATAAAAATGGGGTGCCTGGGTGGCTCAGTTGGCTGAGCATCCGGCTCTTGATTTCGGCTCAGGTCATGATCTCAGGGTGGTGAGATCGAGCCTTGTGTCGGGCTCTGCGCTCAGCGGGGAGTCAGCTTGGGATTCTCTCTGTTCCTCTCTCTCTGCCCCTCCCCCTTGCTCTCTCTCTTCCTCTCTCTCTAATAAATAAATAAATCTTTAAGAAAAAATAGAAAAATAAATTATTGATATTACTGCTGAGAGAAGTTTTTCTTATGAGGAGGGATGACTTAAAAAGGGAAATCTTGGTTGCCTTCTGGGAGAGCCCAGTTCTGGGAGTAAAAGCAGAATATGCGGCAACGTGGCACAGAGTTTACAGAAGGCTCTAGGGCCACTGCCACACGTCCCCTCCCTTCCTCAGCCCTCCCTGCCCCCAGGTGGAGACAGAAATCAACACTGTCAGGACACCCCTCCCCCATGCTGCTAGGCCATCTATGCCTCTGGGCCTTGTCAGAGGGCTGACAATCAGCTCCCTGCTGCTTTCTCATCTTTTAAAATCCAATTAAACATCTCTGGCCACAGCTTGACAATTGTCTGGGCTCCACACAGTAGAGCTTCACCTGAGGTGGCATTAGGAAGCCAACAGAGAAAAAGAAAAACTTCTTGATGCCCCCAGTTCCTGAAAGGGCAGAACCCTTGTGAGGCCTGGACCCATGTTCAGACTGAGAGGTTGCCTGGTTCAATTCTGAATGTCAAGATGCCAAAGGTCAGGTAGCAGATTTAACCTCATCCCCACGGGTTCCCGAGCCTAGGAGCGATCTGGTGGTTTAAGCATCAGCAATGGTGTAAGGTGTGTGTGAGAAACAGCAGGTTTGAGCGGGATGTCCCGGCAGGGGGGGATGCTGGAAGCTTAGGATAGGCCAGCTGACAGGGGAACTTGAAGCTAGGAGTCCTACTGAACAGTAGGGCCTGACCTCTTACCATCTTTGCCATCTCAGAACATCCTGCCATTCCCCCTGATGTTTCCTGAGGTCTCTCCAGCCCAGCTAATCACAGTGCACTGGCTTGGTTTTTGCTTAGTACAATGGTGGCTCCCTAACCATGTAGGAAGATGGATCCTGCATCTAGAAGGATCAAAAGCTCCTTGTTCTGAAAGGAGTGCTGTATGGTTCCTGGGTCAACAAAACCAAACCAATGCAGGAATCTGGAGTCTGGTCCTGAATCTGCTACTAACCAACTGGACACGTGAGGAAGCTATTCTTTTCTTGGGGCTTCAGCTTCCTTATTAATAAAAGGATGGGGAAAGGGACAGCTGGGCCAGTGAGCTGTAGAGCTCCTCGAGAGCTAAGGCACCGCTTTTGTGAGGAACAGCTTCTGCAGACGACATGTCTGCGTTTGCGTACCGCTATTCGTCTCGCACGTGTGGAGAACCATTCTGTTGGACCGAGTTTCTGAGGAGGTTTTAAAGATAGAATAAGTGATTTAAAAAAAAAGACCACTGCTCTAATTTAGCCTTTAGCAGACGGACTTTGGCCATTTGGGGCGTTTTTCAGAAAGGGAAGGTGACTTGCCAGCAGGCACAATGTGTCCCCAATGCGGCCCAGGTTCCATATCTCTCTCTGTCCACTTCTCTTCCTGCTCTCGGCTGCAGAACTTACTGTGCAGTGGGAAGGTTGCCACCTTTGCTGTAGTTGTGGGAGACAGAGGGGGAAAAGGGTGCATCAACCCTGGAGTGGTTGAGGAGAGACTAAAGGGCAGGAGAGGGCCTCGGCTGGAAACCGGCAGAGGGGTGGGATTTAACAAGGCAGAGAGCAGGGAGTCAGGCTTTCTGAGGAAACCAGATGGCGAGGCTGGCCCGTGTGCTGGGGGGAGGCGGGAGCAGGCCTGGTGCGAGCAGGAAGCCTGGGAAAGGAGGGAGGCCTTGTAACCACCACTGCCCCCGGGCAATGCCAGTGCTCCTACACTTGCTGGGCCAGGGCCTGGAGACCCCAAGTGTGGCCTGGGATCTAGGAGCATGCTCCCTGCCTGAGGGCTTGCTAGAAACAAAGCATCTCAGGCCCATCCTGGTCCTTCTGAATCCAAATATTCGAATATTCGTTTTAACAAGATCCAAAGGAGATTCCTTTGCACCTTAATGTTCGAAAAGTACTGTCATTGGGGCACCTGGGTGGCTCAGTCGTTGGGCGTCTGCCTTCGGCTCGAGTCGTGGTCCCGGAGTCCTGGGATCGAGCCCCGCATCGGGCTCCCTGCTCCGCGGGAGGCCTGCTTCTCCCTCTCCCACTCCCGCTGCTTGTGTTCCCTCTCTCGCTGTCAAATAAATAGAATCTTTAAAAAAAAAAAAAAAAAGAAAAAAAAAGAAAAGTACTGTCATTGAGGACAATGGTTCTCAGTCATACTGATGACTGGGCTCCCTGCCCAGGCCCCCCCCCCCACCCCAATCCAGAATTTTCTGGGGATGGGGTTTGGACATTGGAAGTTTAAAAAAAATTTTTAAAAGGCTTTATTTATTTGAGAGAGAAAGTGAGCGAGAGAGAGAGCATGAGGTGGGGGGAGGAAGGAGAAGGAGAAGCAGACTCCCCACTGAACAGGGAGCCCAATGCAGGACTCATTCCCAGGGCCCTGGGATCATGACCTGAGCTGAAGACAGACCCTTAACTGACTGAGCCACCCAGGCGCCCCGATATTGGAAGTTTTAAGAAGCTCTATACCCTGTAGCCAGGGCTGAGAAGTGCTGTTTTGATGGCTGTAAAGCAAGAATGAAATGTGGGATTGGAGAATAGCACGGGGAGGGATTTAATAAGGGTCAGTCAGGCAGCGGTGTGAAGGAAGTACTCAGCAAACAGCACCAGTGATGGTGAACCAAACACGCGAAATGAAGGGGAAGACGACTTCACCATGTTGAGTCTGGATGGTTGAGAAAATGGTTGTGCTAGAAGTTGCTGTGGGGAGCTGGCTTGTCGAGGATAGTGGGAGCTTTGTTTGGTTTAAGACATTTCCACTTAGATTCGGTGGTGAGCACGCCTGGCAGCCTTAGGCACATCGGAGCATGCAGGTTAAAAAGGGCAGGACTGGATTTGTCATCCACCGTCACAGAGCGGGGGGCTCGAGGCATACAAATGGCACAAGGTGACCAGATAACAAAATCATTGTTGTGAATGATACTAAGATGGTAGCACAGAAGGAATTTTAGAAAAATTTAGGCCAAACTTCCGTGTGTGAACCAAGTGTCCTGACCTCAGCAATAGGGCAAGGAATGTCTTTCCAGCTTGACCTCAGCAACCCTGTGCTCAGACTCAGGGCGGGACCGTGCCCTGGGCCACCTTGCAGAGCCCGCGGAGTTCATTCCCAGAAGAGCCTAGGCTGCGTGTAAAGTTTCCCTGCCAAATCTGTGACTCAGCTACACACTTCCACAGTGATATTTTCAGAATACAATTATGTGTAGCAGAATCTCTTTTCCATGGCTGACAGAGTGGCCCATCTGTGGAGTTGTTAAGCTCTGTGCTCTAAAAAGCAGGCAGGAGGTGCACAGTGGGAGCAGATCGGGGACCTGCTCCAATGATGGCGGCCTGGGATTCACGTTCTGCACCAGGGCTCCGGAGCCCCAGCATCCCCTCTCCCTAAGGGACTGCGAGAGCTGAGCGGGAATGCACAGACCGTCTTGGCAGGAGGCTGCGAACCAGACTGAAAAAACACATCGAGACAAAAGAAGTAGGCTTGGAGTCAGGAAGTCGGGGTTCAAATCTAAGTCAGCTCTGCTCCCTATTGCCAGTAGCCTCTCCCATTTCTTCCTCAGCGAAGGGAGGGATTTTCTCTTCCTCACTGAGCTGCCACAAGTAAATGCAATATTGCATGTGAGCAATATAACAAATATACGAACAGATAAGAAAGAAGAAGACCAACGAAATGGGACTACCCATTTCCTTGATAGTTTGGGAGGTTTTCTAACTTTCCAAGGACACCACAGAGTAGGAATCAGCCCACTTGGTTCTGTCTCCGTGCTGGTCTACCCAGTTTTTCCTCCTTCAGCCTGAGACTCCCCAAGTCAGTCCTTAAGGATTTCTACACACTCGTGATCCACACCTGGTTCTGTAGGCACACTTGGCCTTTGGCAAAACCGTGAAGTTAGCAAAATTCCCTGTAGTGACCCTAGATCCTCCCTTTAGGGTTTGCTTCCCAAAGTAGGGTGGGCATCCCCCTTCCTGAAAACAAGACCGTCACATTCTCGTTCTTCTCCCTCCCTCACCTGAGGAGTAAAGGGCTCGCTGTGATATTTCCAGGGATACTGGCTTCCAGGTATCAGACTGAAGCTTTAAGCTGTAATGATGGAATTTCTGGCATCAGTGAGCTGGGTGGAAATGTGAGGAATTAGATTTTTCTGGTATCCTTGAAACTGTAGTGCATGGGCTTCTATCAAGTTGTTGGGCTTGTGATTGAATATTTCCCAGCCCTCAAAGACGGCATAAGTTATATGATCCATATTATCAGTGCTCTGGGATTCCCTAAAATGGGCCCAATTGCATTACTTTGCCAGGATTCTGTGAGAATCAAGAAGAGGACAGAGGAGCATACACGATATAAGGTATTTGCATTTCTCACACTGGCAGAATCTACCCGGAACCGTAGAAAGCTACAACCAGAAGAAATCTCACAAAAATCAGTTCATCTGTACAGTGCCGCGTTCCCAAGCGTTAGTGTGAATCAGAATCACTTGGAGGAATTCTTAAAATACAGAGTGCTGGGCCCCACGTCAGAGTTTGTGATTCAGTAGGTCTGGGGTGAGCTGAAGAATTTGCGTTTCTAGCAGGTTCTCCGGCGGTGCTGATGTTGCTGTTTTGGGGAGTACACCGTCCAGCCATGGGTCTTGTGCTTTGTACTTCACAAAATGCCTTCCCATACCAGTCTCCCGTGGCCCTCCGACTCCTTGTGACCTCGTGAGCTAGGTCCTTCAGGAAGGAGAAGCAAGTTCTTGGAAAGACTGTGGATGCTGAATGTCGCCCCGCCCTTCAGGGGCAGTAATCAGCAGTGCTGGGAGCTCGAGCCTGTCTTGTTGCCCTTTCTCTGGTTCTAGTGTGTACATTGCCAAGTAGTAGGATGTCAGCAAAGTGGGGCCAGAACCAGAACCTCAACCGTCTAACTCTTTCGGTGGGATTCTTTTAATCCACTTTGCCTTCAGCAGTCTACCGAGAGCTGTAATAATCGGGGTATTCTGGAGATTTGCGGAGAAATATTTGGAGAGGGAAAATGAAGGGGCTGGGGGAAAGAACCTTCCAAGAAGAAAGGTCTCTGAGGGATGAGAGGAGCCCAGTCAGGCAGGGGCTGGGAAAGGAAGCCAAGGAGAGGCCTGCTGAAGGGAAGGGGAGGGAAGGGAAGAGGGAAGGGAAGGAGAGCAAACTTTGGGTGCAAAATTAAGAAACCGAAAGACCTGTTAAACCACTCAGGCATTTAGCTTCATGGGAAAAGATGTCCAATGTTCTGTCTCTTAGCTGCTTGGATGTTGTGCCACATCAAAGGTCTGGTCTGTTTCTGATGTAGTGTGTTTGCGAAAACCCTCCCATCCACCCTGGCATTCTTTGTTATTTACCATTACAGTAGGGTCAGTATTTGAAAAAGTATGGAGCTCTTGATATGTTTCCCTCTCAGCCCCATGTGTTTCTCGTATTTATCAAAACGGAACACTAACAAATATTTATTCAGTTTTATAAGACATGTTGACAATAAAGACTACCATGTGTGTCTCCCTGCCATGGTGATTATTTTGCTCAATACGTGATTGACTAAGATGTCTTCAGTGTATTATAAACACAAATTAAAAATAGCAACCTAAAAAAAAAAAAAGAGAAAACTGACAAATGGGAAGGTCCATATTTTTGGATGCAACACGGTGCCAACCTGGTTATTAGAACATGAAACAGATAATCCTTAGTGAGTTATCTAAGTTTGTATAATGAGTCTTCTTCAAATAGGTATTTTTGGCTCCTGCAATGTTCCTCTTCATTTATAAAAGTCTCTCAAATTAGAACCTTTTAAGAAGTGGCATATTTTTTTCTGCACATATGTTCTAATAACCTTGGATATATAAAGACCTGGCTATTTTATCAAATGTTCAAAACCAAGGTCCAATTCCAATTGTTAGCACCCATTTATGACCGTAATCATGAAGCTAAGCAGAGGTTATTGCATTTTCATACTGTGTTTTTGTCAAACAGATAGAAAATATTCCTAAATTGGCTAAGTCCTCTCTACTTTGTTAGTGATAGGAGACTATAGGGGGTACAAAGCACTCAAGAGTTGTGCTGCTTATTTCTAAGGGTTTTATTAGTAAAACTGATACAGCAAAGATTCTTAATATTTTTATTATTTCCTACTTAATATTCAGCAAACACATCGACTTAAAAGTTGAAGAGACTTATGTCAGGACCAAGGATTTGTGACTTAGATTTTTTTTTCCCTTAAAGTAAGAAACGGAAGCAGGTCTACCTATATGGTGGCGCCAGGTCTGACAGGTACTGGGGCTATTTCAACTCCAGTTTTTGTTTCATGAATTGAATATTTAAACAACTGCTCTGAAGAAACAGAGAAGAAACTATACTGTTTGCACTATGACATTTCTGACGTTTATTGACTCTAATCTCCCAAACAACTTCCCGTCCTCATAAATTTGCTCCCGTGGTTGATTAGGATGCAGATTTGTGTTATTTTTTCTCCATCACGGTGTGTGAATCTACCAGGTTTATTTCCAGTGGTTAGCTAATGCTTTTAACATGGAGGTGGCCGTGCAGAACTCTTGACACCCAATGTTGGGTGTGTGTTCACTTCCACATTCAGTGTGTACCATGGGGCTGCACTTATGTGCGTATATGTAAATACCCATTTTATTATTATCTCTGCCCTTCTACTTGATCTGATTTGGGATTATGAATATGGACAGTTGAATCTCATATACTAAAGTGTGTATCAGAAATTAAATTTAAGGGGCGCCTGGGTGGCTCAGTCGTTAAGCGTCTGCCTTCGGCTCAGGTCATGATCCCAGGGTCCTGGGATCGAGCCCCACATCGGGCTCCCTGCTCAGCGGGAGGCCTGCTTCTCCCTCTCCCACTCCCTCTGCTTGTGTTCCCTCTCTAGCTGTGTCTCTCTCTGTCAAATAAATAAAAAATCTTTAAAAAAAAAAAAAAGAAATTAAATTTAAGCAAAATACAAAGATTATTTAAAAAAACTCAACTGTGTTCTGTTGTTTTTTGGCTATATTGAATGACAGGATGCTGTTAACAAAAAGGAGAGCCACTAGGGAGGATTGATATTAACAGGGTAAGGGGTTAAAGTCAAGGCATAGAGGTAAGAACTAAGACCAAGCAGAAGGACAGACTCCTGATAGCATTATTTAAATGGCGCCCTCTCTTTCTCTCCCTGTAACTGTCTATACTTGAATTCATATAAGGCATATGATTCAACTTGATAATACGTGTCAGAGGCTCTACGATATTGTTTTAAATCTTTGCAATAAATCATTAAGATGGGTGATGTTATTCCTGTTTTACCCCAGGAAGGTAAATGACTTCCCCAAATAACGTAGCTGGTGGCTGGCAAGGCCAGGATTTGAGCCCTTTATCAATCTGACTCCAAAATCTAGGCTGTCCAATACACCGTATTAGAAGGGTGAGAACCTTTAGAGATCATGTTTTATAACCCAGTCTATTTCACAGATGGGAAACTTAAAGCTTGCCCCCTTCATTGCTTCCCTCAGTCAGCGTGGATAATGGGGTGTTGACTGTGTACACTAGACTCTGCCAGGATTTCCCAACCGGGGAAATAGAGAGGATTTAGTGCATCAGAGAGTCATAGATAAGATTTAAGAACTGGGTCAAGGGGGACGGGAATGAATCAGTTAAAGGAACGGGAATTACTTAGTTTGATGTGAAATGTAAATCCTGCTCTTCAAGGGAAGAGTTAGTTGATGAAGGATAAAGACCAGCTGGCCTCTACTTTCCATTTCGCCCAAACAGGAAGGCCTTTATTTTTTGTGCTGGGTGGGGGCTAAGTCAGTTATAATCAAGAAGTCCTGAAAGGGGAAGGGTGTTGGAAGGAGGGTGGCTAGGTGGGGGATAGGGACCCCCACTAGGCTGGGAGCTGCTTTTGGTAGGTTCTTCTGTCTTTCTTGCCCAAGCTTAGAATAGCATTGCCCCTCTCAATAACTGCACTTACGAAATAACATCAGAGCGTCCTGCACCTACAAATCTTTCCACCCTCTGATCCATCTTGCCTACTGTGTTTAGAGCTATTTTCATGAAGCACAACTCTGATATTACTTCTCTGCTCCAAAATGGCCCCATAGTAGCTATTTTTAAGGTGTGGTCTATGGACCCCCAGAGGTAAGATTGCCAGTTGTAGCAAATAAAAATATAGGACACCCAATTAAGTTTGAATTTCAAATAAGTGATAATTTTTTAGTATAAATATGTCCTGAGAAATATTTGAGCATCTTGTAGATTATCTAGTAACTCCACCTGTGGAAATTTAAAACCCTTTCAAGGGGTCTCTGAGGTCAGATCTATTTGCAGAGTAACACTAAGACTTTGTCTTTTCTAGTGTGTTGATATGTGCAAATTCAACAGTAGTTAAAACTGCTGGTGTCTTTTTTTTTTTTTTAAGATTTTATTTATTTATTTGAAACAGAGAGAATGAGAGAGAGAGAGCACATGAGAGGGGGGAGGGTCAGAGGCAGAAGCAGACTCCCCGCCGAGCAGGGAGCCCGATGTGGGACTCGATCCTGGGACTCCAGGATCATGACCTGAGCCGAAGGCAGTCGCTTAACCAACTGAGCCACCCAGGCGCCCAAAACTGCTGGTGTCTTAACATGAATCAAGGCAGTGGAATCAAGGTGTACTGGTGGACACTGCATTATGCACAATGTCTGCCATGTACTTGCAGTAAAAATGTTGCCAATTTTAAGAATCTCCTTGATGAAGCATTAAAAATTATTAGTTTTGTTAAATCTCAACCCTTGTGTAGATGTCTTCTTAATATTCCAGGTGACAAACTAGGACATACACATAAAACATTTCTGCTGAATACAATGGTTGTCTCACTTTGTGATGGTTTGAGGTGGGGAGCTGAATGGGGTGCTTTTTCATGGAACACCATTTTTACTGACAAATTTTGGTTATTCATACCTAAGTCCTTGGCAGCTATTTTCCTGAAAATGAATGAAGTGAGCCAGTCACCTCAAAGAAAAAACTTGACAGTATTTGTGCCAATTATAAAATTTGAGCTTCCAAGTGAAAATGAGAACTTTGAAAAACTTCTATCTACTCCTGAGAGCTTGACAGCTTCCCAATATTTAAAGACTTTCTGATGAGATTGGTGGTGATAACAATGAATGTGGATTTTTTTTATACTGTATAATGAAATGTGTCAACATTTGGAAAGTCTGTGTAACTCAGTGAACCAATATTTTCCAAATGACCAATGCATGTTATCAAATTATGCATGAGTAACAAGATCCATTCAAAGTACAATCTAAACTGATAGATTTTAATGTAACAGTATGAGAAGTTTCACTGCTATGGTTTCAAATTCCACATTTCAACTAACCTTTAAAAGTCAAGTTTAATGTCATAGCAAAGGAGAATATCTACAATTATCTGAAAAGGCTATTAAAATGGTTCTCCCTTTTCCAACTAGATATCTGTATGAGGCTGGATATTCTTCATATAATTCAACCCAACATCCTGTCACTATGGATTGAATGTATGAGAATCCAGGTGTCTTCTTTTCAGCTAGACAATAAAGAGATTTGATGTAAAGGAATGCTATTCTTCTCACTATTTTGTTTTGGGAATTAGAGCTACTTTCCTTAAAAAAATGTTAACATGTAATGGGCTTATTACTATTTTAAAGTGAATGATAAATGATTTTTAAATGCTCTCAGTTCGAATTTTGCATATGGTAAGTACCGAGTGATAAAATCTATTGAGCAAAAGCTCTTTGGGGTTTACCATAATTTATCTTTAAGATTTATTTATTTATTCTGGAATGAGAGAGAGAGAGAGCGCGAGCAAGCAGGGGGAGGGGCAGAGGGAGAGAGAGAATCCTGAAGCAGACTCCCCACTGAGCATGGAGCCCTACATGGGCCTCAAGGTGGGGCTTGATCCCAGAACCCCAAGGTGCCCCAAGGTGTACCATAATTTTTAAGAGTGTAAAGGGGTCCTGAGAACAAAGGGCTTGAGAACCGCTGGACCACAGGACGACACCCAGAATGGTGAGCCAGGTGTTTGGGACTTTCCACCATCCCACTCCATCCTGTCTCTGCAGGCTCACTTAATATCACCATCTCTGAAGTACCCCCAGGTCCCAGCCTAACCACCTTACTGATTTCTGCACATGTTCTGGACTTTTCGGCCTAACTTTGTGCATACCATTCCTTTACCTGGAACATGTGCTTGTCTGGTGGTTAGAGGGTCAGGGCTATCATCTTAGCATGAAGGCCTGAGAATGCAGAAACTCACTGAAACCCAACTTCACAGTTTGTTTATAGATATATTCTGCATATTATTTTCCTTAATTAGGATTCCTGGAGTCCCAAGGACCCAATTTTCCCTTTGTGTGTGTGTATATATATATACACACGCACACGCACATATGTGCATATGTGTATGTATATACATATACATACATTCACACCATATATACTATATATATATTTTACCATCTAAGGGCCAAGTGTCCTGCCATAAACTTATGGGATTTTTGTAAATATTAGCTGACAATTTCAAGTGATATCTGTGGGATTTTATGATCCAGTGCAGATTAATCAGAGTATTTAGCGCCTGCTGTGAGCAGAACACTTGGCAGTGGGGGCAGGGGCTAAGGAGGTGATCCTTGCTTAAGGACCTGCACAATGGTTGGAGACACAGGATTCATAGCCAAGGAGCAATTAAATAGGACACAAGAAGGTATGTAATCAAAGGGATAACCAGGTGCTGTAGGCCTTTAGGGATGGGGAGGTGGAGGCAGGGGTGGGTGCACGTGTGTTTACAGTGGCTGGAAAAATCAAAGAAGGCTTCTGGGAGGAGGCAGGGACTTGCTGGGGACTGGTTAAGTAGGCAGGGTTTAGTTAGAGGTCAGCAAGGCAGGATTTCAGGCCAGCGAATAAACATGAGGCAGAGCAGAGAGTCAGAAATGAGCACAGCATGTTCACAGCCTAATGAGACTGCTGACCATGGTGAAGGTGAATGGTGCGAGGTGATAAGGTTGAAAGCTAGTCAGAGGATTTTAGCTTGGACATGGAAGGAGGGAGGAACCAGCTTTTTTTGGTTAGGGAAGTGGCATGGTGTTTTTTTGAGCACAGGATGGGTTATTACTGAAGGAGGAATGGAGGTAGGGCATCTAGTTAGTGATCTAGGGGTGTGAAGTGACAAGGCTCTGGACTGGGGTATCAGCAATGTTTTTTAAAAAATGAAATACATGCAGGGAGCCACTTCCAGAATGCCTGCTCAGTGCCTTTAAATGGGAGTGTTTTACATATGAGGGCATGGGGATTAAAGCCCCACAATGCGTGTTCGTGACATAATTGGGTCTTATCACATGTGGCTGATCTGGAGCTGAAATCTTTTATTCTAGCCTTTCTTGGGTCTTACGGTCTCAGCCACTAAATAATCGTGTGGTTTTGGGCAAGTCATTTAACTCCTTGGTGTCTTTGTTTTTTTTCATCTGTAAAATGAGGGTGTTAATAGGCCCTGTCTCCTGGGTTTGTTATGAGAATTACATGAGTTCATACATGTAAAGTGGCTATACTGGGGCCTGGAACATAGAAAACCTTTAAAAAATATTAGCTATTATTTATTTATTCATCATTCATATTAGCATGGGAATATAAATATTTAAATTACCCGGTGGGCCAAAGCATTCAGAGCTGTGCTGAATCAAGTGCCCCCCCCCCCCAAAAAGCTGGCTAGAGACATTGTGAAGATGGGACTCAGAAGCTAGGATGGAACAATGTTAAAAATTCTAATTCCACAAACTCCTTAAGATCTAAAGTGTAAAACCCGGAGACCCGGCTCCCACTGCAGAGAAGATAAATCTGGATTTCTTAGCGAGCCAGCAAGGCTTCTTGACTGGCTTTGTGTCGTCCCAGCCTCCTTCCTCCTGCAGCCTGGGAGGGCTGCCGCTCAATCCCACACTCCTGCTTCTTTTCAAACACATCCCATCCTGCACTTCAGTCTCCCCCGCCTTCACTCTTTCCCCAAAAGCTCATTCCTCTTACTCCACTTGTGCCCAATAAAATTAGTCACCTGTTTTTAATAGGCCTTATTTTTTAAGAGCAGTTTTAGGTTTACAGAAAAATTGCAGAGAAAGTGCAGAGTTCCCATATACTCCCTCCCCCAACTGTTTCTCCTATTAGTAACATCTTGGATGAGTGTGGTACATTTGTTACAACTGATGAGCCAATATTGATACGTTGTTATAAGTACATTGTTATATAAGTCCATAATTTACATTCGGGTTTACTCTTTGTGTTGTACATTCTATGGGTTCTGACAAAGGCATAGTGTACTCTATTCATTACAGTATCATACAGAATAGCTTTGAGGCCCTAAAATTGCCCTGTGCTCCCTCAGTTCACCCCTCCCCTTTCCTCCCCTCATGGATTTTTAAGAATCAGAATGCCATGTCTTCTGTGAAAACGTCTCAAATGAATCTCTTTCGTGCTTGCAGAGCCTTTTCTTCATACCTATTACAGCTCCTATGTTCCACATAGGATTGTAGATGGACACACACTCTTCTTCCTTCACTAGGTTGTATCTCCATGAAGGAGAGAAGGTACCGTGGATTTGGCCTGACAACACCTAGCCTAGACCCTGTTCTTAACAGGTGCCTTATACACGCTGGCTGACCTGAATTGTGAGCAAGTATTAGGGTGGGATTTTGCAGAACACAGGCAAAGCTTTAGACATTGAAGTCTGAAAGTGACAGGTAAATGTGTGAGGCACTCATTTTGTCAGCACTCTTGTGTCAGCACGCAAGGTCTGTGGATGGGGAAGTTCTTTGAAGGCAACCATCTTCTGTCCCTTCAGATTTGGGCTCCAGAGCAGCCTTAGGTGAAGTAGTCCAGGCCGGCTTTATATTACTGCTGGGCCACAGAGCTCTTCCCCTGCCTCTCCACCTCTCCAAAAAGAAAAAATGAAACAACAAAAGAGGAGATGGGGACAAGGAGCCCGATTGTTTTCATCCTTCCAGTCCCCGTGCCCCTCTCAGGAAGGCTCCTGGAAAGCCTTATGTTTGGTCCCCACTCTCTCTCCCCAGGTGGCCCCCAACAATGGATGCCCAGCGTGTTTTCTTTGGCCAGGGAGCACCTTCCCATAAACGCTTCTTATTTTCTTAAGTCACGCTGAGATTTTTGCTTTAAAGACACTGTTCTCAAACGTTCTCAAATGCTGTAGGAACATGCAGATCGGAACAAAAGCAAATAAATCGAATCTTGTGAAGTAAAGCAGAAGCCTTTCTCCAACAGCCAGCACAACGCTAAATGAGAAATATCAGTCATCCACTGGGTACAGTATATTCCCCTCTAGACAGGAGCTGCCGTTTGCAGAAACCCCCACCCCAAATACGCGACAGTGAAGGTACCATAGAAGGAACTACTCTCCTCAGCTGCCCCCCGGGAGTCAGCAGTTTTAGCGCGCTACCTATTCCTTTAAGCAACACACGCTGTTTGAAAGACCTTGGCCTTTACTTCCTTGTACCTGCCTGCAAACACACGTGGTGGGGGGGAGGGAGAGAGAGAGAAAGTCCCCCCCTCACTCCCCGAATCTTTGAGCCCGCAGCAGCGCCAGACCCGGCACCGGTTAGTGGGGGACACTCTGGAAACCCGGTTAGATCCCAAGGTGCCGTTACCTGGGACAGTGAATGCTCTCGAGAGAGCAGGGCTCCCCCATCCCCCCGCAACCACAAAAAGCCAGAGGAGAGGCGGGGGCAGTCTGCCGGGCCGCCGAGCTCGGAGGGAGCCTGATGAGCCCCTCCACGCGGAGACGACCGCCCGCTTGCACCTGTGCTCCCAGGGGGCGGGGCCTCCTCCAGGTGTGCGGAGGAGAAGGACGCGGAGCGCTGAGGGCAGCGCGGGAGCCGAAGCGTCGCACTCTCCCGCTCCCCCC
>NW_023270855.1:37750078-37761911 GCF_011800145.1 Mirounga leonina | reverse complement strand
GCGCCCGCGGTCCCGAGCCAGCGGCGGCGCGGGCGGCGGCGGCGGCGGCGGGCACCGGGCACCGCGGCGGGTGGGCGGGCATGGGGGGCGCTCCGGGCGGCCCCGGCGGCCGGGCCGGCATCTCCGCGGCGTCCCTCCGCTAGAGGAGGGGACCAAGCCAATTCTCCTTTGCAGCAAAAAATTACATGTATATATTATTAAGATAATATATACATCTGATCTTATTTTTTAAAAAAAGTTTATTTTGCTCCATTTTTGAAAAAGAGGGAGCGTGGGTGGCGAGCGGTTTTTACAAATTATTCTTATTTTCTGCTATCTGTCCCCGTCCCTCCCCACCCCCTGCTGAAGCGACAATAAGGGCAGGGACCGCGGCTCCTACCTATCCGTAACCCCCTTACCCGTTCCTTCCCCGCCCCAACGCCCAGCACCGTGCCCTGCACACAGTAGGCGCTCAATAAATGTTCGTGGATGATGATGATGATGATGATGAAAAACATGCACCATCAACGGCAGCAGCAAGCGGACCACGCGAACGGTGAGCAGCCAGAGCCTGGGCACCCGCTGCCAAATCTCATCCTTGTCATGGTCCTCCTCTTCCCACCCCCTCTTCCTTCCCACCCCCTCCCGTCTCTGATGCACTGGGTGGGTTGAGGGGGTTGGAGAGGATTGCTTCTAGCTCGGTGCCATCTACATAGAAAGGGGAGATGCGTGACAGCCACTCCGTTCTCCCCTTCAGGCCTTGAATGTCAGAGTTAATTCTGCATTTGTGGGGTGGGGGCGGCCGTGGAGTCCTTGGAGTACTGTGCCGCCGGAGGGGCGGCGAGCCGAGGTGATGCGGGTTCAGTGTCCTCGGGCTCAACTTTCCTCCAACGCTCCCGAGCGATGGAAGGGGGGATGGCTGTTAGTCCTCAGCCTGAGCCCCCTTTCCAGCCTCTTCTCGCCTTCCCCTCCTTCCCCGCCCCCTGGTCTCCAGTGGCATCCGGAAAATTCTAGGATTGCCCGGTTTCCCTCTTCGCGACGGTGGGTGAAGCACACCCCGCCCCTGGAGAGGGAGGCCGGGTCTCGGAATCGCGGCCAGGGGGGTCGGGTGGAGCGTATTCCCGCTCCCAGCGCCGCTGTGCACACGTCGGTAACCTAGCAATGCCCGGGGAGTCGCTGCCGCTGTGGGGCTCCTCTCCCCAGCCCGGCCTGGGCACCACGTGCAGCCACCACGCCGGCCGAGCTGGGTCGAGACGGAGGCTGGAACAGCTTCTGGTCAGCCCTCCTACCTCCTCCTTGGAGGCCGGGGGCGCTCCACCCCCCCCACACCCCCCAACCTCAGTGGGCTCACAGCCTTCCCGCGAGAGCGCTTCCCAAGGGAAGGCTCTGCACGATTCCTCCCCAGCTCGGTCCCCAGCTTGGGACGGCTGCTGCCTGAGCACCCCCTCCCCCCACGCCGTGGCCCCCTTCTCAAGTTGCTGGGCAGGCCGACCTGTGCTTGCTTGGATTCTCTCTTGTTCTTAGCAAGAATTGGTTTTGCAAATGCCATCTCTCTACCTTTGCCACCACTCTTACTTTGACTTCTGTCTCAATAAGGAGGTTGTGACTCAAGGTAGGCAAGTGCCTGGGAGACCTGCTTGGGTGGTGGCCTGACCCAAAGTCAGAAGGGGCTTTGCACATGGAGCCCCCTTGGGGTTCTGCCCTGTACTTAGATGCCAGCCTGCACTTAGGTGACTCCTGTGTGGACCTTGAGGGCCCCTGGCATAATCCATCCTGTCTTTCCTAGGTGTAGGGGTGCAGGCTGTCTGCCTTGACGGTTTCTCTGCATGCTGGCTTGGCTGCTGCGGCTGCAATTTAAAATGCAAAAAAGCCCTAAAGATGTTTTCTGTTTTCGGAAGCCTGTGGAGGAAATGAGCCCCAAGCATCATGAATTTTCATTTGCAGGAAGTGTCAGTGCATAATCTGGATATTTGTTATGGGGCTTTTGGTATTGCCCTGGTGCCAGTGGAGGATTTTTTTTCTCCTATGCCGAAAAAAATGCATTTGTGGCTGTACAAAGATGTTGGAGTGACATCCTGAAAATGATTAAGACTATTGAGTTATTGGCACTGCCTTTTTTTTTTTTTTTCCGCTGGTGATCGTGGTAGTTATTTCGGAGAAAAGCTATTGTGCCTATCTGTTAACTCATTAGAGATCCATGGGTTTTAAAAGTCAGAATAGGGGGAATAAATGTGGATGGCCTCAGTTTGAAGAAAGGCACTAGCAGAGTCCTTGTGGAGACGTGGATGTAGAGAGGCGCTCACCCCATTGCGCCGGTGGTCCTGTGGCGCTCAGGGCCCAGCACGTGGACTTCTTGCTCTGGCTGACCACAGTCCTGCTTCTGAAAAATAGGACACGAGGTTCAAAATGGAAACATGGGAACCATACCCTCCCCCCGTTATTGATGGGAGACACCTTTACTTTTTTTCCGACATTGGATTCTCATTGTTTATTTGTTTGTTCATTTTTCCTTTTCTCCTTCTTCCCAGAGGCAAACTATGCAAGAGGCACCAGACTCCCTCTTTCTGGTGAAGGACCAACTTCTCAGCCGAATAGCTCCAAGCAAACTGTCCTGTCTTGGCAAGCTGCAATCGATGCTGCCAGACAGGCCAAGGCTGCCCAAACTATGAGCACCTCCGCACCCCCACCTGTGGGATCTCTCTCCCAAAGAAAACGTCAGCAATACGCCAAGAGCAAAAAACAGGGTAACTCGTCCAACAGCCGACCTGCCCGCGCCCTTTTCTGTTTGTCACTCAATAACCCCATCCGAAGAGCCTGCATTAGTATAGTGGAATGGAAGTATCCTTTTTTTGGGGGGAAGCCTTTCTCATTTTCTCTTTTACCATCTGTTCTTTAAAAGGATCTGCTTTCTGAAATGGCACTTACAAAGTCGTAGCAGTCTGGAATGTGAGCAACAGAAAAGCTCTATGTAAAGGGTTTCATTGTATATACCTTCCTATCTCCTCAGGGTGCAGAGGGCTTGCTCTATGGGTGTATTTAGCTGTGTGTGTGTGTGTGTGTGTGTGTGTGTGTGTGTGTGTGTGTGTGGTGATGATGGAGGGAGGGGGTGACAGCCTGAGACTTCAAAGTGGTAGTTAAGTAGGGAACTGACCTTTGGTCATTTGGCACTAAATGGTTAGTTTAAGCCCACTATTGCTTTTGGGGCTGTGATATGCATCGAACCTATTGCAAATGAGGTATGCTGATTGAAGACAAAAAGACCGTATGAGACTTTGCTAGAAATAAATACATTTTTGACTTTTAGTGACATCTTCCCATTCCGATGTTTAGAATTTGTTTCTGAAACTCCCAACTACTGCTGAGGTTGCTTCTAGCTCTGACATTTGCTGATTCTGATTGTTCAGGTAGCTACAAATATGAACACTTGCTTCATAGGGAGGGAGCAATTTGCTCATCAATGCTATGACTTCCTGGAATTTCCTTTTGACATGTTCCAAAAAAGCATTTGAAACGTGAGCGTGAGGGAGCATTTGGAGGGAGAGGCTTGTGTGCGCCTCTCCTTCGTGAGCCCTTGTGAGTTAGAGAGCAGTCTGTCAGCGGGGGAATTTGCAGTTGCTGCCCTTATAAAACATTCTGTCTGTGTCCTTGGACTGGAGTTACATTTCTGGGTGTCTCCTTTGTATTTTTAAAACTGAACTCCAAATGCCCTAGGATGGTTGTTACGTCCCAGATCTTGGAAAACTAGGGTGCTCGGCCTGCTCACCCCCTTCCCCAAATCTGGAGGCCAGTCTCCAGTTGCTGCCACCCTTTAGAAAAGGTTGACTGAGGCCTCCTTTCTGAACAAATGGCTTTCTAATTAGTCAGATGATTCATTGGTCTGGGTAATACAAAGCATTTCCTTTTCCCAGAAGTGTATTTGGGACTGACAGGAGCCTTAGAGTAGCTCCTGAGCATAGGAAGGAGTGTGAATGTTGGGCTTCCCCCACCACACCCAGGGTGAAGGGGCTCACGAGGGAGGATATTGGCCACCAGCTGGAAGGTGGAACCGTAAGTTCCCTTATAGCCTGAGTGCCTAGCGAGGCGGCTCTTTGCAGGCCTTCTGCTGTAGCTGGCTGTTTTCTGTGCTCACGGACACAAGTTAAAATGAGCTAACTTTGCCTAGAAAGGTTTTGGAGAGGGCAGCCAAATGCAAGGGTAGGGTTTGAGGGGTTTTCATGTGCTTCTCCTTTTTAGAACAGATGTCTCCCCTCTGAAGGGAGTTACAGTGTCTCTCACATGGCTGGGGGTGCGTGGATATGTTTTCTGTGTAAGTTCTCTCCTGGTCTGAGAATGAACGCTAGGATCAGCCCGGAGGCCGCTGGGTGCATAGTGCGTGCCTTGGTGGTATCGCTGGAGTCGGAAGCATGTTTGCACCTGGCCAGAAAGATCTCCTCCTCCTGAGGTTGGCTTGACACCACTCTGGGTAAGCAGAGACCTCTCTGGGGCCATTCATTCCATGTGGAGTGAGGTGGGAGGCCTGCCGCTATTTCTCTTTGTGCATACTAATTTGCCTATCACAATTTATGTGTGCGGAGTGAATTCCGGGATCATGCTGCTGACTCCCTTTCCTGCATGGCCAGACACAGGAACTAGGGGATGTGGCTGCCTACAAATGGGACAGTCTGTAGAACAGATCTTTAAACAACATATGATCTGTTTGTCTTTCCCAGTGACAGTTACCTTCTAGTTCAGGGAGCAGGTTATAGAAATTCTCCGAAAGCCAGCTGTGCCAGGCCCAGTCCGCACTGGGAGAGTGAGATCCTCGCTGGTTTGTACACCCAGACAAGGCAAGAACGTCCTGCATCTTGGGGGAATGAGGAGTGCTGGCCTTATCAGAAGGAATTTTGGGGAGCAGGCCCCTCTATTTATTGCTCTGTTCTGCGTGACTTGTAAATATCTTGTGGCAGTGAGATGGTTGCCCACCAACACCTGGCAACTGAAACCGGACCACCATAAAGAAAAAAAAAGTCTTTGGCTTTCCTAAACAGCATTGGTATTTCTCGGATTTGCTGGTCTATCATTTAGGTACTGGGAACTAAAAAGGAAGAATGGTGGTATGGGGGTGGGGGACGACGGGAGAGACCACAGTGTGTTTCTATGTAGGTTAACACTGGGGCAACTGGTTTTTAAAATTTCAGTAGGAATGGCAAAAAAGAAAAACGAAAAGAGGATCCTGAAGTCTTCTGAAGGGGAACTGTCTTAAGGTTGGATCCTTGGATAAGAGATTTTGTAATACTAGATGAGTTAAAAGAATAAATATGAATGAAAGCTAATTGGCTTTAAAAAATAAACCCATCAAAATTAGTAAGAGAAGAATGTCATTCGTGTCCTTTTTTCAGTGAGTATCAAAACACTTTTGAAGGGGCTGATTTTTCATAAGACTCAGGGTATCCCAAGAGAGGTAGGGGGCCTTTGTTTCCTTCAGCACTTTTGGATTTCCTAGAAGAATATCAGGATGGATGGAGAAGGGTCTGTTCACATCCTCAAAGCTTTAGTACTTGGAGATGTTTAGTTAAACCAGTGACTTTGCCTTTTGTGAGTGAGGTTATGGCAGAAACACTTATAAAATCAAGCCACCCTCTTCCCCCACCAAGTTGCAGATTATGTTGGTGCTCAGAAACCTTGCACTCGGAAAGCCTGAAAGCCAAAAGAAGAAAAACAGTCATTCTGGCAGAAGTCAAATTCTGCATTGCCAGTTTTGACAATGTCTCTTAATAACACCAGAATGTTGAAGCAAGTATCTGTTGCAAGCTGATTTCAAAGTGATTTCTTCCAGACAGACCCCCGAGATTTAGAATTGTTCAATTGTACTTTCAAAGTGTCTGGTGCTGATTTCTTATGGCTTTTTATTTAATTTGTTTATAAATTGAATGCAGTAACAGCTCATTAGAAACGGAGCTCCAGTCCAGCTGTAATCCGAAACAGTGATAGGCATTGATAAGTAAAGGAAGCAGAGGGGGAGCTGGAGCCTGGCTTGCTTGTTACAGTGTTGGAGGTATTGGAACATGCCACGAGACAGTCACAGGTAGAATGTAGAAAGTTCTGGTGCCTTGGCCTGCCCCGGTCCAGACAGGAGACTGACCCAGCCAAGAATAGCCCCCGAGAAAATGGCTTTAACACATGGAGGCAAGGATTTGTGGAAGAGATTTGTCTCATGAGGACTTCTCTTTATGTCTACAACAGCCAGGAATGTAGTGTTCTCAGGTCTTTGTCGCTTTTAAAACTTTAAGAAGCAGAAACATGGTTCATAGGGTGCCCTCATCGGATGCATGTTTAGGTTTCAATATAAAATGCACAGCAAAGAATGAGCGTAACATGATCCTTGCAAGAGAAGGAAAGGACATGGAAAAGTCATTCGATAGGAAGATCTGCCAGATGACCATGGACGATTACATTTGCTGGAGACATCGTGGTCATAACAGTTGGCTGAGAAAGGACTCGTGTGCATAATTTTCATTTCTAAAATGATTTAAGAGTGGTGTGATTGAGAGTGTGATGAGAGAGGTGGTTTATGTTTGCATAAGACATATATGCCTTAACAACGTTTTTCAGACCATTTGACATATTTATATTATTGGCTATTTTTGCCAATTGTGTGGCCTTAGCTATTTACATCCCATTCCCTGAAGATGATTCTAATTCAACAAATCATAACTTGGTAAGTGTCCTTAGAGTTCCTGCTTGTCCTGATGTGTGGTTATCATTTCCCTCTTTACTTAAACTGGCAGCTGGCTCTCTGGGTTTGAAGTTTACAGCTATGCATGTGATGTTTCCTGGAGCTTTGCAACAGTGGGTTTGTTTTTGTTTTTGTTTTTGTTTTTTCCTCTGACCTGTATTCTCAAATTTATACTGAATGAAAGCGTTTAAAGTCATGAATCTTGCATAAATAGATGTGGCACTTTTTTATGGAAGAGGTTTGTAGCAGATTTTAAAATAACTTTTCTCTCCACATAGGCTTTTGCTATCTACCATTCTTTTCTGGATAATATTAGCTGTTTTTTTTTTTTTTTTTTTTTTTAATCAGTGTTTATCTAGGAGTGGTGGGTATTTTGTTTGGTCAATTTCTCTGGTAAGTAGAGAATTATCATACATTTTGTACATGAACTATTCATTTTTAGAGCATCAGAATACAACAGAATGAATAGATCTACGTGGAACATAATTTGGAGATTATAGTGTAGTATTCCACTAGGAGTATCCTATGAAGATCCATTTTATCCCAAGATAAAATGATTCTAGGGTTAAATAAATTGGGATACTTCCACATACTTCACTGCCCTCTTAAAGATTTATAGTGCACATTAGCTCAGTAAGAGCTCTGGGAAGGTCTGTAGTTAAAAAACCAGTTTCATTTTGTTTAACTCAGCTAGTCCCTAAAAGTAATTGGTCATGGATTCTTCAAACAGTTTTTTGGCAGAACACATCACGGAACCAGTGTTTCATGAAACTTCCTTTGGGAAAGGTTGATATAGTTTAAAAAAAAAAAAAAGAAAGAAAGAAAGAAAAAAGAAAAAGAGCCCGAAAGAGCACCAGAGTTGGGACTAGGGGCTTGTCCCATCGAGCTGGGACGACTAGCTGTGTTTGGGGGGGCATTTCCCAAATCCTTTCTGCGTTGCCATTCACCCACTTGTCAAGGGAGCTGGATGAGAAGATCACTGGGATCGTGTTTACCTCTGACATTCTGTAATCTTTTCTTGATGATTCAGAAGCCATGTCAGGATTTTTCTGGAGCGCAGCATCCTCCTTGGGGGAGGCTGTGCAGAAAGGCAGGTGGAGCAGGGGGCCAGTGCTGGGTAACAGGGAGCTCTTTCTCTCCCTTGTTTTGCTCTCTTCTCTTTTAGCTAGATTCATTTGTTTCTGGTTTCCCACGTTGAAGCTGTATTTGAGTAGGGTGGCTGTAACTGAGTGGTGTAAAGGCAGAATTGGTGTGTGTGTGGGGGGCTCTGCTGGGTTCTGAAGATCCTGAAATTATGCTCTTGCGATTTTAGCCTCAATGGTTTACATACCGGATTTCATGTGTAACATGAAATGTTACATATTGTGTAAAATGTTGTGGCATAGGTCAGATAGGACATGATGTCTGTTCATATTTGGGCTTTTATAGTCTGATTTCTAGAGAATGTAAGAAGGTTTTGGGTATTGCTACTGAAAATATAACTCAACAGGAGTTGGATACACATATGCACGTTTGCCATTAGTGTGGATTTATACTATGCTGGAGGTGATTTGTGTGCTTTGGGATATTTTAAACAGCTTCTGATTTGGTCGTAGACACGTGATATTAGATGCTCATTTTAAAGGAAGAGCAGAAGTGGCAAAAAGCCCCCATCAATGGGGATGGATCATCAGAGTCTAGGCCACAGATGGTGTCAGCCTTGTTACCAAATTTAACAATGTGGATGGTGACCCAGTTTGTTGCTTTTTGTAGCTCAAGAGAACATGATTAAACAAACTTAGAAAATAAATACCTTTCAGAAAGGCAGATTAATTCAGATCAATGGAATAATTAATGTAGCTGCGTGTGTAAGCCAATTAATATTCTGATTTTTCCCAGGGAAATTCAGGGCACTGATATCTGCCGTCAGACCGTTTGGATTTCTCAGCTAATGAGTAAGGGAATAAAACATAGGAAATGGATAAATCTCTCTTCTCCCTTGCAATCCCTCCCTAGCGGATGCTTTCTTAAAATTCTTAAACAGTGGTATTTTAAGGGGGGGGGAGGGAGGCAGTGTATTCGTTTGGCAGGCCTTTCTAAAAACCAACATACACTCCTTTGACCTCTTACTGTTCTGAAACTCATAGCATTTGAGTTTCTGTCTTGTTTCACTTGGATGGTCACGTGGCCAGAGGAGTTTATTCTCTGCTTGACTCTTTAAATATTTCCTTTCCCACTGTGGGAAGGGAAGATCTTTGTGGATTTCCCCCTGACTCTTTGCAAGGTCCCATGGCATGTCAGTGCTCCCGCCAGGGAGCCGGGTTTTTTTTTAATACATTTGACCCATTTTGTACCAAAGTGATTGCTCTATTTTGGGGATTGGTTTAGAGGCGGCCGAACGAAGCTTATTTTTCATCTGTAGTAAATACCTTTCAGTTAACATGAATGGCAAATCGAGGGGCAGAGACCGATACGGGTTGCAAAGCTGCACGTGTCAGGGAGCTGGTGGTTTTCTTTGCTCCATAGCTCTGTGGGAAATGTGTATGTTGAACCCTTAGAGGCTGCTTTGTTGCCAAGCTGTGTCTGCCTCTTACAGGTCGTTTGTAGTGACACGATTAGTTCTATCGGGTAAGAAAGGTGGCCATCCCCATCGGGCCGATGTATGTTTGGTCTGGGTTGCTTGTAACTGAGCCAGCTTTGGGAATCTGGAGACTACCTTGGGGGCAGCAAGTTTTCCCAGGGTTAGGTTTTTTTTTTTTTTTTTTTTTTTTAAATATAAACAGTCTCAAATTTCTATGCAGTTTCATTTGTGGACTTGCAGGGACTAGTGGAGGTTGAAGCCATGGAAACGGTACGACTGAGTTCCCACAGTGAGACCCTTCTTGGCTCAGTCTATAACACTAGCTCCTCAGTTCCACTTATTGCAAGTGTATATCATTTATTTAATTTCTTCTTAGCCCAGGGTGGGGAGCAGCGGGGAGCTCTGCTTTCCAGAGCATCAAAGGGGGGCTGCTTACAATCCTGTGCTTCGCTGTGTTGAAGAATGCTCTATTTGGCTTCCCAGACTTCAGTGTCTCAGAGGTGGACGGATGCGGTTGAAGTTGTCTGTCCTGCCTGCTCCTGGTACTCCCCAGCCCCAGGCTGAGTGCCGCTCTCTGTAGTGCTCAGTCGCCTGAAATTAGAGCCATCCCACACTGGGGTGTTCATCTGCCAGTTCGGACCTCTCCTAATGTCTGCAAATGACACCAGCCCCAGAGGGCGAGGCCTGTGGCCCAGGCCTCTCTACCCCTTTATCAGGCACAGTTGCTTCTACCAGGGGCTCAAGAAATCCTCCTTTGATTCAGCAGGAGCTTTTATGGAGTCTTTGATGCCTTTCCAGCCCCCTTCCTCATCTGTTGTTGCAGCCTGTTTTTTTTCCTTTAGCCCGTTGACATTTTGCCTCTACAGAACCCCTCGCATCTTCCTCCCCATCCACACCTCTGTGGTGTGGCCAGGTCCTCCTGGGCTGTCTGAGCTTTCTGAGTCCCTCCTTCCCAGCAGTGCCCCCCCCATTTGCCCACCCATAGTTCCTAAACACTCCTTCTGTGTTCTTGCCCACCTTCTAGCCTCTTCTCTGCCTGTAGCGTCTCTTCTACTCCGGCCCTTGGAGGAATTCAGGAACCGTCTCAAACTATGTCTCTTCCAGGAGGGCTTTTCCCACCCTGATCCGAAGGAAAGCTCTTATCCAAACCTCTCTCGTGACCCTTCCTGTACAAAATACCCTATGTTTTAGTTCCTCATATGCATGTCTTATCTCGATCTTACCAAGCATCTTCAGAATACAATTCTTAGTGAATTATTTTGGAATCACCAGGGGGTACGAAGTAGCAGTTCAGTAAACACATGTTGTTGCCGTGACTGCCAGGAGAAGAGCCTCACCCCTTCTTTCCTCTGGGCTATATTCGGGATTTCCTTGGGTGACAGGTCCCTCGGTGGACTCCTTGGAGGTCTTTAGCTGGGAGCTGGTGGGACACTGTAAGCGCTTGTTCCTGAAAAGCTTCGGGTCTTGTGACTCTGCTTCTCGAGCTCCTCTGGCTGAAGGAGCCCTGGGAGCCAGGTGTCAGAGCTGAGCCATCTAGCACATTTTGTGCTCAGAGTCGCCGAGGGGTGTGAGTGCCTCTTGGCAGTGGGACCATTGTAAGGTGCCTTACAATGCCCAGGAATGTTATGGGACAGAGTACTCTGCTTGCCGTCTCTCTTCCACGGCTGAGATCCCAATGCAAGGTGTTTCCTGGGCTTGCAAAGTGAGCTCATTGGATCTGCGCGGTCCTATAGTTTAGCATCTCACAGTTTTTGCACATAGGGGGACTTACTGAAACACGGTTTCATAACTTGGTTCGTTGGGCTTAGCCTATAAGGTGGGTTTTAGTCCTGTACCTTCCGCACACTGTGTCTTTGCTCTGTTGTCTTTCTGTTTGAACTGTGCGCTCGTATTTCTGTCCGACTAGATTCTGTCTGTTCTAGGACACAGCTCCTGTGCTGCTTCCTCAGCTCAGCCTCCCCTGAGCCTCATCCACTCCTGCCTCCCACCCCACCTGCCTGAGTTTAAGTACTGGTTTTCCCTCTGCCCTCCTGTAAGCACGGTAAACTCTCTTCTTTATGTTCATTTGCCCCTTTCCACCTCTTTTTATAACTGCTACGGGGAGTGGTTTGGTGGGTGGTGGTTCTGCACATGCGCTCTGGAGTCTTTGGCTCATTAGCTGAGTGACTTCGGATGAAACCAGTGTATGAGTTCCTGGAGACAGAGGCTGGTGTCTGATTAGTCTAGTTCCCAGTGCTGGGAACTAACCCTGTGCCTGGCGCACAGTAGGCACCAGGAAATGGGTGCGGAATAAGGGAATAAACACATGGATGGCTGTACAGGGGCTTCACGGTATGTCCTTATGGATCAGTAGTTAATTTTCAACAATTGGCTAATGATTAATATTTGCCTGAGAGGCTGACTTTTGTTGTCTGATATTAATGAGTTTGCCTTTAATTTCAGGGTCATGCCTTTCTTGGCAAATTTAACTTTTTATATCTGAAGCAGGAAGAAAGACAAGTACTTGTTGATACTTTTCAAATCCCTAGCTCATAAGCTGGCTTCTGTGTTCAGATCCTGACGTCGTAAGCTGGCTTCTG